>NC_073241.2:105230000-105553750 GCF_029281585.2 Gorilla gorilla gorilla
AGAGGAGAAAGAAGGACACCAAATTCAGATTTTGAACACTGATTCTCAATGCTGGCATTGACTATTCCTAAACATTATGAATCTCCACAGGATCAGCATTAATTCTATCATCTAGTCCAAACATTACAATTCGTGGAATATACTTTTCCTTTATTGATGAGATATATTAGGATAATAATGTGGTGTATTTTTCACATAAACTATATTTTGAGGCTAATATTATTTAGCAGATGATAAAAGATATGAAAACAGAAAATGCTCAAATAAATCACCCAGTTTTTGAAAAATAAATCATCACTCTAACTTGTTTTCCATGTTGCAGCCATATCTCATAGCTACACTTTCTCTAAAGCAATCTTGATAGGCATGTAAGGAATGAAAAAAAGTTATTTTGATTCTCCTGTCCCCCTGGTGATTCATGTTTCTTTGTAAACTGAAATGTTGAGAGTCAAATAGATTGTATCAGAAAGAACAAAGTGGTTAAAGAAACAGAAGAGATAGAAAGATCTTGAAAGGTCTGAGGGACTGTTTGTAATGGATGCTATAGAGAGAACACTCTTTTCTTTAGAAATGTTTCTTTCCTAATACAAAAGAAATAAGAAAAACAGTTTTCAGTGGCCTGCATGACAAGATATAATGTCCCATCATGTCTATTAAGATCTCAGTGGTAGTATGGGAGCATTGGCATTTAATAGAAACAGATTCTAGGTCAGGTGGTTTTTTAAAAATAGTTCTTTCCTTGCTTGGAAAGGAATGTGAGTTAGAGAGTAATCCATCAATCTTTTAGAGTGGTTTTAAACTTCTACCAGCCTGGAAAATTTCCCCCATACTTACCAGAAGTAAGACAATGACGTATCTGATGGCACTGAGCTTTAGTCATGAGTTTTATTTGGAAATGCTTTTCAAAGCTTTACTTGCCCTGTCTCAATTCTTTAAAATAGGGCTCATTTTATTGCATCTCTTGTTCTGAAGCTTATATCAGTTTGTGTGTCTTGGATATGTGCAATTTTACTACAATTGACATAGATCTTTCTCTCACTGATTTACAGTGTGATAAGCACCATGGAACAGTGTGTTCCTCCTTCCAAGTTTCCAGCATATCCTAGGCCCAAGGCTGGTGGAAGTGTGAGAATCTAGGGCTTGAAAAATAGCTGTCAGGTTGCCATTCAGGTTCGCTGCTGCTTTGACAGACAGGAAAAGTGTGAGTCAATGAAGTCTCAACAAATTCAAATACTTTATTCTACCTTTATTATAGCTTCTTAATTGCTCCAAGGGCCAGAATGCCAAAGGTAAAACTAAGTTAATAATAATGGTAGTAGTTAAAATAGATTGAGTTTTTTTTAATAATTAAACTTGGAGTGGTAGGAACTTTCCTGGACCCTGTATTGTTCTGTCTTCCCTAATATATGTGGAGGAGGAAGGGCTGAGCAACCAAAGAGAGGGTGCCCAGGTGAGAAGTATTGACCAACTCTTCTCGCAATCAACCCTCCAGTGCTGACCCGCTTGCCTGTCAGCCCCTCATCTTAGCCGTGACCTTCCTGAAACTTCCCACCACCCCATCAGGGAAGGAAGAGAATAGTGGTTTTTCCAGCTGTGAGTGACTTGGGGAATTATGTTCAGCAAGCCACTGGATTTGTGTTTCCTCACTGAGTCCAAGGAGCAAAGAGGCTCTCAAAGACAGTTCAGCCTTGAATTTGAATTAGGTTTTCCTTGCCTTCTCCTTTTTTGGTATTCCCCTTTCTGGGGTACAGAGGCGTACTGAAATGTCTACGAGCTGGTAAACAAAAGAGAGGAACATGCAAACAGAAGAGGTGAGGTGAGAAGCATGGCTAGTCCCCCGTTTGAAGCATCATCTCGTCGCTGGCTGAACCCTGGCTTTCCAGAAGGCACGCTGCCCTGCGTGCTCCTCTCCGCTGTCTGCAAGTCTTACATTTCTCTTTAAACGCTGCCCCTCGGTAAAGTGAATCTTGGTGTGAAAACAGTGTCTGCCTCTCCCTCTCTACTTTACTGAAAATTCTAAAGAACATTACTCCCCAGTGCAACTTCTCAGTTGGCAAATACGGTAAAGTATATTTTCATCATTTACTCACCTTTGGATTTTATCTACCTATCAAATTTAGTCTGTGAATAAGCTAGGCAAAGCCTGTGCCTCATTCTTATTTCTGTATGGTGCTTAGAAGACAGATCACACCGCACGTATGAAAATAATAACGGCATGACCAGACGTGGTGGCTCATGCCTGTAATCCCAGCACTTTGGGAGGCCGAGGTGGGCAGATCACAAGGTCAGGAATTGGAGAACAGCCCGGCCAGCAGTGAGCCGAGATCACTTCACTGCACTCCACCCTGGGCGACAGTGCAAGACTCCGTCAAAAAAAAAAGAAGAAGAACAAGTAAGAAAGAAAGAGAGAAAGAAAGAGAGAGAGAAAGAAAGAAAGAGAAAGAAAGAAAGAAAGAAAGAAAGAAAGAAAGAAAGAAAGAAAGAAAGAAAGAAAAGTAAGGAAGGGAGAAAAGAAAGAAAGAGAAAAGAAAGGAAGGGAGAAAAGAAAGAAAGAGAGAAAAGAAAGAAAGAGAGAGAAAAAAGAAAAAGAGAAAAGAAAGAAAGAGAAAGAAAGAAAAGAAAAGAAAGTAATAACAGCACACACATGAAGAGGTCATGAAGACACACTGCTGAGGCTAATGCTGGGAGGAATTCTGCGAAAGAAACTCAGTTCTTTACCCTTTCTTGATTCTTGCTAATATGAGGTGGGTGCTCGGGCTACTGGCACGAGGATGCACAGGATGACTGAATTCAGCTGCCTGCATCCACCTGACTTCCTGGCTCAACTGAAGGTGAAGGAGACAGCACTACTTCGGTTTCTGTGTTTGCCCAGTTATTTCTTGAAGACAGAGCACTGAAGTTCTGCTTTGGATTAAAAGCAAGGGGATGATTTCTCCCAGCCCACCCTCATTGTAAGGTGAAAGAACAAGGGTATCGGCACTTTCAGACAACCTCCGCCACGACCATCATATGCTAAAATTTTTCAGAGCCTAAAGAGTTAGTTGATGTTTGTTGACTCATTGAAAACACAAACTAGGTATGCTATGTGTAAGTCAACCTGAAGGGCCTTCCAGGATGGCAGATTTCCAGTGATATGAAACACAGTGTATTAGTCCTGCATGTCATCACCGCCCAGCCTCATCCAGATGTGAACTGTCACTAGGAGTGGCAATTAGCCACACTTCAAGTTCTATATTTCTAGATGTCTAGATGGCTTATTAAGCAGTTTTCTCCCCCAACATTAAATGTCCTATATATGCAACACATCGGCAGGAATTTATCTGTGGTGACTTTATTTCTTCTTTTATTTGCCTTCTTCCAAAAGGAATCTAAGCCAACCTACAAAAACATAAACAACATAACAAAGTGACAGAAAATAAGTGGGTGAGGAAATTCTAGGAAAGAAAAATAAGGGTAAGTAAAATTAGTAACACGAGGTGCCGCAGCCTGCCCGATATCTGCGCCTTTTGGGGTTGGCTACAAATATGGCCGTAAGTGCGGTGGCCGCCAATCCAAAGAAAGGAATGTCACCACGTACATGACTCGTTGTGTTTTTTAAAAAAGAAATATTTGTTTGTAAGAAGCATAATCATCTCTGCTACTACAATGAGTGAGAACTGTTTTTCATGCATGTACAGAAAAAAGACACTGCAGTATGAGCCTCAGTTGCTTCCTAACATTACACCTTACAATGTGTTTACAGGGCACATTTCTTAGAATGTTCTTTCTGGGAAGATGGCTTTCTACATCCCCATGAGGAGCATCTGAGCAGGTAGGGCAGATAGACCACCTTGGCCTAACGGCAAGAAGACACATGTGTCATAGATGCTGCTATTACCTGCCTAAGGAAATGCACTGAGTCTCATCCTGTGATGAGGGCTATCTGAAGACAAAACATCAACGTGTTATTCAGTTAAAGCAATTCTACAGGGGCAGAAAAAAATGAGGTCAGGGTATGTGGGTCCCTGCTGGTCTAATTAATCCAGAAGTAGATTTTAAAGTACCAAAAAGTTTGGATGACATGTCTTTCAGACCAGGCTCTTGGTGAGCCCATAGCAGCAACGAGTTTGAAGTTATGCTTCTTGGGTAATACCTAATATGTGATTACTCTGTGTGGCTGATAAGGGCACAGCCACATGCTTTACTAGTCAGCCTCACTGGGAGGAGAATTAGGATCCTGTTAAAGCAGTTAAGGAGCCTGATGAGAACATGTGCCTGGCAATCTTGAAAGATGACTTTCTACATCCTCATGAGGAGCTTTTGAGCAAGTAGACCAGTGGACCACCTTGGCCTAATGGAGAGAAGACACTTATGTCATCGATGCTGATATTACCCACCTGAGGAAATGCATGGAGTTTCATCTTGCTGGAATAGCGTCATGAAGGAGCTAAGATTTATTGCTCCTCTGGAGATGAATCATCCAAGGAAGACTCAGCACTGATGCTAGAATGGAGTTGCTCAAAGACATTCTGCTTTATTTACCCAGTGTTGTTGCATAGGTGCATGCCTTGGAATTTGGTGACACCTTCCAGTCTTCACTGAGGGTGTCTCGAACATCTTACCAGCATCAACTAGGAAGTAGACTTGTTATTAAGTGCAAATCTGTACCTCCAATGATGAGGTAAAAAGACTGCAGCTGAGTCACTGGTGTGGAGGTGAGCACACACGGGAAGGCCTTTCATGGCGAGACAGAGTCACAGGCAACGCAGTGTACACAGCCTCAGGACCAGGGATGCAGACGGGCTGGACCAATCAGGGGCGAACAACCTTTGTACAAATTTGTCACATAGCGAATGAGACAAGGAGAGCCAGCTAAAATGCACTGTGGTCTCTTAGGGATGATTTGAGACTGGAAATCAAAGCCCTTCCAGCCCCCATGTGGTTATTTTAGCCACAAACATAGAGGTGTTTTACACACACACACACACACACACACGTTGTTAATGGGACACATTGAAAGAACGCTAAGAGCCAGGAGACACAGATGCCACTCTTCACTTCACCATGATCTCACCATGGAATTTTAAATAAGTGCATTAACATCTTTGTGTTTCAGATGCCTTATCATGAAAATAAGTAACATTGAATTTGGCAATTTCTGAGATATCTTAGAACTCAGTGAGCCTTTGCAGATGGGCACAAAATCTGTCACTTAAGGTGATATTTCTTTCCTAAAGTAAGAAGTCAAAACCATAAAATATTTCACCTGATAACAAATACAACTGGTATGGTCATATCTCAAAGGATAGTCATTTAGAAGACAGGTAATGTCTGATGAGAGTTTTATAACTTAACATTGTTACCTATAGAAAAAAATAAAGTGTGTTTTTGCCTTTTAAAATCAAGTTTAAAAAAATTCGCATGATCCTCGTTAATAAGTTCCAAAGCATCTTACTGCAGTGAACCTATCTTACTATGCTATCTCATTGAAGGAGTAGGAAAACATCACCAATTTACTGCAATAAGGTAATTACTGTAATAAGATAAATGTTAACTTTTTAATGAAAACCACTGTCCTTGAGTAATTGCTCTTCTGAGGACTGCTCCATATATGATTTCCTTGCAATTATTAAGATTAATTCACTTTTTTACTAGGAGCGGACCAAAATACCAAGCCAAATGATCATTTTTATAAGCACATTTTCAAGTGTCCTAGAACTTAAGGAGAGAGAGAGAAATGGATTTAAGTCTTGTTTCCAATTCTATTTTATTAAGTCACAAGCTGTCAAGTTTCTGGGTTCAGTTAAATGCAAATAAAAGCAACAAAAGCCTAGTAAAAATAGATGAGATGAAAAGCAGGAGTGTGCATTGACCATCAGCTACAGAGCAGCAAAGTGAAGATTTAATTAGAACTTTCTTTGTTCACAAATCCACTGGCTTTTCATAAATGACTCATTGCGTGAACGTCCTAAATGCACAGATGTGTGACAGCACTGCACCTTCAGCGTGCCTGTGGATTCAGGACCCCTCCAGGACGCTATTTAAGGAGGATTATAGCTATATCAGCTTAACATTAACAGCAGCACAGTTAATGGAATAGCAGAATCCAACCAAAGCAGGGCCTGAGAGCATATGTTTCCCTTCAAGATGCCTCATGTCCACATTTGTTTTGATTATTGGTTTGCTCAGGCTGGTATCGTGGATTTGAGTGTCCCAGAAAAAAACAAAACCAAAACCAAAAAGCGCTGGGCTCTCTCCTCAGCGTTCCTTCCTGGCCTCCTGACATCACTTCTATTTTTAACCAGTAAAGGAGCCCGAGAGAAAAGGTGATCCTTTCTTGTTTCATCAGCTTCGTGGGCTGAAGCATTGCTTTCTGGAAAGCATCACGGCATTAGTACAAGTTAATTCCCAGTGGGATTTGCTATGGGTCTCACAGACTCCAGCAAACACAAGGCCAAAGGGAGCATGCTCTTATAGGCTCTTGTCCCAGTGCTTCCCTGGCACTGACTCTTCTCCATTTTCAGAGTGACTCAGAAAAACACAAGAGAAGAAATGTTCAGTAACTCTCATCCATGTTTGTCTGTCTCATCTATCCATCATCTTTCCATTGATTGCACTATTTTAATTGTTCTCATATTTAAAAAGAGCAAGAAATTCTTGGCTGGGTGAAGTGAGCGGATCACTTGAGGTCAGGAGTTTGAGATCAGCTTGGCCAACAGGGTGAAACCCTACTAAAAATACAAAAATTAGACAGGCATGGTGGTGCACCCCTGTAATCCCAGCTGCTCAGGAGGCTGAGGCAGGAAAATTGCTTGAACCCGGGAGGTGGAGGTTGCAGTGAGCCAAGATTATGTCACTGCACTCCAGCCTGGGTGACAGACTAAGACTCCATCTCAAAATAAATAAATAAACTAATTACATTAATTAAAATTTAAAAAGCAAGAAGACAAACCTATCCTTCATCTATTGAGTCTGTTCTATTCCCACCACCTTCTGCCAGTTAGAATGAAACCACCCAATCACCTGCTAACGCCTTTCTGCATCTTGATTGTCCTGTGGCCCCATCCAGATGGAAGGTGGGTTTAGAGAGAGTATGGTGTAGAGAAAAGCTAAGGTGGATTCCCCCGGTGTCAGCACACAGGCTGTGCCCAGAGCTCAGTGGAGAGGAGCCCAGTGTGGTGCGGGCAGGAAGACAGAGGCGGAGCCAGACTGCTGCGCAACGTGACGCTGTCTGATCTGAGCCAAAAACCGGACTCCGCTGTGCATCAGTTTCCTCATTAATCAAATGAGAAACACAGAGCTCACTTCATGGAGTTCCTGTGAATGGTGTCTGGCTCATTGTAAGCACGATGTAAGTACTAGCTACTGTTATTATGAAGTGAAGATATAGGATAGTTAGCATAAGTGGCAGTGAGAATTTTAAAGATGGTCCCAAAGGCCCTGACCCCTGATTATTCAAGGACACACTGCTATGGGCACTGCTGTGAAGGGTGGATGTGCAGAAGATCCGGGTGGGCCTGATCCATGCCATCAGGTGAGCCCTTTCACAGCAGAGTTTATTCAGCTGGAGGCGGAAGTAGAGGCTGATGGGATTGAAAGCATGAGAAGGAGGCAACACACATAGGTGACCTTGAGTAAGGAAATGTGGCAGTCTGTAGCAGCAGAGGTGGCCTTGGCCAACAGCCACCAAAGAAATGAGACCTCAGTCCCACAGCAGCAAGGACCTGGATCCTTCCAACCACCTGGATGAGCTTGGAAGCAGCATCTCCTTCAGAGCCTCCAGATAAAAGGTCAGCCCAGCTGGCACCTTAACTTGGGGCTTGTGAGACCCTAAGAAGAGAATGCAGATGAGTCTATCTGGATTTTCAACCTACAGAACAGTGAGCTAATAAATGGATGTCCTTGTAAGCTGCTAAATTTGAGGTTCTTTGTTATGTAGCAACAGATAGTGAGTAGAACTTAGAACTTAACACTCCCTTTGAGGAAAGTAATGAGATCCATACTTCTTTTATGATATTTGGCTTGAGCTCTCACAATAGTCGAAATCATAAATGAGGGTTAAATTATGGAGAAGAAGACTTGGAGCGAGGTGGGCACCATGGCTGCTGTAGACCGGATGGTGATTCCTGTAAGCCATGTTATACATCACCGACTGATATGGTTTGGCTGCATCCCCACCCAAATCTCATCTTGAATTCCCATGTGTTGTTGGAGGGACCTGGTGGGAGATAATTGAATCATGGGAGCAGGTTGTTCCTGTGCTGTGAATAAGTCTCATGAGATCTGGTTGTTTTAAAAATGGGAGTTTCCCTGCACAAGCTCTCTTCTCCTGTCCGCTCCAATGTAAAATGTGCCTTTCACCTTCTTCCATGATTGTGAGGCCTCCCCAGCCATGTGGAACTGTAAGTCCATTAAAACCCCTTTTTCTTCCCAGTCTCAGGTATGTCCTTATCAGCAACATGAAAATGGACTAATACAGTAAATAGGTACCAGTAGAGTAGGGCACTGCTGAAAAGATACCCAAAAATGTGGAAGCAACTTTGGAACTGGGTAACTAACTGGCAGAGGCTGGAACATTTTGGAGGGCTCAGAAGAAGATAGGAAAATGTGGGAAAGTTTGGAACTTTCTAAAGACTTGTTGAATGGCTTTGACCAAAATGCTGATAATGATATGGACCATGAAATCCAGGCTGAGGTGGTCTTAGATGGAGATGAGGAACTTGTTGGGAACCGGAGCAAAGGTGACTCTTGTTATGTTTTAGCGAAGAGACTGGTGGCATCTTTCCCCTTCTCTAGAGATTTGTGTAACTTTAAACTTGAGAGAGATGATTTAAGGAATCTGGCAGAATACATTTCTAAGCAGCAAAATACTCAAGATGTGACTTGGGTGCTGTTAAAGGCATTCAGTTTTATACGGAAAGTAGAGTATAAAAGTTTGGAAAATTTGCAGCATGACAATGCAATAGAAAAGAAAATCCCATTTTCTGAGGAGAAATCCAAGCCTGCTGCAAACATTTGCGTAAATAATGAGGAGCCAAATGTTATTCCCAAAGACAATGGGGGAAATGTCTCCAGGGCATATCAGAGGTCTTCATGGCTGCCCCTCCCATCACAGACTGGGAGTCCTAGGAGGAAAATGTGGTTTTGTGGGCCAGACCTAGGGTCCCTGTGCTGTAAGCAGCCTAGAGACTTGGTGCCCTCTGTCCTAGCTGCTCCAGCCATGGCTGAAAGGGGGCCAATGTAGAGCTCAGGCCATGGCTTCAGAAGGTGCAAGCCTCAAGCCTTGGCAGCTTCCACATGGTGTTGAGCCAGCAAATGCACAGAAGTCAAGAATTGAGGTTTGGGAACCTCCATCTAGATTTCAGAAGATGTGTGAAAACACCTGGATGTCCAGACAGAAGTTTGCTGCAGGGGAAGGGCCCTCATAGAGAACCTCTGCTAGGGTAGTGTGGAAGGGAAATGTGGGGTTGGCGCCCCCACACAGACTCCCTACTGGGGTACTGCCTAGTGGAGCTGTGAGAAGAGGGCCACTGTCCTCCAGAGCCCAGAATGGTAGATCCACCAACAGTTTGCTCCGTGAGCCTGGAAAAGTTGCAGACACTCAACACCAGCCCATGGAAAGCCACAGGGTCAGAGCTATGCAAGACCATGGGAACCTATGTCTTACATCAGTGTGACCTGGATGTGAGACATGGAGTCAAAGGAGATCATTTTAGAGCTCTAAGATTTAACTGCCTCTCTGGATTTCGGACTTACATGGGGCCTGTAGCCCCTTTGTATTGGCCAATTTCTCCCATTTGGAATGGCTGTATTTACCCAATGCCTGTACCCCCATTGTATCTAGGATGTAACTAACTTGCTTTTGATTTTACAGGTTATAGGAGGAAGGGATTTTCCTTGTCTTGGATGGGACTTTGGACTGTGGCCTTTTAAGTTAATGCTGAAATGAGTTAAGACTTTGGAGGACTGTTGGGAAGGCATGATTGGTTTTGAAATGTGAAAACATGAGATTTTGGAGGGACCAGGGGTGCAATGATGTGGTTTAGCTGTGTCCCCATCCAAATCTCATCTTGAATTCCCACATGTGTGGGAGGCACCTGGTGGGAGGTAATCGAATCACAGGGGCAGGTATTTCCCTTGCTGTTCTCGTGATAGTGAATAAATCTCACGAGAGCTGACGGTTTTAAAAATGGAAGTTTCCCTGCACAAGCTCTCTTCTGTGGTCTGACGCCATGTAAGACGTGCCTTTCACCTTCCACCACGATTACAAGGCCTCCCCAGCCACATGCACCCGTAAGTCTATTAAAACCTCTTTTTCTTCCCAGTCTCAGGTATGCCTTTATTAGCGACATGAAAATGGACTAATACACCAATCGACTGGGCTGTCACATCCTTCTGTCTTCCTTACATTCCAGAATACCTCCTATGGGAGACAGAATAGTGTCGTCCTGTATAACCCCAGAGGGAAATGCTGCAGATCAATGTGCCATATGAAGCAGAACTGGCTGCCATTGAGAACTGTCGACAATGAGAAGAGCAAATTCAGGAAACTGTGGGACAAAGCACAGGCTGAATCACTAGTGTGAAGGAGAGCGTGCCCTGTGTTCACTAAATCCGGCTCACTTTTTCCTCCCTGGGAACACTCTCCCAGTCATACTTTCCACCATCCCACACTTACATGGGTCATAAGATTATCTGCAGGCAATGAAATGTGAGCTGAGATGATGGCATTACTTCCAGGCTGAAGCGGTGTAAAACCTGGTGATTCTCTGCTCTCTCTGCCCACGGCCTATCAACCAAGGAGGGCTTGTGTTAAGTGAGTAGGTCTAGGCCGCCAGTGCACCCGGGATCTCTGAGTCACTACATGGACTGCAGCTGCCTTGGAAAGCTGCCTGCACTCCCACTGGATGTTTAATGAGTAAAAAACAAACTTTGCTGTATTTTGTGGCTGTTTGTCTTTCTCTCTACTCCTTGTAACCTAGCCTATCCAGCTACTCAATAGAACCATTGTAAAACCAGATTTAAAAATCAAGCAGACTGGAATAAGTAAATTCTAAGATCATGGCATTTAAGAGCCTTGATTTTCTGATTTAGCTAGTTGTACCAACTAATCAATGGCGATAACAGAAATATGAGAATAATTATGATTAATATTTAGTGTGGATCTATTCTGTGACAAGCACTATGCTGGACACAATATACCTATTGCCTCCCTTTGTCCTCCAGGAGCTCTATGACATAGGCACTAGTCTCATTCCTGTTTCAAAGAAGAGAAAAACAAAAGCAAGAGGGTTTAGTTAATTAACCCAGTATTGCACAGCTAGCAAATAGCAGATCTGGGAAGGGGAGACTTTGGCCTTCCAATATAAAACTCTTTCCACAGCAAGTTGAGCAAATGGAGCAAATTGCATATAGAATTCTAAAAGAATCTGTTCCATAATTTTGTTAAATAGAAGATGGTGTTTTCTGTCTTATTTCTGATGCTTTTCCTGCTAAAGCCACTTAGTTGCTTGCATTAGCATCGTGCGAGTCCTTCAAGGAACTGTCGGCTTTTTTATAGAGTATTACCTACTATCTCAGGATCCGTGATCATAATGAATTGGAATAAAAGTGTGAGAGGTTATAAATGGCCACAAGTTATTTGAAGCTCCTCTCAGTAGAATGTACAGTCTATTCATCTACCCCTTGATTCTTTGCCGGCCCTGTGACCAGCTTTGACCAAAACAATGTAGCAGAAATGACACCGAGTGACTCCCAACCTCTGCTTCCAAGATATCCTGCAGCCTCTGCTCTTGAAAAGCCTCTCACACACTGGGTGGAAGCTGCAATAACATCCCATGTGTAAGGAGAGAGGCTCAGCCTCCCGGGCCCACTCTGCTAAGGCTCCACCGGTGTGAGAGCAACCCTGCTCAATCACCCAGCCCCAGCCCAGCCACCAGCTGACCGAAGCCACAAGAACCGGTCAACCCAAGGACGCCTGAGAAATACGGAATCGCCATTGCTTTAAGTGGTCATTTATTTTGTGGTGATTTGTTTTGCAGCAATACCAATAAAACAAAGTTAAACTCTTTTATAAAACCGAACAAAACCCTGGAAAATTCAGATCAGGGAATTCTCCTAGCTTAACTATAGAAGATAGAACTGGTGACTTTAAAGGGCTTTTTTTCCCCTACTTTAAAAAAAAATCCATTTGCTAAATCTAATTATGTCATCATTGATTTTAGAAATAAGAGGTAATTTTTCCATCAACTGGTCAAAACTCAATTTCATTTATCACTGGGAGATAAAAAGGAGTCTATTCTCTTCCTTGACTCTATTTTGTTCATTTTCTGAATAGTTGAATAGCATTACATGCAAAGTATCTATTGGGAAATAATTCTATACTTAATGTTAGAGCCAGTGAGACCTCACACGCTCAGGCAGGTCGCACAGGGTCAATTATCGGTCATTTCTGAGAACTGTCTTCTTATGCTGCTGGAAGTGTCACGGGAGATTTACTATTGTCATATCCAGCCAATAACCTGGCATGGAGGAGCTCTGTCTTTTGGAAAGGATATAAAAGTAAAGAACGGAGCACTCAGGGACATGAAAGAGCTCGTGGCATTTTGAGTTGATCCTAACGTCCTGGATAAATTCCAATCGCAGTAATGGCATTCACTTATGCTTTTGTTATAAGCAATTAAGGCATGCACTGTTTTGCTCCATCTCATTCCCTTCTAACTAATCTCCTCTGCGTCTGGTCAACTGATCCTTATATTGCTGAGTGACCAGATGCTGCTTAGACCGGGGGTCCACAAGCTTTGTTCTGTAAAGGGCAGAGTAAATATTTCAGATTTTGCAGGCCAAATGGCAAAGTTGTAGACATTATCCTGGTATTTATATAACAAAAAAAAAAAACACATTTCCACAGATTTTTGATGAAATTAAAAATACAAGAACAGGATTGAGTACAGTGTTTTCGCTCTACTGCTCATGAAACAACTGTCTTTCTTTTGCAGCATAACATTCGTTTAGTCAAGGTTCAAAGTTAGTGTTTTTAATCATCAAATCAATTGCCAGTGTTCATCTGTAAAATCATTCTTAGCTGAAAAAGTGAGGGGGCTGGATTTGCTCCTCGGGTTTTACTTTGCCCAGTTTAGGAGACAGCTCTGTCTATACCTCGGTGGCAAATAGGCTTCCTCCTATGCCAGATGGGGGCCACGAGTGTGGGGTCCAGTGGGCTTGCGAGTAGAACTGGATCTTGGGAGGAAAGATGTGCTGTCTGGAGGCCAATGGCTGCCGCAGGAAATGACAACCTTCATTTCCTATACACTCTTTTCTTTATACACTCAGTCTATGCATTGCTTCGCCTGGGTGTGTGGAGTTTCCTTTTATGAAAGTTCTCTAGCTGTGAGGCTCTTGGAAGGAAGAGGCCCTTTCTCATGAGACACTTATCCTCACTCCAGGGTGGACTGTGCCCACTGCTCATCCCACTGAGTGAGGGGCCGACCAGCCAGCTTGAGAGAGGTGGGGCTCAGGTGGGGTCCCCACTCTCCATGCTGGCACCCAGTGCTCTCTCTTGTTCTTTGATAGCCTTGCCAGGTTTACTTTGAGCTTTTTGTTTGTTGGCCCTTTATTGGTAGAAAGCCTTGGGAAGATTGTCTTAAAAACAAACAATTTTAGAAAGTCACTCTTCATTAGAATGGATTGCTAAAAGTCTGAATATTTTAGATTGATATTTCAGTCTGCTCGAAACTCATTTAAATTACTTGACAGTTAAATACATGTAGACTGTATTATAATTTTATCGAACCACTGCTCCAGGTTAACCTAATTGTTTTGAAACTGGTGCTCTGAACGTTCAATCAGGACAAAATTTATATTAGGCTAACCTATGAAAAGAAGAAATGATTTGTCTCTGGAAATTACCAATTTATTATCACTAAACATATCCAGACATAGTGTAGCCAACCTAGACAACCAATTGGTGTGCATTTTGCTAGGAGTGAGTATTTGGACTCTGATCTTCAAACATTTCAGTCCCATGATTCAATGAGTCTGAGGCAAAATCGCATGAATTTGGGTATTACATGACAACAGATTGCATCTCCCTTCTGACCCAGCTACTTAAAAATACAGTTATCCTGTGTCTGTGCAGATGCTTCTGTAAACAAACCCATTGCACTGTCAGTCGTATAAAAGTATAGCACATATAATTATGCACAGTGCATAACACAGGCACCCCTTAGAGATATTGTGGGCTTGGTTCCGTACCACTACAATAAAGCAAATACCACAAACTTTTTAATTTCTCAGTGCATATAAAAGTTAAGTTTAAACTATACTGTAGTCTATTAAGTATGCAATAGCATTACGTCTAAAAAATGTACATGCCTTAATTTAAAATGTTTTCTTGCTAAAAATTGCTAGCAATCATCTGAGCTTTTAGCAAATCATAATCCTTTTGCTGGTAAAGGGTCTTACCTCAATATTGATGGCTGCTGACTGATCAGGATAGTGGTTGTTGAAGGTCAGGGTGGCTGTGGCAATGTCTTAAATAAGACAACAGTTAAGTTTGCCACATCAATCGACTCTTCCTTTCACGAAAGACTTCTCTGTGGCATGCAATGTTGTTTGATAGCATTTTACCCACAGTAGAACTTCTTTCAAAATTGGAGTCAATCCTCTCAAACCCTGCAGCTACTTTGTCATCTAAGTTTATGTCCTATCATAAACCCTTCATTGTCATTTCAAAAATGCTCACAGCATTCTCATAAGGAGTAGATTCCATCTCAAGAAACCACTTTCCTTGCTCATCTATAAGAAGCAACTCCTCATCCATTCAGGTTTTATCAAGAGATTGCAGAAATTCAGCCACATCTTCGGGCTCCACTTCTAATTCTTGTTCTTCACCACATCTGCAGTGACTTCCTCCACTGAAGTCTTGAATGTCTCAAAGTCATCCATGAGAGGTGGAATCAACCTCTTCAAAACTCCTGTTAATGTTGATATTTTAACTTCCTCCTACAAATCATGAATGTTCCTAATGATGTCTAGGATGGTGAATCCTTTCCAGAAGGTTTTCTATTTACTTTGCCCAGATCCAAAAGAGGAATCACTCTCTGTGGCAGCTATAGCCTTACAAAGTGCCTTTCTTAAATAGTAAGACCTAAAAGCCAAAATTACTCCTTGATCTATGGGCTGAAGACTGAATGCTGTGCTAGCAGGCATGAAAACAACATTCATCTTGTACATCTCCATCAGAGCTCTTGGGTGACCAGGTGCATTGTCAATGAGCAGTAAATCTCAACAATGGGCTTAAAATATTCACTATACTGTACAGTATAAACTAAACTCTAGTGTAAACAGATGTGCTGTCATCCAGGCTTTGTTAACCCATTTCTAGAGCACAGGAAGGATAGATTTAGCATCATTCTGAAGGGTTCTAGGATTTTCAAAATGATAAATGACCATTGGCTTCAACTTAAGGTCACCAGCTGCATTATCTCCTAATAAAAGAGTCATCCTATCCTTTGAAGCTTTGAAGCCGACACTGACTTCTCCTCTCTGGCTATGAAAGTCCTACATGGCATCTTCTTTCAATACAAAGCTGTTTTGTCTACACTGAAAAAGCTATTGTTTAGTGGAATGACCTTTGTCAACGTTCTTAGTGAGATCTTCTGGAGAACTTGCTGCAGCTTCTCCATCAGCACTTGCTGCTTCATCTTGCATTTTATGTTATGGAGGTGGCTTTTCTCCATCGACCTCATGAACCAACCTCTGCTGGTTTCCAAAGTTTCTTCTGCAGCGTCCTCACCTCTCTCAGGCTTCACAGAATCGAAGAGAGTTAGGGCTTTGCTCTGGATTAGGCTTTGGCTTAAGGGAATGTTGTGACTGGTTTGATCTTCTATCCAGATCACTCAAACTTCCTCCATATCTGTAATAAGCCTGTTTTGCTTTCTTAGCATTCATGTGTTCACTGGAGTAGCACTTTTACTTTCCTTCAAGAACTTTTTTCTTTTTTTCAGAGAGAGTCTCGCTCTGTCGCCCAGGCTGGAGTGCAGAGGCATGATCTCTGCCCACTGCAACCACTGCCTCCCAGATTCAAGCAATTCTCCTGCCTCAGCCTCCTGAGTAGCTGGCATTACAAGAACTTTTTATTTGTGTGCACCCGAGGCCCGGGTTTCAGCCTCTCTCAGCTTTCCACACGCTTTCCTCACCAAGCATCATCATTCCTAGCTTTTATTTTAAAGTGAGAGTTGTGCAACGCTTCCTCTTATTTGAACCCTTGGAGGTCATTATAGAGGCATTAATTGGCCTAAATTCAATCTTGTTGCATCTTGGGGAATAGGGAGGTCCAAGGAGAGGGTGGGCCAGTGGGTGGAGCAGTGAGAACACACACAACAATTATCCATTAAGTTTACCGTCTTCTACGGGCCCGGTTCGTGGTACTCCAAGACAATTGTAATAGTGACATCAAAGATCACTGACCACAGGTATCCACAACAGATATAATAATGATGGAAATTTCTGAAATATTTTGAGAATTACCAAATATAGCACAGAGGCATGAAGTAAGCATGTGCTGTTGAAAAAATGAAACCAATAGACTTGGCTCCACACAGGGTTGACACAAACCTCCAATTTGTAAAAAACCCAATATCCATGAAGCACAATAAAATGAGGTATGCCTGTACTTGACAACAATCATAAACTACTTTGTTATTGGTTTATGTGTTTACCATAATATATTTTTAATCTTTATTTTGGGGTGTACTCCTTCTACTTTTTTTTATTTAAGCTGACTTAAAACAATTTCAGGAAGTCTTTCAGGTTTTCTAGAAGAAGGCACTGTTATCACAGGACATGAAAGCTCCAGGCATGTTACTGGCCCTGAAGACCTTCCTGTGGGACAAGATGTGGAAGTGGAAGGCAGCGATATTGATCATCCTGATCCTGTGCTGGCCTAGGCTAATGTGGATTTTGTGTTTTAAGTATTATTATAAAAGACTCAAAAAGTTAAAAAAAAAGGCTATAAAATTAAAATGTTACAGCAAGCTAATATTAATGTATCATGAAGAAAATGTTTGTGTATATTAGTATAGCCTAAGCATCCAGTGTTTATAAAGTTTACAGTAGTGTAGAATAATGTCCTAGGCCTTCACATTCACTCACCACTCACTCACTGACTCACCCAGAGAGCTGCTACTCCTGCAAGCTCCATTCACGGTAAGTATTCTATACAGGGCCACTATTTTTTTATCTTGTATACCATATTTTTATTCTACCTATTCTGTTTAGATATATTTAGATACACAAATACCTACCATTGTGTTACAGTTCCTCACAGTATTCAGTAGAGTAACATGCTATACAGGTTTGTAACCTAGGAGAAATAGGCTACGCTATATAGCCTGGGTATATAGTAGGCTATATCATCTAGGCCTATATAAATGCACTCTAGGACGCTTACACAACAACAGAATCATCTGACAATACATTTCTCAGAACATATTGCTGTTGCTAAGCCATGCGTGATTGTATGTACTCACATAGGAGACAAGAGAATAGGTACAAAGTTATCTCTACTACTGGAAAGCATAATGCAGCACACTCATAGTCTCTGGATGACTTCTAAGTCTCTCTAATGAATATTATATATGCACGTATGTAGCTATTATGTGCATTTGATAACATATAAGGACCTTGCTCATAGCATGAAGTTACCAGCTGTAAAATATATTTTATCCACTTGACCGAGTTTCTAGTGTTACCACACCATGGTCTAATAACTGGATAAACGCTACTCTGAGACCTACCTTGTAGAAGCATAGGAATTTGCCACTGTTTTCAACAGTGCTCACGGCATGGGATAGAATTCAGAACATCCAATGGGAATTCCTTATTTGTGTAAAATATTATTTTAGCACAAGTACCTACTATCCCTGGGTTTAAAACACCAGAAGCCCTCCAGCTGCACAATGTCTGGCTTAAAAGCCAAGTGCATTAAAGTCAGATTCTATCGGTCCTTATGTCTTGAAGCACAAAAGAACTCAGGAGAGAGCTGCCCTGAACCATACCTGCGCCTGCAGGCACATGACTTCAGGTGACTGCCTCCAGGGGCTCGCCTGGAGGAAGTTGCTGGAAGTCAGTGCAAATGAGAACTGCTTCCTGGGAGCAGAAAGAAACATTCAGGATCCTCAAAGGCAGGGGTGCATTTGTGGACAACATTTGCACTGGGTCAGGCCAACATTATTCCAAAACACTTTAATCCATTGCCTAGAAACTTGGACTTCCATTTGCAACCTGTGCACCACCATGAGAAGAAAATAGAAAAAAAAAACCCAGCTGCTTGTACATGTGTGTTAGTTTTAAAACAATATTTTAAAATTTGGGGGCTTGAGTTTTCTAAGGAAAAGGATAGTTCAGTAATAGATCCTAGATTGATGCTGCTCTTTTTTCAAAACAAAACAAAACAAAAACAGAAGCATAATTTGCAGAGTAAAATTCACTTTTTTAGTGTATTAATGTATGAGTGTTAACAAATGCATAGACCTATATCCACTAGCACAATCAGGACATTCTAGAACATTTCTGTACCCTCACCTGGGGAGTCATAGCTCCTCCTGCTCCCAGCCCCAACAGCCAGGGATCTGTTTTCTGTCCCTATTGCTTTGCATTTTCCAGAATGTTGTATAAATAGAATCCTCCAGCACACAGGCTTTTGAAACTGGCTTTTTTCACTTAGCCCGTGATTCACTAGAGATCCATCCATGCTGCGAGTGCTGTGATGTCTTCCTTTTCATAGCTGAGTGCTATTCCTTGGTATGGTTATACCACAGTTTGTTTGTCCATGCACCAGCTGAAAGGCATTTGGGTCGTTTCTTGCCTGGTGAAATTATGAATACAGCAGCTGTATGTTTTGTGAGAACATACATTTTCATGTCTCTTGGGTAAATACCAAGGAAGGGATTGCTGGATCACGTGGTAAAGACATGTTTAACTTTTTGAGAAACGATGCAGATTACTTTCCAGCCAATGTGGACTAAAGATATATCACCTTCCCTTCAAGAGGAATGGATAAACATTCTTTCTGTTAGGAAATTCCTCTTCATAGAAACAATGAATGGAAACAATGCATGGAAAATTAGATCAGAAAAATTGTAAAATGGGCTTGGTCCAATCTCTGAATATTTTAGAATGAGGAAACTGAAGCCCAGAGAAATGGAGCACATCCAAGTTCATGCAGGAGCAAGTGATGGATTTGGATTGGGGCTCCTCCCCTAGGCTCAGCTCCTCTCTGCCTTCCACCAGCTGCCTGCTCTGTGTAGTCTCCTGTGAATTAGAGAGCTTGGAGGAAAATCTATTTAAGGAAAACACGTCCTATATTTTAAGGAGTCAGTAGGGTGTAGGAGTGGAAGCATCCAGGTAAATTATTTACATTAATCAAATTCATTGAGGAATGACTCAGCCCCTACTTCCTTTGTCCCAGTTACATACATCTCTAACCTACTGGATGTCAGACCATCTCTCCTTCTGGAGAGCAGCTAATATGAGCATTAATACATGTATGTTTACCTTAATTATTATTAAATTCCTACATATAAAAATATAACATTTGTGGCAAACAAAGCTCATTGTAGTAGCCCATAGAGCAGGCTCCATGCCACATGAAGACATAATCTTAATTTTGTTCCAAGTCCATTTATTTGATTCAAGTCCCTCTTCTTAGATAAATTCATAGTTAGTGCAGAGAAATTTTCTAATAAACATCTGAGATTAAAATACTATCTCTGACAGCAAAATTAAATTTGTAGTCGCGACATGCATTCAATTATGATCACTCAGAGAAGGGAAAAATAAGGCGAAGACAAAAAACTACATATGCCAAGAAAAAGTAAGGTATTCGAAAGTAATTCAAATCTTAATCCAATAATCTGTTTTTAATTACCCGAATTATGACCATTTACAGGGTGATCATTTCAGAGTCTCAAATATCCAATACTTTGGCCTAAAGCTGTGGGGGTAATTTCTTTATAACTGGGTAAGAATATGTCATCTATGTCTGGTCTAGACTCAGCAAGGGTGTTTGCAAGCGATATCTAAAGTCTCATATCTGGATTGGGTTCAATCTGCATGAAGACATCCTACTAATATTGCTTATTTTGTCTAATACCTTCACAAAGTGTTTAAAATGTTTTTATCCCTTATACACATACTTCTCTTTTCTAGTTCTATAATCTGGTTTTGTGTGGTTTTGTGGGGGAATCTAGCTAAGAGCCAAGGCATCTGCTGCTGTCAACCTTCAAGAAATTCCAAATGTCAAATGCTGTGGAAAGAAATATTTGCTTTTCTGGGTAGAGTAAGACCCTAACCCCAAGTGGAAAGAAGCCCTCTTGATCCTACCTTCTGCCTTTCATCTTCATCCTTCTTCTTGCTGCGAGCGCTGTGCTGGCCTCAGATGTGTTCTGGAATATTCTGCCCTAGCATTCAGAAGCCAAGGGCTGAAAATCCTTGTTTGCCTCAGTGCAGATGAGACAGGCTGGGCCCTCCACAAAGGCTTTATTAAAAAGTAAAAGAGGCCGGGCACCATGGCTCAGGCCTGTAATCCTAGCATTGTGGGAGGCCAAGGCAGGCGAGTCACTTGAGGTCAGAAGTTCGAGACCAGCCTGGCCAGCATAGTGAAACTCCATCTCTACCAAAAAATACAAAAAAGTTAGCTGGATGTGGTGGCACGCGCCTGTAATCCCAGCTACTCCAAAGGCCAATGCACAAGAATTGCTTGAACCCGGGAGGCGGAGGTTGCAGTGAGCCGAGATTGTGCCACTGCACTCCAGCCTGGGTGACAGGGTGAGACTCTGTCTCAAAAAAAAAAAAAAAAAAAGTAAAGGAGCACAGAGAATGGCTCACCATGTATACAAACTGAACAATTGGCAAGCCTTCCACACTCAGCTGACTTCCTGAGCCAACACGGTTTGTTTCATTTCACAAGGCTTCCTAAAGTGTAAAGAGGTTGCACCTCGGTCATTTCTGTTATGTTTTTCTCTCAAACCCAAATACCCTTTAATTTTCCTGTTTGTATTAGCAATCTGCTAACCTATTTGTTACCCAGACACCAGAAATCATGCATGCTCTCTTCAGGGAAGGCCTGACCCTCTCTCCTTCTTTGGCAGACTGGCCTTGCCCTCAATCATTTCTGTTTCTTACCAGTTCTTGAGCTTTTCAACCACAGTGAGATGCACCCTAGAGAGGGCGGACTCTCAGAACCAGCGGGTCCAGCTAGGAGAGGAAGCCACATGTCCGTCCCAGAAGAGGCAGGAGCATGGTCAGCCTGTGCCCTTTCTCTCAACCTTTGCAGACCCGTGTTACCTCCTCCAGGATGGGCATTCAGGGGAGAGGAATCAGCCCCAGGTGCTCTGCTGGCAGAGCCTCCCCTCCTTCGCATGAAAGGCTTTAGAAGTCACTCTTCCACATGGCAGGTGAGTTTGTCAGCTTTTGTTGGTTGCTCCGCCTAGGCCAGCTGGTGTGGTGTGCTGTGCTGCGGAGCATCCTGTCCTTCTCAGCTCTGAACTCTCAGCTCAAGGGTCGACACAAACAAAACACATCACCAGGAGAAGCCACCCTCTCAGACCCTAGTAGTCCACCTTTCTTTTGTTATTGTTGTTGTTGCTGTTGTTTTTGAGATGGAGTCTCACTCTATCGCCCAGACTGGAGTACAGTGGTGCAATCTCAGCTCACTGCAACCTCCACTTCCCAGATTCAAGCGATTCTCCTGCCTGAGCCTCCTGAGTAGCTGGGATTATGGGCGGGCGCCACCACGCCCAGCTAATTTTTGTATTTTTAGTAGGGACTGGATTTCACCACGTTGGTCAGGCTGGTCTCGAACTCCTGACCTAGTGATTGGCCTCTCAAAGTGCAGGGATTACAGGCGTGAGCCACCATGCCCGGCCAGTGGTCCACCTTTCTAAGACACACACAGGATATTTGGGGGGAATTTGGAGGCTGCCGCTCTCCATGGAGATGGGTCCTGAGCCTGTATCTTGTGGGTGGTGATATAGATGCCAGGTGCCACAGTGTATGCAACAGCGGCATTGCTGCCCTCACTGTCTTTCCCTGCACCCCATTTTCTGTCTTTGGTCCTGTCCGTTATTGGTTTATAAAGTCACCCAAAGGCATGCAGAGGGCCTCACACAGATGCCAGTGGAGGTCATGCAGGGTGGCATGTGCCTGCCAGAACCCAGCGCTGGCAAGACAAGGACACTGCGCCCCCCATCCCTGAAGTTTAATATTCCATCACAAAGCCAGGTTCAGGGGGAAACAGCATTCGGAAGCCCAGACACATATGAGACTACAAGGCAACCTTATTTCCAGAGTGCTGCCGTGAGCAGGGATCTCTGTACAATTGTGCGCCCGAGCCTTTGGAAGTGCCTGGTGACACAACTCAGAATATGCAACAACCAAGTGTTCTTTATGGTCATTAAGCTAAGAATAAGTGCTTCCAAACTCTAGCAAATATGACATTGTGATACCCATTGCCTTGCATCTGATAATTCAAGCTTGATCACAATGCACTACTTCCAATGGGAAATAATGGAGCGGAACTCTCAACTGAGAACTTTCTCCTCCATATGGTTCACAAGTTCCCTGGGATGTGCAATCCTACTGGGAGCGCCATCTGTATAAACTCCACGCAGGCCCACGTGGAGGCAAGCTCTTCACGCTAACTCAGCTGCAGATTTCATTCTTCTGCAAATATATTCAGACAAAAGGTGAGATTTCCTTCTACCTTTCTTCTTGGCCATTCTCTCTTGCAAGGTACAGCTTATGCAAGGTGTCTTTTTTCTGGGTAATGAGCCAAACTTGCAAACCTAAAAGGATGAATTGGAGAATTTCCTACCTCATTGAGGACCCACTGCAAGCAGTTTTCTCTCCATGCACGGATAAGTTTTACTGGTGGAATAATCAGATTCACCATCACACTAACAGTGAACTTGTCTTATCTTCATGACCAGAGTGTCAAGTCCAAAAGGGCCAAGAGGGGTTTTCCAAATGTCTGGGTTTCTTCCAGTGTCTAGGCACAGAAGATGAGCTAGGATTCTTAGTGGCAAGCAAAAGATTAACATAAACAGAAGGAAATTCATTGAAAGGAAATTAGGAGATGCAGGGAAACATTGGGGAGACTAGAGAAGGAGGCTCAAGGCTAAGTTTTAAGAAACACTTCCCCAGATAAGCTGCCTGCTGTATTAATTAATCATCTCCATTGCCCCAGTTGGCAGTACTGCACCAGCAAGCCACAGTCATGAGCGTGGACAGGTCTTTGCGCAGGTGGCGCAACCTTGCACCCCCTCTCCTGGTGCCCTTTGTCTAGGATCTCTAGTTCTTGAATCAATGTCTGGCATCAGAGAGTTTGATTGGCAGTGAGTAGGTTACACATTGGAGCCTCAGGGACAGGGGAGGCTGGGAAAGTCACTGTCTATAATTTTCTGCTTCTAAAGAGGAGATCGTCTTTGTACAACATCACAACTTATGAAATAGGATTCAGGCATTGGACAGAGAAAAGGAATCCCAAATATCCAGCCCACACAGTATGCATTTTATTACTATTTATACTTAAAAATGGAATAAACCATGTCAGTAGAGAGGAATCAGTAATGAATATATCCATGTCTTGGCTGGTTTTTCAAAGACGTCAATTCATTCATGTTCTCTCTCCAGATGAAATTATCTTCCTAATTAGCCATTTGAAGAGTTCTAAATATATTGACAGACTTTCCAGGCCTGAAGACCCACACCAGGGCTGTAGCTCCTTATCCTTTGGAAATAGGACAACCTTGGATGTTCTGTTTCCTGCCAGACAGTCTTAAAATTATCACCATACATGAGCTGATAGGTGCTGTATTATATATTCTTTTAGACCTGCATGTTGTACTTTTAACAAGATTTAGGACCCTTTAAAAACTATATTGAAGGAATCATCCTGGGAATGAGGATCATGGAGACAATAGATACCAGGAAGAGAAGGTGAATTCATTGTCCACCTTCTAACTATGTGAGTCTATGTGCGTGTGTCCTTGTGCACACTGGGGAAAGAAAACATCATGTTTCTAATCTAGAAGAACTAAGAATCCAACTGTACCAGTTACATGGACCTTCTGTTTGCTTGAATGTTCTTTAGCTGGATCCAAACTCCCTAGATAATTTATACAATCATCTGCTCAGCTTTGACTGTATAGACCAACCCTATACAAATACTGACAGAAGCCTGCCCAACTCTTTCTTGCTAGAGCCGAATTGGCAATAGAGGCAGCAGCATTTTCCTAGTCATAAAGGCTACACAGTTTTAGAGAATTCCATTTTTAGAACCTTGAGAATTTTGTAAATGTATGCCATGTGCACGGAACGGTTTTGGAGCTTGTGAGAATGATTAAGACACAAACTCTACTCTAGAAAAGCTCACTACCTAGTAGTGAATAAAAATAGGGCACGTTGTACAGCACTGCTCCTAAAGGTAACATTGAATACTATCTCAGTAGTATCAGAAACATGGTGACAGCAATTTTACAAGACACCCAAGGAAATGCCCTGGAATTTATTTGTAGATTCTAAAGTGCAAAAATACTTACCCAAACATTGAAATAAAGAAACAGACTATCTGTAACACACAAAATAACTATAAAATAATCTAATGATATCTGAAAAGCAAAGAAAAAGGGCATTGACTCTAGAGCTTTCTATACAACTCTCACTCTTACCTCCATCAAGTATCCAATAGCTATTCCACTTAACTGAAGTGGTCAGTAACAATGGTATGAGATTAGCATAAATCATCACACTCCTCTTAGAGTTTAAAACAATTCATCACTCCATCATTCAGAGGTGAGAGCACGAGAACTCTTGTTCCTGCTTTCAGTTAAGGGTTTTCCAGTAATGCGTTCAACATGACATAATCAAGTGAAAGAAAATAAAGCAATGGTAAAACTGAAACTGGTCATATAACCTCAATTACCATTCTGGTATTTGGGTCATCTTGCAACAGGTTCCATGCTGAGTTGGAGTTGGGTGGGGGTCAGGAGCAGTGGTGGAAAAATCAAAAGAAAAACAGCAAAGTTCAAGTAGAGAAGTTTCCTTGGCTATCTAAAAGTGTTTTATTACTCTGCTTAAAAAAAGCAGAGTAGAAAGGGCTGCTATCTACAGCAGTTGGCCAGACTGGTAAACTGAAGTTAGTTTCTGGAGCTTTCATTAAATGGCAAGAGTTTCTTAGTTGGCGCAATGCTAGTCTGAGAAGGAACTCAAGAAAAAGAGGAGTCATGGGATGTCAGCATCAAAACGTGTATCAGAGAGTTCCCCTTCTCATGAAAAGATGTGTGTTCTTGTTCAAGAATTAAAGTTTCTTTATTTGGAATATCATTTTCGGCCTCTTTCTTCTCTTGTGAAGAAGTCGTATACATTCTTTGAAACCCAAATCAGACATCCCCTTTCATACAGTGTCTTCCAGGAGCCTGTGCGTGGTGCCAGGCCATCCTCCAGCACTCGCCATGGCTCACTGCTCTCTTAACACGACACGGAATGCACGTGCCCAGCTCTGCCTCTGGACCTGCCTTTCATCTCTGAGCCCCAGTGCCTTGCACAAAGGAGCTAGCCAGTATACGTCACTGAACGAATGAATTGATGAACCAATCATGAAGGTAACAAGACAAAAATGCCACACATCTGCCATGCTCCTACCTCTAGACGCTGAAAGAACATATGGAGAGAAGAGTGAGATGCGTGTTCAATACAAGAAAATGTAAAGGTAGAAGGAAACTAACACCTGACCAAATACTGACAAATGCCAGGCACATCTCCACTGTATATTTTCTCATTTATCCCTATGAAAAACCTAATGAAATAAATATGATCAGCCCCTTCCTACAGATGAGGAAACCAAGGCCAGTATGCTCTACCAGAGGTCAGAATCTCTTTCTGTAACAACGCAGTGTCTCCCTAATTAATGACTTGAATATCCATTAATTTCAAAATGAGGTGTTAGGTAAATGTAAATGTAATAGCTTTTCTTCTTTAGTACCTTTGTCAAGTATTATTAGAGCTTACATTAAATGATATTATTTAATTGAGAGGTGATTATAGTGAGACTTTCTCCAAAAGTAACTTTTGTAGCTCAGGAGTTCAAGAAAAACAGGAGCCAAAATACCAGACCAAACCGAAGCATAAGAACATGGAAGGTCCTTGAGTGTGTTTGTATAACAGCTTTTACCCAATGCCAGGAGATGCACTAGACAAATTACTTGTAATGTTGGTCCTATGTAAGTCTGGATTTTTAAAAATTTCCTTGATTTTTGCCTCGGTGTGATGGCTCACACCTGTAATCCAAGCACTTTGGGAGGCTGAGGCAGGCGGATCACTTGAGGTCAGGAGTTCAAGACAAGCCTGGCCAACATGGTGAAACCCTGTCTCTATTAAAATACAAAAATTAGCCTTGTGTGGTGATATGTGCCTATAGTCCAGCTACTTGGGAGACTGAGGCACAAGAATCGCATGAACCCAGCAGGTGGAGGCTGCAGTGAGCTGACATCACGCCACTGTACCCCAGACTGGGCAACAGAGTGAGACTCCATCTCAAAAAAGAACTCTTTGATTTTTGCTCCCAATATAATTTCTGTCACTTAATTCATACAGAAAATATGTCTGTTAAACTTTCCTAGGAATCATGTTTTCTCATGAAATTATTTTCTATTACAGTTCATCGCCTTTGTACTGTCTCCTTACATGCATTTCAAGATGACGCAATATAATCATCATGCTTACGGATCTTGAAGTCAGAAAGAACTGGCTTCTAATCCCTGTTCCACCCCCATTAAATTGCAAATTAGGATAGAGAAACTCTCTAAGCCTCAATTTTGTGGTTAAAAATAGGAAGGATAATACCTACTTTACACGGTTATTATACGTTTTAACCGTATACTGAACATAAATTGGTACCTATTGTTATTATACTGAACATAAATTGGTACCTATTGCTAAGCCTAGCACCAGAAAGGACTCAATAAAAGGTAAGTTTTAATTCAGGCTCTTCTCATTCAAAATCATTTTATACACAGCTGCCATAGCTAAATTTCTAACACATACAACTAATTATGTTATATTTTTTATTGGAAACATTGTTGGCTTCACACCCAATACAATTCAAAAATCTTAGTCTAAAATTTAAGACCTGATTCATTTTAACTTCCCTTCATATCACCCACATTTCAGTAAAAATGAACAAAGTATTGATTTCTCAGCATAATTTAATTTTCTGTACCTGCATCTGTGCTCTCGTTTCCTTGTTACCCAAAATATTCAAATTCGCATTTTCAAGGTCCAGTTTAAGAGCAATTTTTATGTTAGATTTACATATACACACGTATCTTATTCCCTCATTATCTTTAGAGACAGGTGACACTGAAGGATGCCTGGAACTTCCTATGATTCTGCTGTCTTCCTTCCTCAGAGCAGGAGCAAAGAGTCGTACAGAAAGAGACACTCACTGGGTTACTTCCAGGACCAACGCGCGGGTATTAATTTTCTCTGGCTCTTGGTAACAGCCTATTAGAATGGAGCTCTTGGGCACCCACCCTTGTTTATCATAAAAGGAAACTAAACCCTGCAGTCTAAGTCTCTTAATTAGAAGACACATGAAAATCATCTGGGAAGTTTTTCAAGATACATAAGCTTGGTCCTTCCATAGACATATCCAGTCAGTGCTTCTGAGGTTGGGGACTGGCAGGAGCAAACTGAAAAAGCCCCACAGGTCACTCCGAGGCCCATCTCTGTAGTTCTAGAGCCAAACCACTCTTCCATGGCCCTTCAGGCTAGGAATCTCATGGGATTGCATGTTATAGCAATGTATATCCAGTTATGTAATTGACACCCCATTCTACTACATAGTTACTCCCAATGCTGGGCAAACATTAGGCTAGATTTTATGAGGTGGTAGCAGAATAAAGAGCAAATAAAACCATCTCAATTTATTTCATTCCACTATAAATAAAATCTTACCCTAGTTTTTGATTATCGGCCATTTTGGCTTCAGTTAAAATTTACAAATCTTTATACTGCTTCTCAACATGTCAGAACATTTACAACTTGTGTGAATAATCCTGCGTTTAAACTCACAGAAACATTTTGTATTAAGATTTCTAAAGCCTCAGGCCACGGCACGAGAACTGGCCGCCGCCGGGTTAATAAACCTGCCTTTAAGTTTGGTGAATTGGCACCTGTAAGTCTCCCTTCCTCTTCTTCCCCCTCTTCCCACACCGCTTTATTTACCTTTTCCAACTAGTCCTTTCCATTATTCAAAGGATAAAGTTCACTATATGTATAGAGAAAGCTTACACTGTCACATAGTTATGTTTTGTTTTTAAGAAGCACTTGAGGGTGAGGAGGGACACGTGCATTTGGAAAGCACCGTGGAGACCTATGATGAGATCACCTTGGCAGTTCTTTATCTTTTTCCCACTTCCCTGTGGTCCAGAGAGAGAGCATGCTCAGTGGCACTCTGAGACGTTTTGTGCCACCTGGTGGAATTTTCCTGGAAGAGAATTATCCGGGGTCTGAATTACCACTCAGCTTGATCATCACCTGAGGCATTTTCTCAGTGCTTAATATTATCAGTCTAAGTATAGATTCCCTACTGTGTCAGGCAATTTAACTGCACTAGGCCCATAATAAAGTTTTTTTTTTAATGTGAAAATTAGTCTTTAGTGAAAGAGACCTATTTTGTTAGCTGCTGGGAAAATTCAGGTACAGCAATGCCATCCACACATCGGGTCATTCTATTCTACTCTGGTTAATACGGGGGGATTACTGCCAACCTTCTAGCAGGCAGCGCACAGATGTTAACACTGCTTTCCATTAGTTAGAGACAAAAGTAATTATAATTAACTTTTTTCCTTTACCCTTACCCCCAGGAAGTCAAAACAATCTGATAATGTCATATTTAGCAATTAGTGATGTAACTGTTTACTTGAGCAGAGATTTTTTTGCCAACATAAAAGGGATTTTAACAGCACATGGACTGAAGCGATAACTGATTTGAGTGGTTGAAAGTCTTTCCTGAGAGGCTCAAACTAACGCCAGTGAAAACCAGCTGGGCCAAGGCGCCACGTCAATGCCTCCCCCAAAGGAGGCCGTCGTGGGAGCTTTGGGTCAGGTATGCACACTGCCTGTCTAATATGTTAGGTTTTCTTTCACATTGCAATTATTAGCCACCCACTGTGTTCTATGATGCAAATAGAGTGACTCAGCATTGACAAAATTCACAGTTCCAACTCTCCTTCACTCACAGTTTTCTTACCTGCTGTGATGGTAAGAAATGCTCTTCAAAAACAGACTGGATAAAGTCAAGGACCCTCTTCGTCTGGCATGGAGTAAAAGGGTCCAACTGACAAAGAAATCCAACATCCAGAGAAATTACCAAACTTCAATTCTAGCCAAAAAAAAAAAAAAAAAAAGCTGGGTGCAGTGGCTCACGCCTGCAATCCCAGCACTTTGGTAAGCCCGAGGCAGGTGGATCATCTGAGGTCAGGAGTTCGAGACCAGCCTCACCAACATGGTGAAACCCTGTCTCTACTAAAAATGCAAAAATTAGCTGGGCATTATGGCGGGTGTCTGTAATCCCAGCTATTAGGGAGGCTGAGGCAGGAGAATTGCTTGAACCTGGGAGGCGGAGGTTGCAGTGAGCAAAGATTGCACCATTACACTCCAGCCTGGGCAACAAGAGCAAAACTCCATCTCAAAATAAATAAATAAATAAATAAAACGAAATTAAAAAAAAAACAAGAAAGAAAGAAAACCCTTTATTGAGATTAGAAACAGACACATAGTCAAAGGCATAAGAGGAGAGCCATCTTTCTGGAAATACAGCTATAGAATTCTAAGGAGCTTGGATATATGCCCTGCCTCCTCAGCTAAAAGGTAAATCTTTGGGGAACAAGGAAGTCTAATGCCACTCAGTAATTCCAGAGTGTTAATACCGTAGTCCTTCCTGATCAATAAGGATGCACCTGAAGGTGTTTTTCTGCGGCTGCTACTGTTCTGTGTTAGCTTAGCTTGGTTTAATCCATGTCTGCATATTTGGTGCTCGGAATTCTTTCCACATTAACACAAGTCAAGACTTTTCCTTGGTCGACAACTACAGCCACTATTTGTACTGCTTGTAACTTTTGACATTTCTATCTCTTAGATTCATGTCTGCTGGCTTCTTCTGCACTGAAAGAACCACCCAGTTCTGATTGCTCTGTGCCTGGCTGGTCCCAGCAGTGCCCAATCATGCTGCGTTCCATGGGAAGCTGTTCTTCAACAGTCCCGGGAGGGATTCTTTCACTCCACCCTGTTTGCAGCTGTTCTATTGGGCTCGCCACTCAGCAGCTGCTTAGGTGTCCTTTTATCATCTAATATCTATTTTCCATAAATATCCACAGCAACAGCATCGCTTCAGTATTTGTAGATGGGCTGTATTCCATGGCTCGGTTTTATAGACCTGAAAAATAAGGAATAGGAACTGAGGAGCTTAACTCAGGATCACTGCTCTAACTTAATCTGAAAAGTGAGAGATGGCGATATGACTGATAGGACTGAAAAAGTAGCCTATTCCTTCAAGAATTTTAAAACAATGGGCATGGAAAAAAGCATGTGTGGAAGTTGCCATGTACAAAGCTGTGTGATTTCAAGATAGAAACTAAGTTCTCTGAATGTCAGTGTTCCTATCTGGGGAAAAAAAACAAAAAAACAAAAAACTAATTTTGCCTACTTTGTAGAATCATTATAAGAATTAGAGCCAAGTTTTACAGGTTAATGCCTGAAACAAAATGAGAGCTCAAAGCAAACCTAGTAAATATTGTTATTATTAAATAATTACAATTAATATTATAAAGCAAAGCAAAGTATCACTTCCTTCAATACCTGAAAAATGGAAAGAAGCTACTGGACCAGAAAAAACTGGAAAAGATAAGAGAAAAAGTAGGAGTTATAATAGAATCTATAATAAGTTCATGATTCTTAGCTACTCCTAAAATTATTACAAATAGAGACACATAGCAGATGGAGTTCACTAAGTTGCTTGAGATGAGACGCAGGCTGGAGTCCAGCTGCATCACTTACAACCCATGCTGGCATGGGTAATTCATGCTCAGGTAAAGCACTTCTACAATGATGGAGTTTGGTTGTTTCTAATGTTTTAGGACTCTGTACACCTCAATAAGACCAGAATAAAGTAAAATACTTCCTCTGGTTATTCATATGAACATCTGTTGGTTTGAAGATGGGTCAGCATGCTAGGCATATGGGCCAAATCTGGCCTACTGCCTGGTTTTATAAATAAAGTTTTATTGGAACACAGATACCCTCATTCCTTTACATACTGTTTATGGCTACTTCATATTAAGGTGGCAGAAGTGAATCGTTGTGACAGAAATCATACAACCCAGAAAGACTGAAATGTTTACTACCTTGCCCTTTATAGAAAAAGATTGTTGGTAAAAATAAGGTCGACTAACAGAAATGAAACACCAAATGGGGAACCACAGATTGTCAAACAGTTTCTTGAAGTAGTTTGGTGAACAGTTTCTTATGAGAAAAGACAGAGAACTCTTTGGATTTGATCCTTTGTCTATTTGTTTTTCAAAGAAGAATTAGTTGCCAGTATGCAAATCATGTTAGAGGTTATCAAGAGAAAATTAAATTCACAATTTGAAAGACATTAGTAAAGAAAAGGAAAATACATTTCAGAGAAACAAATTTCAACAAGTTGAAAGTATGGCTAAGATGCATTTAATTGGAATAAAATCTCTGAGATGTGAGACAATGGGATGTTGATTGTTTAGCCCATTCTTGTACAGACAGGAAAGCAAACTTAACTCCAGCATTAGGTGTAAACACGGAGTCATGTGTTCTCCAAATATTGAAATTTTGAAGAAAATGGAGCCCTGAAGTGTCTATAAAGATTTCACCAAACATGAAGCTCAGCCAAGACTAAAGATATCCAAAGAGGGCAAAATTGTAGAGAACGGAAACAAAGAAATTCTTTTAACTCAGAAAAAAAAAAAAAAATCCATAGCCACAGAATTCAATAGAAGTGAAAACGTATCACCCCAAAACGGGACAGTCAGTAATAAACTCTTAAGAAAAAGTGGAGACGTTTCAAGAATTTTTTTCATATGGAAAGATTTTTCAAAAGTGCCTGTCTAGGCCTCCTACCATGCTGCTAACCTGCAGTCCTGGAAGAAACCTGCCTTCTCTCCACTCTTAGACCACAAGGTCAGGGTTTCTGCAGCCCCCACTGCCCTCAGGCCTCACTTCTCAATTTAGCCCTAGACTTGTCAAGAGAGGGTGGTCCCAAGTCTGGAGGGGAGAGGAAGAAGCAGAGAAGGAAGGGAAGGGCAAAGGCATGTCTTCCACTGGCCCACATAGAATTTCCATCCCACAGCCTTCCCATCTTGTTGTCATTCAGCCCAGGATACAAAGGTGGGGCTGGCCTTGCTCATAGGGACCCGTGAGTCCCCACAGCAGCCAGCCTGGAAGGCACAGATGCTGAGGGATACAGGGTCAGCCTCCAGCAGAGGAAGGTGCTGAGACTTCCCGGCCAGGGCGCTCCAGACACCTGAAGAAAACTGCCCTTCATGAACACGGAGGGAGTCGAAGGGAGTCGAAGGTATCTGAAGACCACGGGAGAGGTTTGCTTTTTTTTTTTTTTTTTTTTTTTTTGGTAATTACAAACTGCATGTATATTGATTTTTCTTTCTTTTAATAAATCAAAAGGACACAGTGCAGTCATTAAAAACCAGATGGTGAAAGGAATTTCAACGCTGATAGTATATTAGCTCAAAAAAAATACAGACGCTTGCATAGAAGCGTGATGCACTTAAATGTTAACGGTCCTTATTCCTGAGTGCCGGGATTTAGTTGGTTTTCCCCCTTAATTTTCACCTCTTCTAAGGTGGGCTTCTGCTGCTTTCATTATAAGAAGAAAATGTAATAGATATTGTCAATGCTCAATACAGTCCCCTGATTGGTGGGGCCAGGGGTTCTGGTGTGAGTGAAGCAGCATTAACCTCAGAGGCTCTCCAAGCACAGGGAGCTGTTTTCTCTGTCTTGGGTGTAGGGTGTTCTCAGAGGAAGTCTGCCAACCCCACAAAACGTCCAACACTCTTCCTGTCCTGAGCACCTTGCACGGGAGGCGTGTGTAGAGATGGAATTTTCCTTATGTTGCATCTCTGTCTTACTTCCTCATTACAGACCACTCAACATTCTTCTCGGCCAGTAACTCCAATGACTCAAAAATAATGACCGGACTGGGCAACATGGCCCACACCTGTAATTCTCACACTTTGGGAGGCCAAGGCAGGAGGATCACTTGAGTCCAGGACAACCTGGCAAAACCCCATCTCTACAAAAAAAAAAAAAAATTAATTAGCCAGGTGTGGTGGCATGTGCCTGTAGTCTCAGCTACTCGAGAGGCTTAGGTGGGAGGTTCACTTGAGCCTGGGAGGTTGAGGTTGCACTGAGCCATGTTCGTGCCACCACACTCCAGCCTGGGTGACAGATTGAGACCCTGTATCAAAATAAATACATAAATACATACATAAATAAATACTGCATCAATGCACATGTGAAGAATATTTTATAATATTAGTCAAGGGATGTGTTGACTGTTCCAATAGACATGGAGTCTTCAGCCGTTAGCTCCTCGAGGGACCAAGGGTGTTTGTTTCATTTTTTTGGATGCTAGATCATCAATACAAGTTTTGGTGGTCCTGATAACAAGGAAGAAAGAAACAAAGTCAGAGTGCTAATTTCTCTTCCAGCATCATATAATGTTTTAGCAGGACAAATGAAACTAGGACAAACAGGCTGGAGTCCCCATGGTCAGGCATTCTGGCAAAGTCATTTTGGGGAAATCCCATTTTGAAAGACGAACATCTTATAGTGGACGTGCTGATGAATAATTTATTTGGTTGTCACATCAAGTCACATCCAGCACCTTCTTTTGAATTCTGGGTCTATCGCCTGAGCTCATTCCTGCCCTGACTTAACGCCTTCTCAGCTACTCTCTAGACCTCTCTGAGCAGCATCCCACTTTCTTACCCACCAAATGTAGTCCCCTGGCCTGTAAATCTCTCCTGAAACTTTCCCTCGACAATGCAGCCTCTAGGCCTCTGTGCCAGTCATATCTACACAAATGGGATTTTTACGGCCTGCTGCCATTTCCTTTATGTCTGACTTAGGTTGTAAACTCTTCAGGGCTGGGGCCTTGGCTTTTTATGTTCCATGAGGGCGTGTGTACACCTGCAGCAGCTATAATGCTAACAAGTAAGAAAGCCCTGTCTCTTACCACCCAGCCTACTCTACCCCAGAAAAGGAACCTTCCTGGCTGCAGGTCCTAAATCCTACATCAGAGTCACCACTTGCAGAAACCTCTTGGCATAGGTCACTTGGAATTTTGTCTGTGTGTTCTATAAAACCAAAGAATTACCAACAACCAGAAGTTGAAATACATGAATCAATAAGAAGCCAACTTCACACACAATTGAGTGGGACCCCGTGGCCAACAACCCATTCAATGGAAACAAATGGAGGCCACTGCTGACCCAAAGAGGTGAAAGCCTACTTTAGAATTGAGTGTTTAATTGGTTGCAGTAAGCCTAGACGATAAGATTTAGCAGGGAGAGGTTTGGGAAGAAAATCAACACTGGGAATTAACATAAATTAAACACTTCTGAGAGAGAGAAAGTGAATTAGTTATTCAAAAGTACAGAATTAAATAAAAAGGAATGCCTTCTGTGTGGCACGTTCTTGATGGTGGTATGAGCCGCTTGGTCATGACCTGTGCTTTGCTGGAGAGAATCCCACACCTGGGCACCCGTCTTTTACTTATTACCGTCGGATGGCTTTTCCTCATCGAAGCTAGGTTCTCGGGTTGTGGTAAGTGTGGAGGCCAAATGTCTGGCTCTGTCACTTCCGCTGCATGATCCAGAACAACAACCTGCTCAAGGACTGACAGAAGGGAATAGAGGAGATAATGGTCCCAGCACAGCTCTGGCCCCCAAGGATGCCCCACACATAAGCCTCTCGCTCCCCTGCATGCTTCTGGTGCAACGGTGCTCTGCTCTGGAGGCTTTGTTAGAGCAGTCTCTAATAGACCCATATACCATGTGTTATGATCTCATTTGCTAATTGTAACTCTGTCTTACCTCTTCAACAATATTTTAAGCTCCTCACAGGTAGAGAGTCTTATACTACCGTATTTGATTGATCTAACATTTGAAATACATTTTTCAAATACATTTTTCCCCATTGTTTGACTTCATAATAGCATGCTTTGATGTATAAATTGAGCTGCTATGTATCTGAAAACGACATTCTTTCAGCTTTGTCACTTATGATAGTTTATTTTGCAATCCATCAAGCATTCTTGAATATCTACTTGTATGCTATAACTTAGCACTACAAGAGAAAAAATAGAAAACAGTGAACAAAACAAGCCAGCAGAAGGAGTCCTCACAAAGCACCCAGATCTGCTCCCAGGGACTGCTTTCTGCTTCTCCAGTTATCTCTGGGAATCATATCTGGCCACCGGCCCTTCCTACCCTTTCCTGCTAACATGGCCCCAGCAGAAGAAACAACAAAGGACATCCTATTATCCCAAGTGGAGTTTCATGGGGGGAAGAGATGTTCCTGATGGCCCAAGCTGAAAGCCAAAATAAGATTTACAAATATTTCACAAAGGGTCCCATGTGGCAGTGTACCAGAGTCAGGGTCGTGGGTGCCAGCAAGCAGAACAGGCCAGGAGTGGGGCAGGAGACTGACCTGTGAGGGGACACAGCACATGGCAGAGGCCAGACATCTCTAGGTTCAGGGCAGGAAGCCCAGGGGCCACAGGAGGCAGGTGGAAGGGGAGCCGGCCTCAGCACAGGGAAGGTCAAAGGCGGAGAAGCAGATCCAACCTGAGGAGAGGGATGGGGTTCACATTGGAAGACTTTGCCCTGCATCCACATTGAGTGACCCAGAAGGCAGGATCAGAGTCAGGGCAGAGTCAGGAACAAAACACAGGCGTCAGGGCTGCAGGTGAGGCTGGGTTTTCTGCGTGGTGGCAGCAGCACTCGCCCGAGTGTGGGCAGCGTGTGGCCAGGAGTGTGGCCGCCATGGTGATTTCACTTCGCTCCTCTGTCTTAGCTTAACCAAGGTGAGTGGGCTTCAGAATCTTCATGACTTGAGGTCCTTCCCACCTCTGAAACTCCGTGGTTCTATGCATCAATAAGACATCAGTGTGTCAACTTGTCCAGTGCAAGGGAGGCATAGGCAGAAGCCAAGCCTGGTTATGCACCAATTTTAGCACTGAGGATGCAAGCAAAGGAGAAGGAAACAGGCAGAGCATGAGTCAGGCTGTGGCCCAGGCACCAGGGCCACGGCACATTCTCCTTACCCCGCCTTCACAGCGCTCCCCTTTCACTGCAGGAAGAGGCCCTGAAGATGAGGGCGGGACTCTGCGGATGAGGGCAGGACTCTGCAGGGCCTGGTTGACAGAAGCAAGATTCCACCCTGAGAACCCCTCTGAACTTGGAGCACCTCACTGCATCTTCTCTGGGGCTGCATCTTCTCTGGGGCTCACGAAAGTTCAGTGGATGACCTTCCTTTTGTGCAGGAGGTGAACACTTCAAAACCATTTTCTGGGCTCAAAGCTCACCCAATTTCCAGCTAGGGAGAGCCCTGGAACTTTCTTAGAGCTCTCAGCTGTGACAAGGGGCACTGTGTTGAAGGTCGGGATGAGAGACCTCACCTGATGCAGCTTTTGAAGGAGAGAAGGCACCTGGAGGATACACAGGCATGGAGGCTGCAGAGTTACAGTAAAAAGTCTGCAGTACCGGTGGCTAAATGTGCCAGCGTGAACCCCACTCCAACGTTTGTTTGTTTATTCTTTCTGGAAACAGAGAAGCTTTATATCCTGTGGCCCCACGAGATTCTGAGAGTGTGCCACCTGGATGATTCCCTGTCTATGTGACAGCACTGGGCCTTCTGCAACTGCTGGATCACAATGGCATGCATGTCAGCCTCTTGGTCATTTATGAGCATCCAGTCTCTGGCTCGTCTAATAAGACAGAAACAAAGAAACCAGTGCTCGCAAGACAACAGGTAGCCATGCATCAGCACGAGCAATACAGGTGTCTTTAAACTGTGAATTGATCAGAAGGTGAGCCAGTTCTGCAGTTGCTACCTTCAGAAAGCTCTTGAAAACATAACTCGAAATCTTACTTCTGGATGGCCACTTCTTAGCTGTGCCTACTGAATGATGATGTAGAGTGGGTACCTTGCTCAGGGAGCACCCCTAGGAAGCTCAGGTGACAGGAGACTGCACACCTGCCAGAGAGGCGCAGTGCAGGGCTGAGAAAGAGGCACCTGCAGGGAAGCTGCAAGGCGCTGGTGAATCCAGTGACCACCACGGAGACCATTTGTCCATGAAAAAAGATGGCGCTACACAAAATGGGGTCATGGTCTGCAGTCAGGGTGGGGGTAGCTTTCAGCAGTTGGCTCAGCCTGTCTGGGCTGCCCACTTCAGTGCTGATCAGCGTTTCTCAAGTGATTCTGACCATCCACTCAGTTGGCCACTCTTCTTGAGCCTTGGTTCTCAAACAATGGTCTGTGCCCAGCTCCAGCAGCATTGTGCACCTGGGAGCTTGGTGGAAATGCAGAGCCTCAGGCCCCACTGCAGGCCTTGGGACTCAGAATCTGCATCTCGACCAGATCATCAGGCAACCCAAATGCACAGGAAAGCTCGAGAAGCACTAATCCGAGTTCTCATCGGGTGGTCCCCGACAAGCTTCATCAGCATAGCCAGGGACTGGTTAGAAGGGACATTCTCAGGTCCCACCTCAAACCTGCTGAGTCTGAAACTCTGGTGGTGGGACCCAATGTTCTGAGATTTAATGAGTTTTCTGCGTGAGTCTGCTGCTCGCTCAGGTGGCAGAACCACTGTTCTAGAGTCAACCCAGCGGCAGCTGCTCCACGTCTTCATCTAAATGAGGAGCTGCTGATGAATCGGCTGTGTGGTCATAGCCTAGAAGACCAGCATACAAGCTGCAGGCTCCTGTGGAAGCCTCTCTCAATTTCATTAGGTGCCAGATACTATCCTAAGGTCCCTGGAATCCCATTATGTATAAGACAATGTTCTTGCCCTCAAGATGATCAAAGTAAGTGACCTACTGAATCTTTCTTTGGGGCCCAGAGATGCTCTCTCCTTCAACAATCTGGGAATGAAACTTCCTCTGATGTGTGTTCTTACAGCATTTCCATTTCTTGTTGCAGAGCTTTGCGTGTTTAAGAGATGAAGTTTTATTATAAGCCATAGGGTCAAAAAAGGCCAGGCCAATCCCTGTGGGTATTCTGATTCCTCAAAGATAACTTTACCCACCAAATACTACTGGATTCACTTGCCATCGTTCCGTTAGGATAAGACGCAAAGGGCACAGGCTGAGCTGGAGGAAGAAGGATAGGGTCCCCACACTGGTTCTCTCACTCCATCAGATGGAAGAGGAAGGCGGGGGTGCTACAGTGAAGGAAGCTTAGAGTTTGTCGAATCATAGCAACTGAAAATAGAAGACACCCAGGGAAGACTCCCGCAGTGGCCCATGCAGCTCATGAATGCTGAGGCTTGTGTAAGGCAATGTCAATGACAAATTATAATTTTTAATCCCTTGAAGGTGTAACTCTATGGTGGAAAAATGCATTCCTTATGATTTTATTAGCTTGGTGCAAGAGCAATTGAAGTTTTTGCCCTTAAAAGTAACAGAAAAAAACACAATAACTTCTGCACCATCCTAATAATACAATTCTGGTTTAAACTTTTTTAAGGGAAAAACCTTGATATGGTATCAAGTTCAAAAATGCTTTTAATTACGAAGGACTGGTGGTTTGCCAGCACCCTGTAAACCCAGACAGCATTACCTGACCTTCAAATCACACGGTCACACATTAGGAATGCAGTCTGTTACTCATCTTAACTATATGCATACCAAGACATAAATCTCTCTCTCTGTTAAAAAATTATTTAACCAAAACTCCCCTGAAGCTACCTGAAATACGAAGAAACAAAAAGACTACTGAACAACCACAGTGGGTAAGGCACAGTGTCAGAGGCTGCAGGAGCCACACGGAGGAAAATGAAGCACACTCCTGAATGTCACGCATGTGACCTCTAATGAAGGAACCACCACGTACTGAACCTCATTAATAAGGGAGAAATAACGCAGCAGTCCTGTGGGAAGGAGCACAGGTCAGCCTTAGAGATAGAACAGCTCCTGACCTGGGCTTTCTAGAGTGAATAGGGCATGGCATGTGGGGGAAAACGAAATATTCTGGTTGTCTTTGCCATGGACATCAAGAGTAGTGAATGGGAGAAAGGAAACCTGGGGACCAGTTAGGAGTCTCTGGAAATATTTCAGGTGAAGAGTGATGAGTGCAGCGGCAACGGACATAGAGAAGATGGTTTAAGAGGATATTTTGGAGATGGAATCAATGGAAGCTGGCAAATGTGAAGTCCAAAGTAAGTGAAAGCCGATTCAAAATGTGGAAGGCTGAATGAACTGGAGGAGGCGGTGATGGTCCCATCTTCCCCAATGTTGTGTCTTCACCTCAAAGGTTGTATATTACAGGACAAGGCTCCGTAGGTATTTTTTGAAAGAGAAGAAAGTTTTGGAGTGAAGCTATTGAATTGGTTTAGGATACATGTTTGAAAATCAAAAGGCTGCTTCAGAAGCCTAGTATGCAATAGGAAAATGTAGATCTGATGAGGTCTAGGGGTCGCTCTGGGAACCCTGTACGTGATGGTGGTGATTGGACACATAAAAGTAAGTAAACGTATCTTAGCAAAGCACACAGAGGGTGGAGGAAGAAAGCCAAGAATAGGATATCAGGCATATCTCCATTTAAGCCGTAGGAGTTATCAATGCAATCTGCAATTAAGAGCAGGCAGCGAGGTTTGAGGATGACCCGGAAAGCAGGATTACAGACAGTTCCAGAGGAAACATTTCTGATGAGGAAGATTACCTATCCACACTTCCAAGCTTGTTGGAAGAAACCTCAAAGGAAGTTGATGAATTTAGCAATTAGAAGGTCACTAGTGCCAACCAAAGGCCTACAAAGGAGCATAATTTGGCACATGTATTCAAATGTAAGACAGGTTACTCTTCACCCAATAATTCCATTCCAGGAAATTATCCTAGGGCATGAATTGTCATGAAGAATTAAGATTCGAGTACCAGGAAATACAGCACTACATTGCTTATGGTCAGTTTCCATAGCCAGGATGGGTTAAATATATATAGTAAAATGTGGCACAACAATTAAAATTTGAATATGACACAACCATTAAAATGACACATATAAGTATAATAATTGTTAGGAAGTAAAGATGTGCCTTATATATTATACAGTTGAAAAGACATGTCATAAAATAATAAGTATATCTTTCCCTTTTTGTTAACATAAATATGGAATAAAACTTAGTTTACCATGTCTGGTAGTGCAGGGTAGGTTTAAAAATAAGGACTGCCTGAATTGAAATCCCATCTTTCCTACAAGTGTACAGCTGCGTGGCCTTCAGTAAGTCATCTGCCCATTTCTGCCTCTGTTTCTTCACCTGTAAAATAGGAGGATAATTGTACTAAGTCAACGTGGTGTTGTAAAAATTAAGTGAATAGATAGGGGTAAGCCACTTACAAGATGAACTGGCATGTAGTAAGCTCTATTACCACAACAGATTCTTTTTATTGAATTTATCTTCTTTTTCTAAAATAAAAGCAAATTTATGTTTTTTTTGGGTTAAGGCCTATTATTGACAGCAAAGAAAATCATTTTTGGTATAAGAGCTACAGAATATCTTTCCCAGCATCATAATCATTCAGAATAATATATTTGCTGGACTTTTAGGGAGTGTTAGCAGGTATTTGATAACTAACCATTCTGAGACACTGATTTGAGAATATCTACTTCAAAACTTACCATCATTCCCTGAATCGTGTGTAATTATTGGCAATTAGATTTTAGGTTCCCTATTCTGTTTCATTTTGAGATCTATTTACTCAGAAATACAAATATTATTTTTTAAAAGTTTGTCAATGTCCTTGATATGGATTTTAATTCTAGTTTAAAAAGACAATATAATCTGGAACGGGTTTATTAATTCTGGTTGGTTTTTAAGTAATATCTTAGTTTAATTAAAGATTTTTTTCCCTTGGCAGGGCGCAGTGGCTCATGCCTGTAATCTCACCGAGGCAGGCAGATCACTTGAGGCCAGGAGTTCGAGATCAGCCTGGCCAACATGGTGAAACCCCGTGTCTACTAAAAATACAAAAATTAGCCAGGTATGGTGGCACACACCTGTAATCCCGGCTACTCAGGAGGCCAAGGCAGGACAATCGCTTGAACCCAGGAGGCAGAAGTTGTGGTGAGCTGGGATCGCACCACTGCACTCCAGCCTGGGTGACAGAGTGAGACTCTATCTCAAAAAAAAGAAAAAAGAAAAGAAAAAAAGAAAAAGAAAACAAATTCCCCTCAAAAGATAATGTTTTAATTGTTTAAAATTCAGAATAATCCTGCTGCATTCTGATTCAAGCGTAAGCGGTGCCTAGCATAATCTACATGCGTAGAATTTCATCTACAAATTGGCTGTGTGGTCGACAGCAGTCCGTGTAGCATGTCCAGCCAGAAGTCTCCTGAGGATTTGCACTAAAAGATACTTCAGCTGCTTTCTATGGCCATAATTCAAGGTATCCAAGAATGAATAAATATTAATACTGAGCTGTTACGCAGAGAAGCATGCAGACAGGATGATTTTCTCTGTGGAAAGCTTTCAGAATCTAAATAGAATGCTTCACTTTTTCTGTGCTTCCAGAGCACCTTGTGTGTGCCCTCCCCCACATGATAATACAGTTATCTATTGTCTGTCTTTGCTGCTGAACTTCAAGCTGCAGCAAAAGCAAAGATTGTGTCTTAGGTTTTGTGACTTTATCACAGTGCCTCACAGGTAAAAAGCATTCAGTAACATTTGTTACATAATACTAAATTCCTGAGGTCTTTTCAGTTGGGTGCTGAAAAGCAAGGCTGGGGGCACTTTAAGTGACTGTTGTGACACACTGCTACTTGGCTCAGCCCAGTGGGTCACCATTCCATCAGCAGCTCCCAGGATTTGCCTTACAATCTGATGCTGGGAACCCCCTCCCCAAGAGACAGTAGCAAATCTTTTCAGAAAGCCATATATTTTGTATAATTTTACATGGAAACAGAATTAGGGGAAATTGAAGACAAAGAAGGCCAAAAAAATAAATTTGTCTTTGCATTTTATTTCTCCTATTCTTTGGTTGTTGGTAACTCTTTCAGAATCAAAGTGAGAGAGGCCAATTAAAACATTTCCATTTATGATTAAAAGCACAAAAGTTCCTGGGTAGAAAAGCTTTCAATTTGAGTAGAAAGCAAAACGGGTAGGCCGAGGTCACCATTTCACTTTTTCATCAGTGCCATTTTTTTTATCCTTCTGCACTGATTTTATTTTATCATTTTCAATACCTTTTTAAGTAATTCAGCCCACTCAATTATTCCTTAACAAATTTTTATTGATGACCTCTCTTGAGGATGGGATGTGGGTTGCTGGCTATTAGCTTAATGTCGTACAATTAATATCTTCTCGGTATTCCTTCTTCATTCAACAAGTAGTACTGGTAAGGGCCAACCCATCTTTTAAAGGTAAACCTTGTCCCAGTGAAACACAAGAATGAAATCACTATAGATCTATTATTTCTCGGAACAGAATATTTCCATTTGCATAAAATAATTTTCCTTTGACAAGGTGCCAGGAAGAAACACCTCATGCCCATACTTCACAGTGCTCTTTCTATGGCATTAAGAATAGAAGAAATTGCCACCGTGGCCTTCATACTATTATTCTCCCCCCTTGAGCCTCCCAACCCCTCCTGATCTATAGCATCCTGGCTCTTCGAGAGGCCTGTCTCTGAAACGCCCAGGATAATGGACAAAAGGGGATCCCCTCCATGATGTAATTTCACACTAAGGAGACCGGTTCACAGGTTGCAGTGTTACGGTCAACTGCAGAGACTGTAACCCTTACATTGGTGGAGAAATAATGGCTTGAGTCAAAATTTAAATAAAATTTAAATCTGAACAAGTCAAATGATCTACAAGCCTCAGGGACAAATGGTCTAGCAGACCAACACCATACTTAAATACCAAGAAAAAGAAATAGTTACTACTCTCAGGGGCACACTATAACATTAGAAATAACACAGCTGGTTACGGAGTGGACACCTTCCTTTAAAATTTAGGGAGGCAAGTTAATTCTTCTAAATATGAGTCCTAATCCACAGAGTAATGAGAAAGTAGAATATTTAGGAATGAAGACTTCATCTACCAATAGACAGATATGATGGTGAATTTTTCATGTTAACTTGACGGCCCACACTGTCCAGATATTTGTTCAAGTACCACTCTGTTGAGAGTTACAGGAAGAATCTGCATTTGAATAGGTAGACTCTACATAGCAGACCCCTCTCCCCAGTGTGGGTGGGCCTGATCCAATCAGTTGGAGGCGTAAATAGAACACAAAGGCCAGCCTCCCCTTAAGTAAGAGGAAGTTTATCCCACCTGACTGTTTTCTAACTAGGACATTTGTATTTTCCTGGTTCTGTACTTGAACTAAACCATCCGTTCTCCCGGGTCTCAAGTCTGGAACAAAACCATTGGCTGTCTTGGGTCTCCAGCCTACTGCCTCACCCTGCTGATCCTGGACTTGCCCACTTCCATAATCACATAAGCCAACTCCCTTTCTGTGTGTGTGTGTGTGTGTGTGTGTATATATATATATATATATATATATATATACACACACACACATGTATACACGCATCCTGTTGTTCTGTTTCTCTGAAGAAACCTGACATACAGCACGGTTCAGCAAGAAAGTTCAGGCCAATTTCACACTTAGACTGAGAATCATCCTGCACACTTTGGTATGAGAGACTTCATTCCTGGAATGTGCTGGGCATCAGCGCAATGATCCATCTGAGTCTGCAATGATCTGACTAGTGGTGCTATTTGCCAGCAAACCACAGGATACCCCCAAGGCTCAGACACTCTTTACTTTCTGAGCCTCTAAATTGATCTAGTAATTTTTCCAATCGCCATCTAAATGTCTGTGTTTGACACTTTCTGTTCTGAAGGGACTGAAGGAGCCTCCCACAGAACCAAGCACCAATATCTGTAATGTCTTTTGCCCCTTGCAGGCACGTGTCCTCATCCTCACCTTAATTTCATAGATTAAAACATTGGATCTACTTGTGCAGTTGGTTTCCTAAAATTAAATCATCATTTTCAGTTATTCAGTTGTCATGAGTATTCCTTGTTACAAATATCTGTGTATGTATGTGTGTGTATGGGTATGTATATGTTAATATATGTTAAGCAAATATCTTTGTTTTCCTTCCTTTCTTATTCCTCTGTCATGTAACACAATATACATTGACTTAGTATCATAATACTTGAGTATTGCTAATTTTACATCATAGTATATAAGTTATGAGCTATCAAGGAGAAGAGTAGACATCTCTCAAGGACTTTACATCCTTTCTGGTGAATGGTTAGTGCATCTCGGTTGTATGCAGGATAATTGTGTCATGTCAGGTGGAATTATATTGTTGTTATTGTCTTTACTTGGAGAGTAAGTATGGTTTAAAGAGAGGTGTATGAGTGCCAAGTTGACAAGGGGTGGACCTGTGATGGACACTTTCATATGTCAACTTGACTGGGCCATGGGGTGCACAAATATTTGGTTAAACATTATCCTGGGTATGTCTGTGAAGGTGTATCTGGATGAGATTAGCCGACTAATGAATCAGCTGACTTAGTAAAGCAGATTTCTCTCCCCAATGTGCATGGGCACCATTCAAACCAATGGAGGACCGAATAGAATGAAAGGCCGAGGAAGAGAGGATTTGCTCTCTTTGCTTGCCTATTTTAAGCTGGGACATTGGTCTTGTCCTGCACACAGACTGGAACTTACACCATCCATTCTCCTAAGTCTCCAGCTTGTAAGTGGCAGACTCAGGGACTTCTTAGTATCCATAATAGCGTGAGAAAATTCCTTCTAATAAATCTCTCCGTGCGTGCATGCAGGCGTGTTCTATTGGTTCTGTTTCTCTTGAGAACCTTGACTTATACGTCAGTCCTGACAGCTTAAGAAAAGATGGAAAGGAAATTATAGGATGAGACTTTTTGGCATCTGTGCTTTGTTTATGGTAGTTTAGGTAGTTTTCAACTTACAAGCAGGTGAAGAGGACATGTGTGTGCCAGGGCAGAATGGCTTGAAATTCTAGTCCTTATTTATCCCGCATCAGTCCTGTAAACTTGGATAAGTTACACAAAGTCCAAGCCATAGCTTCTTCATCTGTAAATAAGGAACTGTTAGTTTCCCAGGACTGTAATAACAAAGTACCACAAACCGGGTGTCTCAAGCAACAGAAGTGTCTTCTCTCACTGCTTGGAGGCTGGAAAGCTGAGCTCAACGAGTCAGCAGGGTTGTTTTCTTCTGTGGGTCTCAGGCTGTATCTGCCCTGTGCCTCTCTCCTCAATCTGTGGTGTCCAGCAATCCACCACATTCCCTGGTTTGTAGATGCGTAACCCCAGTCTCCAGCTCCGTTGTCACATGACTGTCTTTCCTTGATGTCACTATACTTGTGTCTCTTCCTCACTTCCTCTTGTAAGTTACGATAGTGATCTTTATTTTATAGGGATGATAAATGGATGGGCCTCACTCTATTTAGGTCACCTTACTACAGAAGCCTTTTGTGATAAATAAAATATCACCCCCTTGCTTACGACCCTCTCTCACACTTTTTTATTCTTTTTTTTTTTTTTTTTTTTGAGATGGAATCTCGCTCTGTCACCCAGGCTGGAGTGCAATGGCATGATCTTGGCTCACTGCAACCTCTGCCTCCCAGGTTCAAGCAATTCTCCTGCCTCAGCCTCCTGAGTAGCTGGGATTACAGATGCATGCCACCACGCCAGGCTAATTTTTGTATTTTTAGTAGAGTCGGGCTTTCACCATGTTGGCCAGGCTGGTCTCAAACTCCTGACCTTGTGATCCACCCAACTTGGCCTCCCAAAGTGCTGGTATCACAGGCATAAGCCACTGCACCCGGCCTTTATTCTCCTTAATAGCGTTAATTACACCAGACATGTTGCATATTTGAGTTTAATTGTTTGTGGTTCTTCTCCTGATAGCAGAATAGAAGCTCCATGAGACCAGTTATTTTGTCTGTTTGGCTCACTGCTATATCCTGTCACCCAGGAGAGGATTAATAAATCACTGGACAAATAAATGAATGAAAGGGTAGATTGGGAAACAGAGAAGCCATGGAAGTTGCCCAGTGCACAGCAGACCTAAGGTTCAAATCCAGGATTTTCTGATATCACTGCCCATGCTCCATGGCCGGCCCTATCATCCTGCAGTGAAGCAGTAAAGCCCACCTCAAGGCCAACAACCACCCAAGGCCTCAGAATTGGAAGCAGAGCAGAGTTGCTTCTGGAATGGGTAAGGCCTTAGGGCTTGACTTTTTCTTCTCTTCACTCACCTGCGCCCCTCAGATACTGCTGTAGATAAAACCATCACTTTTCTAGGGCAAACATTTCTAGAAGGAAAAAAAAAACCCTTTTTTTTAATCTATGACAGCTGATGCTGTTAATCCAAGTGCTTTGTGGAATGTCAGAAACCATACCTATAATATAATGTCAGGGTTGGAAAATATCTGAGATTTTAGTTCAAAATTCTTATTTAGTTGATACAAATGCATGGTCCTCTGTTGTAGCTAGTTGAAACAAAGATGAACATGTTATGTATACTTTCTTTTATATTTTTTCTCAGATTCATCGCATGTTTTTTTGTCTTAAGAAAATTAGAAAACTCCTCTGCATTAGAGATCAGTTTACTCTTCTTTTGTATTTCCCATATCAGTTATTGAAAGCACTAAATTATTTCTTAGTCATTTACTGCTCAGGAAAATGTATTATCAGTCAGCTTGATTTCATTTTTATTTTTTGAGGTTCAGGAAATATGCACCTCTGTTACTTTGTTTACCTATCAATTTTTTTGCTTTTTAAAAACAACATTAGAAAGTATTGTGCATAAGCATCAGCCTTTGCTGTAGAAAGTGTCTTCTTTAATGAAGAGTGATACGTAAGAAATCAACAATTCTGCAGGCAAAGGTTCAAGACCTCAGGGTTAGGCAAGGGACAGGCCTACAGTTGTTTAGGGTTTCCTAGGAATTGGTTGAAAATTTCTCCAACGAAGAGAAGAATCTGAGTTACTCAGAAATGTATCTGCGTGCCATGGTTATTTGGGGTCAGTCTCTCAAGAGCCGCATCCCGCGATAGACGTGGACACATCCAGCGTTCACCATTCCAGCATTCACTGTGCTGGGTTTAGGGACAGATGAGGAAAAACGGACGGAGACGCGTGTTTCTACGCGCAATGAGCGGATGTAGGTGTGCATCTTGGGAGTGGGCTCTTCAGAGGCCTGCATTTTATCCTGCAAACTCCCGGCTGATGCCTAAGGAATTCGAGTTCCAGAAGCAGCCCCCAGAGGCCCAACCGGACCCCGGCCCAGGCCCGCTCCTCTGCGCAGCGCTGGCCCCCGCGGCCGTCAGGAGGGGAGGCCTGGAGACCCCAGGAGATCCAGAGCTGTCCGTAGGAGCCTGGAAAGGCCAGTTAGGCCACGAAGCTTTGCCAAATGTGCGGTTGGAAACGTTCAGATTCTATATCTAATACTCGAAGCTCACCAGCCGTGCCATGCATGCACGTAGGAAATTAGAGATTCCGACAGACGGGAGGGTGGGACGGTCCCTTTGCAAATCTGGCCGCTTTGGCTCCGCGCGGCTGGCACGCCCGCCGGGCCCGCGTCCAGCGCCTGCAGCACCGCCCGGGAGCCCGCGTCGCACAGAGCCCGCAGCGCGGCGCGGCTTGGGGGGCTAAGTCACTGCGAACCCTCGCCCGGCGCTGGGGTTCGGGGTCCCCCTCCATTTCGGCAGGAGCGGGGCGCGAGGGTGGCGCGGGTAGTGGCGACCGGGACCGCCAGGGGCTCAGGCAAAGGAGGCCGCGGGTTGGGAGGGGCTCCCGACGCGGCGCGCACGTTACCATGGCGACGCGTTTCCCTGGTTACCTGCGGGGCCGCGTCCCGGAGGAGCCTGAGGGCCAAGAGGGCTGGCGCGCGGTGGGCGCGGCCTGCGGGGATGCCGGGCTCTACGGAGCAGCGCGGGGTCCCGAAGCCCCCTGTCGCGAGGCCTCAGAAGGGGACGGCGACCTCTTGCAGCGGGAGCGCCTCCCCCACCTGCGCGAAGGCGAGGAGGTCCCACCTGCCTCAGCTGTCCCACCTGCGGGACGGCGGGGACACCCTCACCTGCCTCACCTGCCTCACCTGCCCCACCTGTCCCACCTGCCCCACCTGTCCCACTTGCCCCATCTACCCCACCTGCCCCACCTGTCCAACCTGCCCCACCTACCCCACCTGCCCCACCTGCAGGACGACAGGGACGTCCCACCTGCCTCATGCCCCACCTGCCCCACCTGCACCTGCGCGGAGGCCCAGGCGCAGCGGGAGCACCCAGTCAGGCCTGCCCTATGGCCCAGCTCTCAGCTCCCAGAGCCAACCTGACGCCTAGTTCCAAAGAAGTCATTCTTTCAAAGGGTGTTTAGTGTGAGGGTAGGTCCTGAGATCCCAGGACTACAGCCATCATAAAGCTGACTCCGAAAGGTCTACATGAAATGGGGATTATAAAATCCCAGAAATCGCCGGGCGCGGTGGCTCCCGCCTGGAATCCCAGCACTTTGGGAGGCCGAGGCGGGAGGATCCCTTGAGCCCAGGAGTTGGAGACCAGCCTGGATGACACAATAAGAACCCCCGTCTCAAATTTAAAAATAAAAATCTCAGAAAGCCCTTTCCCCAGTGAGGCAGCATGCAATCTGGAGTGTCGAGGTAAGAAGATGAACTTCAGATGAACTTAGATAAACCTTCCCCAGTTCACAGCTTCTCTTGCATCCTTTTTGCCTCTCAATCTCTAATGTGTTCTCTGTTGCTAGCTGGCTCCGTCTCTCTCCTCTGTCTCTCTTCTCTCTCCCTCCCTCCAGTCTCTCCTCTCTCACTTCTCTCTCTCTCTCTTTTCTCTTTCCTCTCTCCCTCCCCTCTCTTCTCTCTCGGTCTCTCTCTTTCACTCTCTCTCTTTCTCTCTCCGCGCCCCCCCCCCCCCCCACCGCCCTGCACAATACTTCCAGGACTTTCCCCTCAGGCAGCCTCAGTTTCCCCCTAACGTAAGTGCTGAAGGAACCAGGGAGCCAGTACTTGAAGGTTTGGGGACCATTTTACTATTTTCAAGCTTTACCAATTTGTTTCGTGTTATTAAATAAAACGAAAACACAACTGCATGGCCTAGAAACACGGAAGCACAGACCACTGGACTCTTCTCTTGGCCGAAGAGCCATCATTTTCTTTCCGTTGCCCCAGTTACCCAGGCTGTCTCAATCGAAAGGGCGTGCTTCTATAGCGCATTGTTTCTATAGCACATTGGATGGACACTATCGGTGAAATTCAAATACTCATAGATTTCTGTTCCCTCCTCCACCTTCCCCCTTTCACTGCGTAGCGGGGAGCCTTCCTTATCCACAACAGCCTCTGGGTCCCCGCCATCTCCCCAGGAGGAAGAGCCTTCTGCCTTTGGGCTTATCATTAGAGGTGGCTCTGGAAGCTGCTCTCTGGCTGGAGGCTGTTTCCTGTGGGAAACACCTTCATAGTGTTGGGCAGGTTACCCAGGGCTTTCACCTCGTTACCCACGGAGCAACCTGTTGACCAGGGGCTCTCAAGGTTCAAGTGACATAAGCCTTTGGCTCTCTCTGAGGCCAGATCCCCATGTGCCACAAAATCTCCTGGCCAGGGTCCGGTGGGGAGAGTGGAGTCCTCTGCCCCCACCGCCATCCTGCGAAGGCCATCAGCTGGGCTGGTCTCACCTCTGCTGCAGTGGCTCTCCCCTGCCTGGAATACAGCTCAAAATGCGAACTCTAGGATTCATGTCAGAGGTGGCAAAAGAAGTGACAGATAAGAAATACACACTTTGGGACACTAACAAAGCGAGGTGGAATTTGTACACCTTTTCTTTGTGTAGCCGTTGAAGATGTTGGAAGAAATTTCAATGTGCCTTCTGAGCCAAACCCTCTGATTTAGTAAAGTCAAAATAATGAGAATTAGCCTGCACCTAATATAACTCTGACACCACCTACACATCCTTTTCACAGAGGTGCAATGAGGATTAATCAGTTAGTATTTATAAAAAGATCTGGAGACAGAAATCGTTACTTATAAATGCTAGATATTATTAAGGATTTGGATTATAATATGATAAAATGTAAAACAAAAAATAACATGAATTTGTGGCATGTGTGAATAACAAGCTTCTAGGCTGCATGTCTGCTAGCACAGCCAGAGCTACCACATTATCTGAGACTTACTTTGGGGCCATTTGAAATGACCTGACACGATTGAATTTAGAAAGTCATTCAAGACCCCTTGTTATCCATGGACACTGAATTACTCAGGCTTAGTTGGCTTCCATGAGTTTGCTTTATAAGTGTCTTTGAGGTGGTCTTATAGGCTATTCAGGCTTCTCGTAAAATAGAGTGGCGTTTGACTTTCATATGCCTTACACTTCACATCAGGAAGCTCAGCTTTCTTTATGCTGATAATATTTTTCATATGCTAAGAACTCAAGTCAACGAACATGCACTTAGGTAAACTAACCACTACTCACTTTCATTAATTTCAGAGTAAGCAAATGGACAAGTCACAAATTTTAAAATCGCTCTTCTCTTTGCAGAACCCAAGTTTTAATATTCCACTAAGTTTTGAAGGCCAACTTCTATCAACCAAGGGGTAATAATCTAGGTATTACTATAGAGTTTATTAAAGAGACATTACTGTAGACTTTATTAAATACAAACAGATCACCCCAAATTGAAGTGAGTTTACAACTGGCAAAATTCTTTAATATAGTATACAATTTATTTAGTATATTAGTCATTCTCATCTATCCCATGGGGTAGGCGAGTGTTATTATTTATATAGTGTTGATAAAACAACAGAATATCTGGGATGTTAAGTCACTTGTCAAAGACACCAGATCTATCCACTATACTCTATGGCCTACATGTATAGAAATTAGTGGCTCGTTGGGAACAAATGCCTTTGACAAGTTGCAAAGCAAACATGCAAAAAAAGAAAAATGAAGAACAGTGAATTCATCTGTACAGCTGTATGTGCTCACATAGAAACAATTTCTAGTTCTAACTCAAAAGCTTATTTTGCTTTGTTTTAAGCCACACTCGTGTGCACAAAATAGAGAACCCAGCCATGAAACACCACATATATGAAACTAAGATACAGAGGAATCCCCTTGTATGAAGACAGAAGAGGAAAAAGCACTACCATCGAATCACAAGTGTGCTCCCATGTTCTTCCTCCGGGAAACAAAGACAAGACACCTTGGGCTGGCTGACATGGATTGAGGATCAGAGTATACTCCGGGGGTATGTCACACGGGATGCAACCCAGCAGAGAGAAAACTGATCCTTAGTCTTCCAAATAGACCAGTTAAAAAATGCGTATATTCCCTAAGAGCTCACAGGCCTAATTAAGATTTTTTGAACCTGATCAAAACGTTAATTACTTTGCACAAACTGAGCAAACATATAGATGTCACATCCTATAAATGTTTCTTTCAATTGCTGTCCTGGGAAGATAGATAGAAATTAAAATAGTACATCATTAAGTAGACTACACATCTCTCTTCTCCGTTGTTCTCATGGGTATTAAATCTCTACTGACTATTTTGTTTTTCTTTATAGTAAACCAGAGAGGATATTATAATACCAATTACTAATATTTATTGAACACCTACTCTTGTCAGGCACTTTACCTCTGCCCTGTATTTAATCTATCAATAAAACTACAAGATTGATTTGAGCATTTGCATTTTATGCGCATTTATACTCAGAGAGGCCGAGAATTTGCTCTAAGTTATTCAGTTAAAAAATGGTGGACCTGGATGGGTGTGGTGGCTCACGTCTGTAATCCCAGGACTTTGGGAGGCTGAGATGGGCAGATCATGAGGTCAGGAATTCGAGACCAGCCTGGCCAACATGGTGAAACCCTGTCTCTACTAAAAATACAAAAATTAACTGGGCATGATGGCACGCGCCTGTAATCCCAGCTACTTAGGTGGCTGAGGCAGGAGAATTGCTTGAACCCGGGAGGCAGGGGTTGCAGTGAGCCAAGATCACACCACTGCACTCCAGTCTGGGCGACAGAGTGAGACTCCGTCTCAAACAAACAAACAAAAAAGTGGACCTTGAGTCAAATCCAAGCTGGTCTGACTCTAAAGGCCATGCATCCTCTTCCCCCCATGCCACCCCATCTTGTCAATGAAGGAGGCAAACTAGGCAATCCCACTACATCAATACCTGCCCTGACAGACTTTGGAGACCTGGCTGGCTTAACTATGAAAGTGCAGAGAATTCCATTTGTTTCCACCCAATTTAACATTGCTGTGCTAGTCTTCATCTACATTTCTTACCTATAGGTGTTTGTATGTGAGAGTGGGATTGCTAGTGGGTCGCATACTATGCTGAGTCCCGGAAATATGCAGAAAGGTATTCCCAGAAATAGTCCTTGATACCTTTGTCATGAGTTTAATGAATATTAATCCAGGAGAGGTCTCCTGTGCTAGCCAAAGCGGGGCATATGCTTTGCTTCTGTAACACCATGTTCACAGCCTCAAGGAGCACATGGACTTGTGTCTTGTGTACATGTCTGTCTGCTTTCCTTTTCTTCTCATAAACGAAATTCTCTTCCCATCTTTTTAAGGTCCTTTGAAGGGTATCACCCTTCTCTTCTCTCCTGCATTCAGGAACAATTGCAAACTTTAACATAACCCAGAATTCCAGAATTCATTCTAGAGCAGCCCACATAGTGTCCTGAGGAGTCTCCTATCCAGAATCAGCTGTCCAAGGAACGTGGTCTCTTGTCCTGGGAGCTCCTGGAGAAGCCACAACTAGCATACGGTCTCACTCGGTAATTAACACATTCAGCATATGATGCCTACACTGGATACTTGTTGAATTAATAAATAAACAAAACTCATCTGAGCTACTGATGTAGATACCCTGACAGCTCCACATCAGTTTCATGCACTGCATTCGTCAGCCCCAGTGGCAGTCACGTAGAGCTTATTTACTTTTGTTTTATGCACAGTTATAACAAATTTTGTCTCATCCCCATTATCTGAAAAACAACCCATTAAAAGGAGGGAGGAGTCATTTTCATTAACAAACATGCAACTATCAGCAAGAAGGAAGCCTGAAAACAGAAGACGAGGCAGAAAATGTAAAAAGAAGCAAGCAGCATTCCAAAACCACCTGGGAAAACAACGTGAATCCCTCAGTGGTCTCAGAAGGAGTAAAGCACATGTGATCTAAGAGTTAACATCCCTCACAAGGATCCAAAGTCGTGCAAATGGTTAAAATTGGTTCCCTAATCTTTGTTTTAAGAGGAGGAAAAGGGAATGGTATTTTTGGGAAAATGCTAAAAGTTTCAAAGTGTTAGCACGGAGAATGGGAGAATGATGTCTGTGTTATTCAAAAGTCGCCTACGGGAATCATTCCTTACTACACTGTTTTTCTCACCAAAAGAAATGACTTTGAAATCTGTGCTGCTCTGACAGAGCCTGGGAAGGCAAAAACTCAGCCTTCAACGGCTCCTTCCACTCCGGGCTGCCATCCTCGGTGGGCACTCATTAGAAGCATGAACGCGATCATCACGGGGACTTCAAACATACCTGCTCACGGTGGTTTGGTTTTCATTATGTGCCGCAGGCACTTTCTCTAACCCTCAATGTAAATTATTTATGTGTTTAAAAGGATCACTTCCTTCTCACCGGAAAATAATAAAAGGAAGCGTAAAATTTGTATTTATGTTTGGTAATGCCTGAATCATTCATTCCCAGTTACTCTTTGTTTAACAGCGACGCTGAAAATAATAAAGGGTCATAGCTAGCATTTATCCATCTTCATATGCTAGCATTTACACAAGCATCTTAGTTAAAAATCACAACCATACAAAGTGTGGACTATTATCATCACCCCCATTTTATAGATGGGGAAACTGAGGCCCAGAGGTCCATGTGCCCAGAGCCTTCAAGTTATCCAAGACCCTTCATAGACCTTGCCTTATGCATATGGCACTGCTCAGAGAGCTCAAGGCCTCACTGCATTAACGTCTATGGGAGCCTCTCTGTTGACCACATCTGGATATGAGGGAATTTCCTCTAAAATTGCAAACTACCTCTCAGTTTGAATCAGATTAATAGTATCATTTTAATTCCAACACAGTGGCAGACACTATTATAGACAGCAGGGACATAGACATGACTACAAAATGTGGCCTTTGGATATGAGACATTGGCAGTATAGTTGAGGGAGTCACGGAAAAGACAGGCAAGAAGACATCAGTGATGTGGTGAGGCAGACACCTCTGTACATTCCCCAGGTATGCACAGAAAGGGCCATCTCACTGAGCCCGGGTGGCAGGTGGGCTTCCTGGATGAGATGACAGGTAAGTTCATCTTGGAGGCTAAGTAGGTGTTGTCCCAGTGGGGAGGGGCTGAATGGGAATACCAGGTAGGAAATACAGGATAGGATGCCACACAGAGGATGAGCTCCAAGGCTGATATTCTAAGGGGGAAGGGGGAAGGGAGAGTGGAAATCCTGCTGGGGGGTGAGGGTGGGGTTACGGAGGGTCTTATGCATTGGGAGAGGGGCTGGAACTTTACACTGTGGCCCAAGGATTCTCCACCTAGGGACTGTAGATGCTTTGGGCCAGATCATTCTTTGTTGTGGGAGGCTGTCCTGTGCATTGTAGGACGTTTGGCAGAGTCCCTGGAATCTTCTCACCAGATGCCAGTAGCAACACCTCTCCCCATTGCCAAATGTCCCCTGGGGTGGGGGAATGTTCCCCATTGATAGCTGCTGCTATAGCTGGCGGGCAGTCTTGACAGGTGACTCAGCAGTGTGGTGTTAGGCCAACTTGGCACCATTGTCACATTCCTTTGGAAGCTTAGAGGAGAACGGATTTCAGCGGGAGAAGTCTAGAGGCAGAGAAGCTAATAGGAGCCTGTTGCAATACATCATAGGAAAAGTGATAATGGCACAAGAGGGGTTGGACATGAGAGAGGTCAAGGAGGGTAATAATGGTAGAACCTCTTGTTGGTTGGGGGTGAACAGGGAGCTGGAAGTGATGTTGTTAGTTACAAGAAAGGAGTCCAGGAGAATATTGAGATGTCTTGGCTGGAGAATTGGGTAGAAGTTATTGACCAAGACAAGGAATGTATGAGATGGAGCAGGTTTGGCAGAACAGTTAGTAAATTCTGACCTAGAAATTGGAGCTGGGGAATAATTTTCTGCAGCTACTTCAGAGGGGGGAAGAGGCTTCTGTAACTTAGTGTTAATGCAGGAAACAGCAGTTTCTCTTCCCAGAGAGCTTGCTGTTCAGGAAGTGCACCAATGTCTCTACCCCCACGGAAGCAGTGTTTCTCAGAACACACTTTGGAAATCCATGTCATCACTTGAATTTAAAGGTTTAAAAGGAAGTACAATAGGATCCAAGAGACAAAGAAGATGTAATTCCAGAAAGGAGTACTAGAGTTAGATGAAAAGGATAAGTCAGATTTCAAAGGGCAGAGATGGCCGGCAAGGCCGAGCCCTCCTCTCTCCCCACCTTGGTCTGGGGGTGATTCCTACACTGAACTTCCTTCAGAGCCTTAGACAGGCCAAACGTTCCCTTCACCTGAAGAGGTTTCCCAGCCTTTTACCTGAAGAGCCCTCAGTAACACTCTCATTCACACTCATAGAAAGCTGTTGCTTCTTTTTATTGCCTTTGCCGTGTTTTGTGATTATTTTTCTTTCTTTGCTGTTTGTTAAACTTTGGTCTCAGCCCCAGGTATGGCATTCCCACGAGAGCAGGGATGATGACTTTTATTTTCTTAATTCTATCCCTAGTGCCTAACTCAGTGCCTGTAACAGGTGGTCGCTCCATATGTATTTCATAATAATTTGTTTGATATCTTTGTGGAATAAATGAATACATGATGAATGTGAGCAATGGCACGAGGAACAATTAGAGTGGAAAATCATAGAGATGTTGACCAACGGTCTTTTATGAATGAACTTTGGCCTTTGAGACAGGAGGAGAGGAAAATTTGACTAAAAGCCGGCTGGGGTCAGGGCTACGAGGGCCTCTAGCATGATCTGTGGGATCTGGACTTTCATTCATGTGTGGCAAATGTGTAGCCATCCATGAGCTTGAACCAAGAGAGGGGTTGTCTTCCTAGCACTTGAACGCCCATTCTTGCTCATAGAAAGCTGTTGTTTCTTTTTATTGCCTTTATCACGCTTTGTGATTATTTTTCTATTTCTTTGCTATTTGTTACACTTTGGTCTAAGCCCCTGGTGTGGCATTCCCATGACAGCAGGGACGATGACTTTTATTTTTAAAATAAAATTAAAATTCTCCCAAATAGCCTGGAGAAGCATGTGATGCGTGAATAACTGGTACCATCATTCACTTCAGTTGAATCCTCTTAAACAAGGAAGAACATTTCATGTGAAATAGTTTTTGAAAACGAGATGTACTTAGAAGTTGGAAAATAAAAGAAAATGTGAAAATAAGGGTTTTTCTTCTTCTATGTAACACAAATTGAGTTAGAATTAAAACTTAAAGAATTCCTGTTTGTCTTTCTGTGCCTGGCTTATGTTATTTGACATTGTGCTCTTGAAAATGCTAAGAGTTGATGTTAACTGTTCTCACTGCACAGCGAATAACTGTGTGAGGTAACGCATTTATTAGCTAGATTTAACTATTCCACAATGTGTATATACTTCAAAACATCATTTCATACATAATGAATACATAAATTTTTTTGTCAATTAAAAAAATAAAAAATAAATCTTAAGATAAAAATTTTTATTAAAAATGATTTTTTCAGGGTAAAAATGTTCAGACCAATGTTTACGATAGGTTGCTATAGCATCCCTGTTCTTCATGTTTACTTTTGCTGTATTATCAAAACAATGGTCATATTTACACATAAATATGTTAGGCCTTCTATAATTTTCCCAAAGATTTGTCTTAATTACTTATATGAATTTTGTATATTTTTATAAGAGCCTATCGTATCATCATTGCTATGGAGTTTCTCTGGGGTTAAATTTACAATTAACTGTTAGCTGTGAGATCCTGTTTGAAAAGGCTTTGAGTAAGATTTAAGCCATTCTCCAATATCACTTTTATGGATTTGTGGAAGTTACCTCTATCTTACAACTTTTGCAGTTTCTCTTTACAATTCAATCATATTTCCTTTATATTGTATTGTCTGAGTCTCTAGCAATCACTGAGTGAGTTGACTATTGACTCAATGGACATGAATAAAGCATTAAGTTAAACAGTGGCAACTAAATTATAAGTGGTCAGTTTACTAATGACTATCTTCCTGCTTCGATGGCTTTTGCTTCTTTATGCAGCCTCGTGTCTCTGAGGACTAGAGTAGTGAATCTGGACAATGGTTGCACTCCGCACTCTATGCCTCCATCCTGCAAGACCTCCTTCCTCAATCTTACTTTATGCCTCTCTCTCTGTCTTTGTCTTCACTCTGTTTTTCTACCGGGAATGTCCTCACTTATCTCCCAAATGTTATTTATCTCACTGGGTTTTTCCTAATCTGTATAATCAGATTGATACTCACTTTCTTACTCTTCTGAGCTTTTATTTTGTTAGTTTTTATTCACCCTTTAACCTCTGCAACACAGAATCAAACACAAGTGCTTTCCTGTGGTCACAAGAAGGTGTATTTGTTCTAAGGGGCTGACATGTTTCAATCCTTGTCTGATTCTTGATACTCAAAAAAAAGGATACATCTACTTGGAGAGCCTCAAAAAGGGCTGCTACTTGCCTTTAGATCTCGCCCACTTACAGTTTGTCTACCCACAAATTGACAGACACACAGAACACTCACACAGACACCTTGTACCTGTGTGCTTTTGCTTGACTAATCCACACTGTCTTCATGGGTCAGCTGGTTTAATGAGCATCTCCCACCATCATCTGAGTGAGTGATCTAAAATGCACACCTCTGCTACTTACTGCAGCTCCCACACCTACCACTCTACAGCCATTTGCTGAAATAGCTTCTGGTTACCTGCTACATGCTGGTCTCACCAACTGGACTTCAAGTTCCTCGAAGAAAAATATTGTCATACCCTTTTCTTTAAATGCCAAATATCTTGTCGAGTATGGCATATAGCACGTACTTAAAAGGATTAGGTAAGTAATGAATGTGTATGGGTTTTTTATTATAATTATGTTGATGTATAAAGTTGCAAATTCCTAAAAGGCAGAGGCCACTCTCAATTAAGATGTAGTTCAGTGACCAATATCACTTGGTTAGGAAACACTTGTGCAAAGTGCCATGCTGTCTTCACTTTAGTCGGTATCCTGTCCTACCTGGCATATACCTTGGGCAGATCACTTAATCAAAGAGTGTTCCCATCACCCATAAAGTGAGAGAATTGGACTAGTTTGTCCACAGAGACTCCTGCAGCTTAGTCATTCTGTGAGTCACGGAACAATATATAACTTACCAAACAAGACATTTCCTTTTAAACCATTTCACAATTGTTACCCATCCATAAAGTGATATGGTTTTTTAAAGTCCTGTGTTTTACATTCCCCAGTTGTAATCTGTGAATATGTCAACTTCCTACTAGTCTAGTACTTACCTTGGTAATCATTTTACCTAACCAATGAAGAGGATTCACTATCTAGTGATGGAAAAAGTTTGAGATGTTTAGGGGCCAATGATTTATCAAATAGAACTTTCAGCTTATTTTGGTCAGATAAACCTGAAATGTCAAAGTGCCACTAAAATGCAGAAAACACTGTGGGTTCTCGTTCTGGAGAGAGAAAACCTAAAACATTACAGTTTCAAAACAAAGGTATCATAAAATAGAACATTCATCAGGAGGCCATCAGGAAAGGCCATTTCCTCTTGTTGAGAGATCCAAGGAGAACACTTCTTTTTATTTGTGTGTATTTGCAACATGACACTATCAACAATGAAATGGCTTTCACAGTTTATCTTGTAAAGATGTGGCTTTAGAGTATGTTACGGAAACTTTGACTTGAAGCATCAGTACTCTAATTAATAGAAAGTCAGTTTTGTGCTAGCGCCTGGGGAGAATAGCAGTGTATGGAGTTTCAAGTCAGTGTATTAATCCATCTCATTATTTAAGACAAAAAATATAATTTTCAGGAAGGTAAAGAGGCCCACAAGTGAGAGAGGTGACATGATAAGAGGCACAATGTCAAGAGCAGAAAGTTTTGGCTTCCGGGGAGATTTCAGAGTAGGTAAGAAGCTATCCTGGGTGAGGTACAGTCAGCCTATCATGTAGGGACCAAGGAAAATGTTGAAAAGGTCAGAGATTTGGCTGATTCGAATACATGATTAACTGTGAGAATGATGGCTGAAGAGTTCAGTGTAGACCAAGAGACAGATGCTCACATTCTGAAAGAAAACTTGAGCATGAGGAAAGTTTCCGTGAAGATCGTGCCAAGTGCTTTGAGTGATGAACAGAAACAGAAAAGTCTTGACATTTGTTCTGGTCTTTCAGAGGAAGCCAGATAAAATAGTGCTTTGGAAGAAACAAGTAACCAGGAATGAACTGCGGAGCAAGAGAACTTCAATTCGAGAGATGGATGGAAACATCAGTATTCTCAGTACCCCCTCCACACACCTTTATTAAAGCATTTTTATTTAATCAGTACTCATTTACTGAGCACATACTAGGTGTACAGAATTATGTTTAGCATTGTGGGAATTATAAACATGAAAAGGACATGGTTTCTTCTCTATAGCTGTTTATAATATGATGAAAGAAAGTAAGACATTATAAGAGTCATCACTTTCCATCACAAGACCAGGCAATAAATGGAAAGTCCTGAAGATTGATACAACCTAGCACTTTTATGAGATGCCTACAGCTCACTTGAGCATGTACTTTCCATGAAGTCCTTTTTGAACTGTGTTGCTTTGATAAGCGGATAACACAGGTGTCAAACAAAAACTCAAACCTATGTTTAGAGGGCTAAGATGTCCCATTACTGAGAAGAGTCAAGAAAATGATAAAGGTGCTGAAGGAATTCCCAAAACCGAGTCCATCTATAGCTTCTCCAGTTGATGCTCCTAAATGGAAGGCTGTCCACTGTGTCATTTGCGGATGTGGCATCTTCATTATAAAAATCAGTCTCATCACTGAAGATAATTTATTGTACGCATTTATCCATTCGGAGCACTTGTGTGGAGTTCCTACAGTATGCCCAGCATTCTAGTAGAGCTAGTTTATACATTCATTTTGCCAAAAGTTTATAGACTGCTTAATTTTCATCAACAATCAGCAAATTATTGGGTTCCACGTTGACACTTACATTTGAACTTAAAGGTTTATTTGTTTTACCATCCACATTAAGGAAACATTATAATGAGCTTTTAAAGGAAAAACAAATAGCTTTGGAGACATGAGAGTAGAAAGAATCCCAATTTATCATTCTGGCCAAGTTCAACAAACATTGCACCATGAACCAATAGCTCCTAATGAGGACAGCTGCAATACACTAAATAAATATACCATTATATTTAATTAACTTAGAAATCTTGCAATTTCCTGATCGTGGACTTTAGCCCATTTATGGATGGGAATGGTTATGTATGTGTGCATTTGTGACAAACACAAAGGGATATCTTAGATATTAAAGATAAAATGAATAAACTTTACTGTGTGCAACAAAGTGGGAACAAATACCATTTTGACACTGCCTTACATTCATTCTATCCAGACTGGAGCACCATTAAGAATGAGACTGTTGCATAGATGCAGCCCATATATGCATTTCAGCATTTTTCAAAATGTAGAATGCACCTAGTTTCTAGTGATATGAATTAAAAATTACTAGATGTAGCCAAGAGGAAAGCAATAATGAGGAAATAGAACAGCGACTATATAATTTACTCGGTTAGATACTTTCAAATAAACTGATGTCGAGGCTATCACAGTGGTGATGAGAATCAACTAGCAAAGTATTTGATTTATGATTTGCAAAGAATACCCTCATTATCCTCTGTTCAAATGACTATCTGAGGGTCAATGCCTTTAGAAGAAGGAAAATAATTTAAATTTAAAAATCCCAGCAAACCAAGAATTGTGTGGTATTCAGAATAAATAATTTCTATTCTATTGGGCTTTATCATGAATAGTGATATTAAATCCCTTGGTTTTATATGTCTTCAAAAACTTAGCTATGGCCATTTGAATACAGTAAAAATAGTTGTCTTGGAATGTATTATAATACAGCTTAAACATTCAAATAAATAAATTTATAAAATTCTAAACTTTGAAGCCACCTCTAAAGGTCATTTTTGATCATTGTTTTGTATCCCAGGTTGCTTAGATATTTGAACATAGTTTTTTTTTTTTAAAGGTAAAATTAAGAAAATTTGACTTCCATATAAATGAAAACCATCACCCACAGCAAGTGCTCTTAGGATCATAAAATGCTGAAGTTTAGTAAAATGATTCATAGAAGCTATTCATAAACTATTTATTTTGGTTAAGGTAATGATGAGGGCTTTTTTCTTTCCTTTTACCGGGAATCACTATTTTATGGTTGTAACGAATTATCTGAACAAAATTGCCAGCTAAAATTTCTATATTTATATTATGAAAGATGATGCGGTATTTTTTAAATCGGTCATGACCTTAGTGAATCCAAATGGAACAGGAACTTTTTTAAATGAAGTGCTCAATATACACACTGATTGTGTTTCTTCCTTCATTAATTTGTTGGTGGTATTCGTGTGGGGTGGATGGGAGATGTTATGATTACAGTTTAAATATTTTAAAATATTCATTTCGGGTGGTTGAGAAGGATGATAAATAGAGAAAACAATAATTTATGTTATATGTATACATACACGCGCACACACACACAGACACAAAGAAAAATAGAAAACGTTTGTGTCAAATGTTAGCTTCAAGTTAGGCTCACTTAATACATCTTGAATGTTATGCCATCCAAATATAAATAATATACAGATCTAGATGAAAACTAGTATGTCCTCAGACCAATAAAAATGATTTTTTTTTGTTTAAGAGAAAATAAAAACTATTGCTATGCATTTATTAAACTAGTGTTCCTAAAGTTTTCTGAATAAGTGTCTTCTATCATTATGACCTTTCACATGCATTAGAAGGCAGAAGGCTCTTACATTGTGCAGTTGCTGTTGTATTGGGAGGCTGACACATTCTTATTGCACCACTTGTTATAATTTCCACAAGGTTAATTCTATACTTCTGTTTACAGTAAACATATCTTTATAATATAGAAAGGAAAAGCACCTTCTTTCAGATGCCTACAAGATTGTTCAGAAAAGACAAAAAACCCTAGCGACTATATTAAGCTATGGAAGTCTTCTCTTAACAAACTCTGGACAATCAAGTTGATATTTTATTCTGCAGAATATGTTCACTTTTATTCATTACTTCTCCTAACTCTATCTAAATAAGCTCTTTATTATAATAGGTAATAAATATGCCTGTAGATTCTGTATGTTCAAGTTAGAAGGATGTGAGGTAGGGATTTCACACTTAATATGTAGCATTTTATCTTGCTTGATCAATAAGTATGTGTGTTGATAGCAAGTACACATTTTTACTCACATTTATGCATTTTGAATACAGCTGTCTTCCATTTAGAAAGAGCACTTCTTACACAATTTGATAAGTATCTGCTGTATCTGAAGTTCTGCCAAATACATTTTCTCAGTGCTTGGAGGCTATAGGCTGTGTATCAGCTACGTAGGAAGTCAGTACCTTTTCCCATTGGTTCAAAACGCAATTAAGCTTACAAGAAGTTATGTTGCACTGCATAACTATAATTAATGTGCAGATATAAGATTAAACAGTATAAATAAAAAGCCAGAACCATGATCAGTATTCAGAAGCAGGATCAGCAAATTTCAAAGATGAGATAAGCCACTGCAGGTAATTCAACAACTGTTTAAAATACATTAGAATTTTCTAGTTCCATCTAAGTGCAATTTGCTGGACATTTGATATTTGAGTCTCTTGCAGAAAATCTAAATAAATCACTATAAAATCGGATCAACAGGAATTAACAATGATACAATCATAGCAAACCCAAGTGTATGTTTGCTTTTAAAATACCTTTAAGTTCATTGAGCAGACCAGTTTTTATTTTCATATGCATGTTGATTTGGGAAAAGCTATAAAAAGAATGGCCTTTCTCATTTTTCTGAATTATATTAACATTAAAATACACACATAAGTCCGAGTTGGTGCAGTAGCTCATGACTGTAATCCTAACACTTTGGGAGGCTGAGATGGGAAGACATCTTGAGCCCAGGAGTTCGAGATCAGCCTGGGCAGCATGGCAAAACCCCATCTCTACAAAAAGTACAAAAATTAGCTGGGTGTGGTGGAGTGCGCTGTAACCCCAGTTACTTGGGAGGCTGAAGTGGGAGGATCTCTTGAGACCAGGAGGTGGAGGCTGCAGTGAACCACGACTGCATCACTGCACTCAGTCTAGGGGACAGAGCAAGACCCTGTCTCAAGATAAATAAATACATAAATAAAATAAAATACAAACATAATAAAAAGATACAAATTATGTGTATTTGTGAAAAAATCCTTTTATTTTATAATATGACACATGATTATAAAAGATCAAGAAAATCTTTTGAAAGTAAGTGAATTCTTTCCACAAGAAATTTCACACAATCCTGTCTCTCCAACAGGAAAATAGTCTGTAGTTCTGGAGAATCATTATAACTTGGCTTTGACCATTTTACAAAAAGAAGCATAGAGCCGTGGTGCTGAGCTAGGAGATATGAGCTCTCTCCTCTCTGTGCATGCCATACCCTAGCTATACCTTAGAATAGTGACTGATACTGCTGGTTTTCTGACCTACTGTAGGATTCGAGAATGGAAAGAATCCTGAGAGTTACACAATGTGTGGCTACAAGCGTACATGGGAGGAGATTACATAAATACATTTAGGGTCTATATCTTCAACTCACTCTTCCGAGAGTGAGGAAATTGTTCTTAAAGCCACCTATAATGTCTTTCCTGTACAACACGTATTAACGCAAAGTTTAATTTATACACTCATGCATTAAGTAAAATGCATCAGATAATAAATTTTGAAATTTTAAAATCACCACTGAAGAGCAAAGAGAGCTGATATTTCTCAGGGCCTGTGGAATGCCATAGGAAGAGATTTTTTGCTGACACAATTTCAGACATTCAAGCAGTTGCACATTTCACAGAGAAGGAAACCGAGGCTCAGAGAAGTTAGGTGACTTTGGCCATCACATTACCTACTCTTTTCTATATGCCACACTGCCATCAGTCAAAAAACACTAGGAAGCCAAGTAAAAGCAGAAAACCAAGATTGTGTCCATCAGAATGAATATTCCCACAGAAAGCTCCATATAATGTGATGATCATCATAGACAAACTTCAGGAACTCTGTTGATATGCAAATTTCCAGCAAAATAGCAATGGCTGTAACTAGTTAAGTATGTTTTTACTGGTAAGGGGAGTATTTTTAGTGTTTTATGAACAAGGCACATTTTATTGCTTACTTTTTACTTTACAATAAGACAAAAATCAATGAATGCTTCTTTGGTTTTATAAACTCTCATAAACGCAAGAGTATATGTGTACACAGATATTTATACCTTCAGTTTGCATGTATTGTGTTGTGAAATCTCTTCATAATAGTAAAGCCTAAGTTATTTTCTCATTGTACCAATCTCAGAGGACTTCTCATTTCACAGTTATCAGTCCATACATTTTCAGCTTTTAGAAACCTGCGGTGGGGATGGTAAATTCTCCTGGTGGGGATGCAGATTAAGAACCAGGGCCCAGAGAGGTTGAGTGATTTGCTCAAGGCCACAGAGGGTCTCAGGTATTTACAGGAGGCTGCAGCCATGCTCTTCCCATAGGTAATCTTAGTTTTTGAATAAAAGAAAGGAAAGCACTGAATTAAAAACAAACAAACAAAAAAAAACAAAAAAAAACCCAAGTAACTGGATATAAATCCTGGGACCTCAGTTGTTTTCCACCTGGGTATTGATTACAATTTGAAAGAAAAATTTCCTTATATTGTATGCTTATGTAGCTTATGGTGCTTACCCCATTAGCACCAGGAAAATGAAACACAGACCCATAAGTCTGCTTTTGTTAATGCTAGATCTTCGGTGAACTCCAAAATACCATAAATAATTGAGATAACTATGGGCGCCCTGGGGTGTTTTTTCTTTTAATCTTCTTTTTCTTCAAGTGTGTGTGTGTGTGTGTGTGTGTGTGTGTGTGTGAATCAGAAACGAAGAGTACCAGCATCCACATACATACTCCCCAGCGACCAACCATGGAGGGGAGAGGCTCTGGACACTATGCCCACACGCCAGCCTCTACTGGAACAAAGCCAGGTCTCTGCAAGGAGGCCGGCTCCTCTAGCCCAGCGGGGAAGGTATTAGGATAGGAAGCAGTGGCCTTCCTCAGCCAACTTCAGGCTTAATGAAAAAGTTGAATTCATGTATTTCAGTAGAGATGTGCACAAAGGTTGATTTTTTTTAAATCAACTTTTCATTTTACAACAGTTTTAGATTTACAGTAAGACTGTGAAGCTAGTACAGAGAGTTCCCATATGCACCACACCCAGCCTCCTCCATTGGTAACATCTCACGTTAGCACCAGACATCTGTCACGGTCCATGAGCCAATGCTGACCTGTCGTTATCACATTATCACAAACTCGGGAGTTTGTTCAGTTGCCTTTAGTGTTCCCCTAATGTCTGCTTTCTAGTCCAGGATCCCATTCAGGGCACCACGTTACATGTCACTGCCAAGTCTCCTTATACCCTACCTGGCTATGACAGTTCTCAAATTTCCATTGTTTTGGATGGGTTTGACGTATCTGACGAGCATTAGTCAGGTATTTTAGAGAATGTCCCTCAGTTTTGGTTTGTATGATTTTTTTCTCTTGGTCAGACAAGGGTGATGGATTTTTGAGAAGGCCACAGAGACAAAGTGCCATTTTTATCACATCCTAGGAGGGGTACCTATGGTCCACATGACTTACCACAGATGATATTGACCTTGTCACCTGACTAAGATGGCTCCTGTCAGGTTTCTCTACTGGAGAATTCCCCTTTTCCATACTTCCTTCCGTATTTTGGAAGGAACTCACTATGTATGGCCCATAACAGTGGGAAGTTGTACTCCACCTTCCTGAGGGAGGAGTACAGATTGATATTTTTATTTATAATATTTAATACATAACTTTTCAAAATAAAAGGCAAAATAAAATGTTAAAATTAGGGTGTATTTAGTTGTTGATGCACATAACACAATCTTTACAATGCCCGTTCGTGATGTTGTGTTGTATGAACACAAAAGTCGGGTGCACCACTTACCTCAAGTCCAAAGGTGGTACCAATCCATGGTGATATTGGTGCAGGGACTTGAGGAGCCACAGGGGCTCAGGGTCAGAAGGCCTGCAGAGGTCTTCAGTTCACCTCTCTGTGGTCCAAACTGAGACCTCATGGGCTTCTGATGAGAAATTCCTACCCATGAGTGTGGCAGATACCACAGTTTCTTTACACACATTCTACCTTCTTCCGATTACCAGAGCTGCAAGTGCATTTTAAATGGTAATTTGTGTACAAAAAGCATTCACATTTTCCAGATTTTTCTCTTTTGTAGACAGCAACTGCCATGTGACACAGCCCAGCCAGAGGCGATAGATCAGCCAAACCCCACCGTTTTCTGAAAGGCTTTGGCTTTCTTGATAAAGATGCCCTTCTCCTTTTTCTCTATTATCCCTCTAATGGAGAAGTGAGATCAGGAGGGGAAGCAGTCACTGTGTGACCTTGTCACAGTGATAGGGATGACAAACGCCAACTTGTACCAGGTCCTGAATGGGAAGTCACAGGAGCGCCTTCTCCAGGATGGCGCCGCTGCCCTAGCCCTGGCGTGTCTATCCCAGACTTCCTGATAGGTGAGATGGAAGATAGTTACCCAGGAGTCACTGTGGTCAGGATTTCCATAACATGCAACCACATGAAACCCCACTCCCTGGACTTTTCCTCCATGTCCATTTTCAACAACGTGAGGACAGCTCACCTTTCAAAGGAGCAAATCTTGTTAAGCATGTTGCTATTTTTACTAATTTCTCTCCTGTAATATCTTCCACACAGTTTGGAGTGACTAAATTTCCAAAAATATCCAAATAATTATTTTTGTTTTCTCCAGGATGTTGCCAAATCCTGTTATTTTACCTTCAATGAATCATGTCTTCTCATATTCAAACAGTTTCTCACTGTATTATAACATTCTTCCTTTTAGATTCTTTACTTTTATGGAACACAGAGGGTAGCACTCAACTCAGACTACAGCAGCAAGGCCAGCTCTGGGTGTCAGCTATGAAAGCCTTATGTCTACTCTGCTATTGCACTTAAAATGACTCCCAATTTGTCCATACATGATTAAGTTCATAACCCTCAGCTTCAATGCATTGATCGAAACCAACCTATCTGAAAACCTGATGACTATCTATTTTTCCTTCTCTTCTATCCCATAATTGCTACCCAAGTAAACGCACCTTGAAAATATGATGAAAGGACCATAGAGTGATGAAATGTGCCACTAAATATCCTGCGTAATTCTGGAATGAGATGAACATCCGGGCTACACACAGCACAAGCCGAACTGCTACGTATGCTTGGATGGCAATGTGCTTTCTCAATACCATAGTTTAGCCTGAGCAGTATATTCCTAGTGTCCCCATATTTTTAGCCTTGGGCCAGGGGTTATTTGATGGAAAAAAAGTTATGATCTCCCCTGCCTTGTTGGATTGTACGTATCAGTAAGCCTCTTTACAAACTCATTATGGAGGAATACACAGATTGAAGGTCTCTATTAGAAAATCTCAGCACAGGTTCATGAAAGCATTGTGATTAATCTACGGTGGACCACACTGATTCTCATAAAAAATGTCAAGTGGGTCTGTTACTGGAAAGAGGTCCAGACCAAGACCCCAAGAGAGGGTCCTTGGATCTCGGGCAAGAAAGAATTCAGGGCAAGTCCAAAGAGCAAAGTGAAAGCAAATTTATTAAGAAAGTAAAGGAATAAAAGAATGGCTACACCACAGACAGAGCACCCCAAGGGTTACTGGTTGCCCATTTTTATGGTTCTTGATGGTATGCTAAACAAGGGGTGGACTATTCATGCCTCCCCTTTTTAGACGATATAGGGTAACTTTCTGACATTCCCATGGCATTTGTAAACTGCCATGGCGCTGGTATGAGTGTAGCAGTGAGGACAACCAGAGGACACTCTCATCGCCATCTTGGTTTTGGTGGGTTTTAGGCAGCTTCTTCAACTTGCTTTATCAGCAAGGTCTTTAAGACCTGTATCTTGTGCCAACTTCCTATTTCATCCTGTGACTTAGAATGCCTTAACATCTGGGAATGCAGCCCAGCAGGTTTCAGCCTCATTTTACCCAGCTCCTGTTCAAAATGGAGTTGCTCTGGTTCAAAAGCTTCTGAGAGGTCCCCTCAAAAACTCCAGTGTGACTTGTTTGGAAAGGTTGGAATGCCATGTGGAATCACCCACTATGGGTTTAGCTAACAGTAATTTTCCTTCATCAATGGGACCACTTTTCTAAATGCTAATAGTATGTGAGTTATTCACAAAGGCAATTTGCTGAGTCTTGGCAAATTGCAGTTTCATTAAAAGTTTGTTTTCCCTAAGGCTTAACATTAGTCTTCACGGTTTTTGTTTTTATTTTTATTTTTTAAATCTTTTCTAAACCCCAGTGGAAAATAACCTTTTACTGTGAAAAGTAATCCAACCAGGTATCTTCAAAATCTTAATAGGCAAAGTGAATTGACCTTGGCTCATCTTCATGGAGTATAGGACAAATGGATCCATTTTCTTGCTAAATAACTACAATTCGAATGTTGATTCTGCCTGCCTAAGATTAGCACCTTGTAAAATCTGTGTTTGAGAATGTAAATATAAGGCAGCTAAGCACACAGACCCACATTCCCAAGCAGAAGCAATATCCTCTATCAGCTCCCAACCAGTTCTGAGAAATGATGAAGACATGCTGATTTTTTTGTCCAGAAATTGAAAAACAGTAAGAAACATGCAGAAATAAAACAATTTTGAAATTTATATTTTATCATACCTATCTGCAAGTGGGAGACAGTGTCCATAATCCACACTAAGCGTCAATCACTGGAGCAGACTTTTAGGGGATCTTAACAGCTGGGCTTGCCTAGGACACGGGGAGTGGGCTATGGATGTGTTGTCATTCAGCGCATCCCATTTGTCCTCAAAGATCTTCACATCAATACGAAATTACTTAAACATTTCATATTGCTTACTTCAAGTGTTAGTGGAGTGTGCCAATCTGAAGTAAGACCTATTGGGGATGAAAGATGCATAAGACAGCGTCCCCATCTGATAGAAGTTTATAGTCCAGCAAGAGGGAGAAACAGGTGAACAGTCAGCAAAACATAAGTCACGGAATGAGAAGGACCACAAGAAAGCCACGAGCATCTTCCCAGAGGAGAAAGCACTCACAGCTGTAATGACAGTGTCAGTCCTAAAATCTCAAGCTAGCCACACTTAATAAGCATTACTGTTACTGGGGGGTCCTTGCTCCCAGAGCTCCCAAGATGGTGGTGGGCCACTTCCAAGATGGCAGTGGGCTGCTTCCAAGATGGTGGCAAGGCTTGTGTTCTCTGACCTGGGGTTCTTGGCCTCACAGATTCCAAGGAATGGAATCTTGGGCCATGAGGTGAGTGTTATAGCTCTTTTAGAAGCCGTAAGTCACAGAAGAGAACTGTGGAACCCAGTGACTAGTGTTCAGCTCGATTAGGACGAACCTGAGCACTTAGCTGTGTAAGAACAATGGCAAGCCTTTAGCCTGATCAGGAGTGGCAGTGGTCGCCTCACTGGATCAGGAGCACAGTGGACACCCTGTTGGATCTGGAGGGATAGAAGACGGCAGCAGGTCTGCGACAGCGGCAAACAGCAATGGTGGACAGCAAGCGAAAGCTCAGCTCGAGCCGTAACAAACACAGACCAGAAGAGTGTGCATTTGCAAGATTTAATAGAGTGAGAACAGAACTCCCATAAAATGAGAGGGGACCCAAAAGGGGTTGCCACTGCTGGCTCCAATGCCTGGGTTTATATCTCCATCATTGTCCCTCCCACTGTGCTCTTAGGCGATAGATGATTGGCTATTTCTTTACCTCCTGTTTTTGCCTAATTTGCATTTTAGTGAGCTCTCTTTACTACCTGATTGGTTGGGTGTGAGCTAAGTTGCAAGCCCTGTGTTTAAAGGTGGTACGGTCACCTTCCCAGCAGGCTTAGGGATTCTTAGTCGGCCTAGGAAATCCAGCTAGTCCTCTGTTTCATTACCACATATCAGGGACTGTGATTCTCCCTGTATTTTTTTTATGCAATCCTTTCATCAGCCTAGAGATAAGTTTATTATGCTTATTTGAGAAATCTAAGGTAAAAGAGGTCAAGTAACTTTTTCAAACTGTTCAACTCCAAGGAAGGCCAGTTAGGGTGGAAAGGGTAGAAGAGATGAAAGTGGTGGTGGTGTGAAGTGGGTGTATCTATTGGTGCATAACAAATTACCCCCACACTTAGTAGTCTAAAATTATTTCCCACAATTTCAGTAGGTCAGGAATTTGGGATCTGGGTGGTTCTCTGGCCCAGGGTCTTTCATGAGGTCCAGTCGAGATTTTAGCCAGGGATGTGCGCCAGAAATTTTGACTAAAGTTGAGGATCAGCTTCCAAGCCTGCTCACTACACAGCAGCCAGGGTGGTGCTGGTTGCTACCAGGAGCTGTCAGATCCATCTCAGGGCTGCTTGAGTGTCCTCCTGACATGGCAGCTGGCTTCTGCAGAGTGAGTGATTGGAAATGTTCCTTTTATGGCATAGCCTGGAATGTTCCTTTTATGGCAGAGTCTGGAAAGTCACATAGCATCATTTATACCACATTCTACTCAGTAGAAGTGATTTTCCAAGTCTAGAGGGGAATTAAGCTGCACCTTTTGAAAAGAGAAATGCTGAAAAGTTTGCAGATTTAAAATACAACAGGGACAAAACATAAGCAAGGCAAAGAAGTCATCTTAAGGCAACTGTGTATAGCAGAAGTTGGCTTGAATAGTGGAAGTCACGGCTGAAAATTTAAGTAACAAGCAGATGGAGTAAACCTTGAATTCCAGGTGTAATATGATTTTACAAGAAAGTTAATACATTTCCACTGAAGATTTTTAAGCAGATAAATAATATAATTAAGATAATTATATAATAAAAGTAATCAGATGATTTCACTTGGAATGGGTTAGATGACTGGACATTCTTATAATAATTATAAAAATAATAGGCTGGGTGTTGTGGCTCACTCCTGTAATTGCAGTACTTTGGGAGGCAGAGGCAGGCAGATCACCTGAGGTCAGGAGTTCAAGACCAGCCTGGCCAACATGGCGAAACCCCATCTCTAGTAAAATTACAAAAATTAGCCAGGCGCGGCGGTGCACATCTGTAGTCCCAGCTACTTGGGAGGCTGAGGCAGAAGAATAGCTTGAAACCTGGAGGCACAGGTTGCAGTGCGCAGAGATCGCACCACTGTACTCCAGCCTGGGTGACAGAGTGAGACTCCTTCTCAAAAATAATAATAATAATAATAATAATAATCATCATCATCATCATCATCATCATACAGAGTATACCTGAGTTTGGGAAAGAGAAAGAAATTATATTTTTTAAATTCTCTAATGGTGCTTTAGAATAGTTCTCTAGAACTGGCCTTGGCAAATGTTTTCTGCAGAGCATCAGATAATATATATATTTAGCTTTGTGGGCCAACTATTCAATTTTGCCGTATTTAAAATACAAAACAAGCAATTGAAAATAAGTGGGCTGTATTTGGCCTATTGACCATGGTTTGCTAATTCCTGCCTCCAAACCTTCCCAGTTATACTTAGAAATCATTAGTTTTATCACATAAACTAGATGGTTTTCAAATTCTCAGAGACAACAACATAGCAATGCAACTAAAGGGCAAAATGAGAAGAGAAGACAGAGACTTCGTATGAAAAGAGGTGATCAAGTCCTACTCTATGGGGTGCCCTGGCCTAGCCTTGAGAGGTGCTAGCTCTAGGTATCTAAGTTTATATGGTGGAAGCGCTGATAGCCGTCATTAATAAACAGTTTAAATTAGAGATTCCCTTACTTTAAGGTAAATAAGAAGTCAGCAACACAATGTGATTTGCAAAAGACATATGGGAGCCAGAAAGAAACTTAACAAAGGGTGGTGGTGAATACACAGGAAAGACAACAACCCAAGTGGAACCTTTCTTCTCCTAACCCATGTCTATGACTTCAGCATCATAACTTACGATGACTATCTTGAGAATAAGCTATGGACAATTTTAAACATCACTCTGCTTACAGATGTTCTACTCAGTTTGCTAAATTTGCATAACAATTATCCCATTTGTCAGCTCTTCTACAACTTCCCATATCACCAAACTAAGAAACACCTTATTTATTTACAGTGCTTCCTTGAAAGAGGCACCTAGACTTCTTTTCTTGAAACTAATGACTATAATTAATGATGGTCTAATCTCTCAACTGTCATATCTTTTGTCTTTTTTGGAGGAGTATTTATGATAATTGGTTCTTGTCACTTGACATAATATATGATATGTGAACATAGACCTTGTTTCTTTTTGGGAAAAACTAAATTTTGTGAGTTTAAACCACCTCTTCACAAGTTATTAGCTGTTTTTTCTTGGAACATTAGTTATTATCTCTTGGACTAAGTTGTCTATAAAATGGGAATAATAATACGTAACACAAATAGTTTTTTTAAGTAAATACCAGTTAAAGAAAGAAAATAAAAATCACTCAAAATCTTATGACCAAAGATTTCACATTTATCTAACATTATATTTCATTTTTTCTTCATGAAAACGTATTTTCTCACAAAATGTATGTTATGTGATAATGTTTCCCTCACACTTAACAATACACTGTGAATATTTACTCTTTTCTTATATAATCACAAATATGATTTTTTCAATAATATTATCCATACAGGTAGAATAGTTACATCAAATCATAACTAAAATTCAATTTTTAAAATATTTTTCCAAACTGTGTTCTAGTAAAAATTGTGTCAATTTACAATCTCACCAGAAGGGTTTGGGGATGCTGAATTTTCTTACACTTAGTCCAGTTACTGCTGCTGTAACTGAATATTTGAGACTGAGTAATTTATAAAGGAAATAAACTTATTTGGCTCATGGTTCTGGAGGTTGGGAAGTCCAAGACCAAGTGGCTGCATGGTGTGAGAGCCTTCTTGCTGTGTCATCCCATGGCAGAAGGTGACAGGGCAAAACAGCATGAACTTGTGAGAGCAGTAGAGCTCACAGCCTCAAATCCACTTAAAATCAGCAGTAATCCATCTATGAAGGTGGAGCCTTCATAATCTAAACACCTCCTGCTAGGTCCCACCTTCTGAAACTATCACATTCGAGATTAAGTTCCAACACATGATTTTTGGGAGACACATTCAAATCATAGCAATTGCCAACACTATATCTTATCAATTTTTAAATGTCTTATTTATATTTATTTCTTGGCCATTTTTATTTCTTGGCCATATTTTATTTCTTGGCCATTTTTATTTCTTGGCCATATTTATTTCTTGGCCATTATGTTTATTGGCCTTTTATTGGCCATATATATTTATTCTTTGATAAATTGAAAATTTTGGTTGTTTACCACCCAAAACACCTCTCTACCACTCAGTCACCAATGGCTTTGTTTCTGCCATCATTGATAATTTTGGGTCTGTCTCCTACACCCCTACTTTTGTCACTATTCTGAGTGATCTCAATATCCATGTAGATAGATGGTCTTTCTAATATCTGGTTTTCTCAGTTTTTTAAACTTCCTCGTCCCCAATTACCCTTGCTTTCCCTTTTCTCTGCTGCAAACCCCCATGGTCATACCCTGGAGTCATCGTCATTGACAACTGCGCCATTTTTGAACTCTCCACTTCAAGACTTCTACCCAGTGGCCATCACTTCTATTCTCTCACCTCACATTCTCTAGAGCTATACTCCACCAAGACAGGAATTCCATAAGTATTTCATGGATGTGAGTGCCAGGGGACTGCCAAGAAAACATGATTTTAAATCCTGAAGTCCCTAAACTAAACTAATATAATTTCTTAATGTTAAAATAAACGTGAATATTTATCCATATTAAGAATTGAACATGTTCATTATGGAACAATTTTCTCATTACACCCAACGTTACTTGGGCAAAAATGTCCACTTTCCAAATTTAAGATGGGCATTTTCATTTTTATATGGCTCTCAAAAAATAGAAAATGTGTGAGTCTCATTGGTCTTAATTGAAAATTGGATGTTTTTTCTTTTGTGCGTAAATCTCCAAAACATGTTCCTGGGAGTCTGATTCCTTTGTACGTTTGACTGGTCTTGGTGAAGTAGAAAGTTTTATCTGATTCACTATTTCTACTCTGTGGCTAATGGATAAGGGTGGGTGTCATTAATGTCCAAAAACTACTTAGTCTGTGGGATATAACTTGCTCAGAGCACTGTGGGGCTTCACTTCTCTTCCATCCTTCAGAGATTCTTTTTCAGATAAAATCAAATTAGTACATCTAACATTTTGATACAGTCTTACTCATTTTCATCCTTGTATTTTTTTTAAAAAATCTCATTAATCTATTAACCAACTGCCATTTTAAGTGTCTCATAAACCTATTAGCCAACTACCGTTTTAGAGTTATGGAGTGAGTCTCAAATTGGTAACTGCAAAATTAGTAGGTCATTATTTTAGGCACCATGAAAAATTACAAGGATTTGAAGTGTCTTTCTGTATATTCAAAATGCCTAAAACAGAATTAGGAGCTAAGACAAACATATAATGTTATATAAAAGTTGAAATTGTCATGGAAATATTACAAACATATACATATATATGAATCTGCAGATACATATAAATGTTTACATATATTTGTGTGTAGGTGCATATATATGACATCTAGACATATATTTACATATTTAGTGTGTGCGTGTGTGTATGTGTGTAAGTTACTAATGTTATAGGGTTGAGGCAAATGGCAAACCAATTGGAAAACCAGACAATAGAATTTTGGCTCATATTCTGCATGATTAAACTAAAGTATATTTCTGAATACATGTGGAGTTTCCCATGGAAAGATATTAAAAGGAAATGTAATTAAAATATTCATTCAGAGGGTACAAATTTTTGTGTTCCTTAACTGTTGAAGGCTTTTATATTTAATCTATATTTTTTCACTCTGTTCTGGAAAATTTTTACATCATTTTATTAAGAAAAACATAAGCGAAATGCGGACTTATTCTGTGTTCCTAGAAATGATAATTTTTCTTCTTGAAACATCATGCAAGTTTCAGTTGGATTTCAAGACTCTTCTTTCTATATTTAAGGCAATGTAAATCAAAGCAGAACGAAGTGAAACATTTGCATACAACTCCACACCTTCAGTCTCCCTGGGTGGTCCAGGTATAATAGACCCAGGCCCTGCAATCTGCCTCTATGTGGGGCTTATTCCAAATGGAATATGGACTTGCAAATGCTTGCCTTCCATAGTGGCTTTCTCTGGTGATGAGCAGTGAGTGCACCTTCTAACGTGGCAGGAATAACTGCAAGTCTGTGTCAGTGCAGAAGACAAGCAAATGAGCCCCAAGATGCCTTGTGTTCTCTTATTCTTCCTGTCAACTTCCATTTTTCTTTAAGGGACTTGCACTTTATTCTGAAAGAATCGGTCACAATGATTCTGACCTTTGGTTTTATACTAGACTGTTTCCATTATGAGATGTGCATTTTCTTCCAAAGAAAAGATCACTATCTCAGCAACTAATGTATTTATGAGACACAAATCAGAAAAGATAGTTAAAAACACATACGCACAGAGTGTCTGGGTGGGCTAGAGAAAGAAACACCTACCTGAGTTACTTCTCTCTGGCCTGCTGCCTCTAATGGGCAGAGAGTTGTTAGTGGATGTCCTCATTCCTCTTGGGAAAAAAAAACTGGGAATTAGATTAAAATCACCAATTCACATGTTTCAAATTTCTAAAATGCTTATCTCTTAAATTTGAGGATTGCATATACTTAATTCTTCAGGCACCTTTTCCTCTGAAATGTAAATTAAAACTAGAAGATAAGATTGTTTATATTAGACTGTAAAAACATCAATGTTGGAACAATAATAAAAATGCAGGCTGGGCATGGTGGCTTATGCCTGTAATCCTAGCTCTTTGGGAGGCCAAGGTGGGCAGACTGCTTGAGTTTAGGAGTTCAAGACTAGCCTGGGCAACATAGTGAAGCCCTATCTCTACAAAAGATATAGCAATTAGCAGGGCGTGGTGGCATGCACCTGTAGTCCCAGCTACTCGGGAGGCTGAGGTGGAAGGATTACCCAAGCCCTAGGAGGTAGGAGGTCAGGGGTACAGTGAGCCATGAGCCATAATCACACCACTGCACTTCAGCCTGGGCAACAGAGTGAGACCCCATCTCAAAAAAAATGCATTTTTACTCTTAAATTGTAAAAAACAAACAACAAAAAAATACTACTTCATTTTACTCATTTAGTATATTTCCGTGAGACCTACTAAAACAGAAAATGCTTATGTTAAATGGCACAATTGTTCCTGATACCTTGTAGAGATGGAGATAAAAGGTCAAAGCTATAGCTATCTACAGAATCTGCCATGATTCAAGGTAAGTTTTCAAATGGGTTGGATAAAGGCTTGTAGAGAAGCCAAAAAATATCCTGCAATTCTAATGCTAAGCGACTTTGCATTGGAAAAATGCCCAAAGGCCTTGTCTAACATGACCACTGACTAATGACTGATGGGAGATCAACGGGGAAAGGGTGGGGACACAGCTTTGTCATGGCAATGTTCAGTGTGTGATCAGCCTTAAGCATCAGGCCAGATGTGGCTGCACAGCCCAGGGCTCCATTCCCTTCCCTGCATGACAGACCAGCAATGCCCACCAGAACTAGAAGCCCATCGTGAAGCAGGGCAGGAACCCTCACAGCAGCTCCACTGTGACTCGCCGGAAGGCAGCTTCGAAAGCCTTGAAGGGACTGAGCAGAGTGGTGAGATTTTTTGAGGATCTTATTTCAGCACTCTGCTCTAAGATCATTGCAAAATAAATGCAAACATTCTCAAGCACCCAGGGAAATCCAAATGTTCCTGAGCAGCACTCTGCACCAGGCACTGTGAAACCCAGGGAATTCCAAAGGGACCAGGCATACACCCCAGCAGGGGAGGCTTATGTCCCCATGCACTGCAGATGCACTTGGGGTCAGGGGATACATGTAAATTCTACATCCTTAAGTAGACACATCCAAAGGGCTCTCGCTACTCCTGGTAAATTTGACGTCCCTCTAGTGGATCGAGTCCCTCCCTAGACACGGCAGTCTGCACAGCTCTGGTCCATGCCCCATGGACACGGAGTCCTAGAGGAAAGACAGCAATCTAATTAAGTCTCTCCGTCAACAGTAAATAAAAGGAGTAACAAAGAAATACGTTGGAGTCTTGTTGGTTTATTTGCTTATATCAGAAACAATAACACAGAAAGAACAAATAGAACCCCAGAGGGAAAATGAGTCTGGTTTTCTCTACCCAAAAGTCATAAGGGAACATTAAAAAAAAACAAAACAAAAAAAAGAATAGAGTAAAGAAATACACAGGCGTTTTTCTGAGATTTGCTGTAGGAAGCAGAACTATTGCAATTGGACAGTGTGCCACCTGGAGGCCAGGAGGCCCAGGCCCCGCCTCTGATGACCGCAGCCACCTCAGGACTAGGCCAGCATCCCCGCTGATGTCCCCAGGGGTCTCTGTGTTCAGACTGAAGATTAGTATCAGAAAGAGGCCATTGTTAATTGTTTAGCTAATGTTCATAAAGTGCTTTGAAGACAAAGAGGGCTATATACATGCTTATTAATATTAGTTATTGTTATTAATGTTAATGTGTTTTTAAATGTTTGGTTTAGAGCACTGCAGTGCTTTCTCCCCAGCGACTATGCAGGGGAAGTGGAATGACAAGCACTCGGGCTCTTGCTTCCTGGTCTTTCTCTTCCACTCTCTGTGGACAGAAACTTCTGGTGTGCAGCTCATCTTCCCCTCTGCAGGGAGTAGCCCATCCACTGGGTGCTCGCACCCTATTTATGGGGACTCTTTGCCAAGGGTGAGGACCTGGGCTGGGTGAGACTGCTGACAACTTGGTTTGTGTATTTATTTTTTATTTATCGTTTTGTCAAAAAGTTTTCTCTAATTAAATCTACCTTGTTCTTAACAATTGCTTTTCTCCAAGACCTTCTCATTCCATTTTCTAGAAATCACTTTAAACACTTTGCTCTTTGAACAAACTGACGACCCATCCTTGCACCATGTGTTGAGTAGCTTTTATTTGGTACCCTGTGGGTGCACCACAAATCCAGGTAGTTTAATGTTCTCATTCCCTGCTATTTGAATCCAGGTATAATCTGACACCTGCCAACAAGCAATTGTTGCATCTCCAAATGACACCTATTTGCTAAGCCCAGCTTATCGTCTTCCCTCATGGTACTTTTGAGGTCTTTCTGGCTGGAAATTGGCTCATCCTTCTATGGCCTTTTGCAGCACGTTTGTAACTATTTTATATCACTTGTAACATTCCACTTTTTAATATAGTTCTCCATTTTTACAGTTTAACTCCTTAAGCAAGGACTATGTCTTAATCATTGACTCATCACAAAATTCCTTATGCATAGTAGATCCTCAATAAATATTCGATAATTAATTTCAAAAGTTAAGGTTGCGTTTATCCTGAAGAACTACTAGAAATATTTTTTTAATTATAAACATTGCTATTCAGAAGACTGACAGCAACTCTGAGTGTGAATTACATTCCTTGATCAAAATTTCCCTTTCCTTTAATGAATATGTGGTATCAATATAAGAAATGTTGTGTTACTAGAAGAATTAAAGGAGACTTTGGTAAAGTGGTAGATACAAATGGCATAAAGTGGTTAACTCCAAACACATAAAAATACTAGGTAAAATAGAAAGCATCATTTAAAACTCTGCTGCATATGAAAGATAGGAAAATCCGCAGGTTTCAGAAACTAAGAGAAGAGCCAAAGGCTCTGTGGAAAGCAGAGAAGACTCCACACAACACCTGGCCTCTGGTTACATAGAAGATGCTGCCTCAGCCTCAGCGGGGCAGGACTGGGGCTGCATTCTTCAGTGCAGAGCACAGAACCTCAGAGGGCGTCGGGTGGGTGAGATGGGTATGAGTAAGATGGGTTCACCTGTTGGCACTGGGAAGCAGCAAGGAAGCTTGCCAGCTAGCCAGATTCTAGAATGGACAGGAAAAGCCGTCTGGGAGAAATCAAAGCTCTCAGACGTGGTGTTTGGCTTTGAGAATCCATAGAGGGAACTCAGAACCAAGAAATTAATATAAATATTGGGTCCGGACCACTGAAACACTTAGGGTTCCAGCATGAGCAAAAAGCCAGACTAAACCAAAACAAAAACGTGGAAGAATACAGGATAATCACAAAACAAACAACTCCTTTGGACATAAACTAATGACAAACCACTTGAGGAAATGAAGCAGCATGAGGGAGAGCCAGCAGATTTAATTCACAGGAACATTAGGACCCTTCAAGAAACAGAAATAATACAGCCTTATGAACGAATATAAGAAAATGTTTAGGTTTAAGATGGCTACAGAAATTTTTACAAAAATGGACAACATAATAAAAAATACAATGAATGATATTTTAAAAATCGGCAGGAGATTTATTCCCACCCCCACCCTCCACAACCTGACCTTTGAGTGTGGGCTGAAGTTAGTGATTTGCTGCCCAAGAGTAGTATGACAAAGGAGAAAGTCAGCTTTACAGTAGAGAAAATCTTGACAAGCACTGCCTTGGCCAAGGGATCAAGGTTAACATCGTTAATAACAAGTGATGTTGATAGCATGTTCTCTTGATATTATGGGGTGGAAATGCCATTACACCTTCCATAATCCCAGTCTTATCATGAGAAAAACATAAAACAAATTATGATTGAGGGACAGGCTACAAAATACCTCACCAGTACTCAAAACTATCAAGGTTGCAAAAACAAAGAAAGTACAAGAAACTGTCACAGCCAAGAGGAGCCTAAAGAGACACAGTGATTAAATGTAACATGGTATTCTGGATGGAATCCTGAACAGGAAAAAAAAAAAAAAGAAATTAGGGGGAAAAAAAAACTAGTGGAAGCATGGTTTTTTTTAAATATGAATGTACCAACATTGGTTTCTAGTTTCAATAATGTGCCATAGTTAATTTAAGATGTTAACAATCAAGGGAAGAGAAACTCTGTATTATCTTGGCAACTTTTCTGTATCTACTCTTAAAAATTGATTAGCAAAAAAAAGAGGTGTGAAATCAGCAAGGTGATGGAATAGAAGACCCCAGTGCTTGTTCCCTCACAAAAACAAGAAATAAACAACCACATATCAATGAAAATAGATCTGGGGAATTTCTGGACTTTAATGAGGAGCAACAGAAACCCCAGAAACCCTGTGGAGCACAGGAAATGAGGATGGACACACAGAAAAGTTGGGAAACATTTTACCTCTGTCACCCCATCACCCATTCCAGAGCAGCTCAAAACCAAGAGGGATCCCCCACAGAGGGATTTCTTCCTGCAGGGAATAGGAGAGGAAAGGGACCTCAGGAATTCTCCTCTCTGCCATGGACAACTGGAGCTCTAGAAAACGAGGACACCCCAGTGTCTTCATCATGCTGATCTCAGCAGACAGAGTTGCCTGGAATCCATGATGCAGTGCTCTCCCTAGATAAGGAGTCACCACTGTGTCCCCTTCTCAGGGGCAGGAGCTACTGCGGCACTGTGCCCTGCCCTCAGGTTCCCATGTCTCTGCTGAGCCCTGCCCTCAAGGATCAGAGCATCATAGCACTTTACCCTAGACAGATATACAGCTCAATAACACAGGAAAGGATTAAATGAAACAAATTTAAAAGTTCAACAAAGAGAAAGAAATCTTCAAAAAAATCCAAACAGAAATTCTGTAGCTGAAGAATGCAATGAACAAAATAAAACAGCATACTTGATTAGGAAAAAGAAAGAATCTGCAAACTTGAAGACTGATCTTTTGAAATTATTAAGACAGAGGATAATAAAAAGGATCAAAAATAGTGAAGAAAGCCTACCAGACTTACAGGTCACCATTAAGTGAATAAATATACATATGGGGGTTCCAGAAATAAAAGAAAAAATATCAAAAAGTGTATTTAAAGTAACAAGAGCTGAAAACCTCACAAGTTTTAGGAGCAGTATGGATACCTAGAATCATAAATCTCAAAAGTGCCAAAACAGATTCAATCCAAAGAGGATTTTATTGGGATATGTTGTAATTAAACTGGCAACAAAGACAAAGAGATAATTTTAAAGCAGCAAGAGAAAAGCAACTTGTCACATACGAAGGAACATCTATAAGGCAATCAACAAATTTCTCAGGAAACACCTTACAGGCCAGGAGAGAGTGAGATGATATACTTAAAGTGCTGCAAGAATAAAACTGCCAATCAAGAATACTTTATTCAGCAAAGTAGTCCTTTGGAAATAAAGAAGAGATGAAAGACTTGCCCAGAAAAATGAAAGATGAGGTTGTTCATTACTACTAGACCTGCCTTGGAAGAAATGCTAAAAGGAGTTCTCCATGCTGAAATAAGAGGATGGTAATTAATAGTATTAATATACATATATGTATTCCATGAATAATACATGATATTATATATATGTAAATTTCACTTGTGAAGGTAATAGTGAAAGGTAAGTAAAGGTAAATATTTAGCAAAATTCAGTATACTCTAATGCTGCAATGGTGTTGTGTAATTTGCTTTTAACTGTACTCCAAAGGTTGCAAGTATTAAAAACACCTATAACTACAATAATTTGTTACTGTAGACACAATATTTCAAAATGTAAAATGTTAAGTTGCTCTCTGCTTAAAATCCACTTATAAATATAGTATGCTTTATGTAAGTTTCGTGGTAATGAAAAACCAAAAACCTATAGTGGATACACAAAACATAGAGAAAATAATCAAAGCGTACTACCACAAAAAATCAATTAACAAAGGAAGACGGCAGAAGAGAAATAAAGGAACAAAGAACTAAAACAATCAGAAAACAATTAGCAAGATGCCAGTAGTAAGTCCTACATAGCAACAATTACATTAAATATAAATGGATTAAAGTCTTCTATTAGAAGATGTAGAGTGGCTGAATGAATTAAAAATAAACAAAAAACAAAACTCAAAGACTCCATGCTGCCTACAAGAGACTAACTTAAACTTCAAGAACACTAATAGGAAAGTGAAGGGATGAAAAATATATTTTATGCAAATGTAAACCAAAATAGAAAAGGAGTTGCTATACATACATCAGAAGAAATAGACTTTATGTCCAGAACTGTAAAAAAAAGACAAAGAAGGTTATTATATAATTATTATAAAGGACTCAATTCATTAAGAAGACATAACAATTGTAAATAAATATGTACTCAATATCAGAACACATGAATATATAAACCAAATATAAGCAGAATTAAGAGAATGAATAGTTACAGTAATAGTAAGAGACTTCAATACCCCACTTTCAAAATGAATGGAATATCCAGACAAAAAAATCAATATAGAAACAGTGGACATGAACTACTCTTTATGTCAAATGGATCTTATATACATGTGTGAAACTTTCTATCCAACAGTAGCAGAATACATATTATTCTCAAATGCACACAGAAAATTATTCAGATGTCTTACTTCATTCAGGCTGCTATACAAAATATCTTAGCCTGAGTACTTTATAAATAACAGATTTTTTTTCCATTCAGTCAACAAATATTTGTTAAGTGCAAACTATATACCAAGGATTAGTTGATAACCATCATATTTGATACCCAAAACAGATCCTTTATTTTATTTTATTTTATTTATTTTTTATAATTTAAGTTCTGGGATACACGTGCAGAACGTGCAGGTTTGTTACATAGATATATGCTTGCCAAGGTGGTTTGCTGCACCCATCAACCCATCATCTACATTAGGTATTTTTCCTAATGCTGTACCTCCCCTAGCCTTCCAACCCCTGACAGTCCCCAGTGTGTGATGTTCCCCTCCCTGTGTCCATGTGTTCTCATTGTTCGACTCCCACTTACGAGTGAGAACATGTGGTGTTTGGTTTTCTGTTCCTGTGTTAGTTTGCTGAGAATGATGGTGTCTAGCTTCATCCCTGTCCCTGCAAAGGACACAAACTTTATCCTTTTTTATGGCTGCATAGTATTCCATGGTGTATATGTGCCACATTTTCTTTATCCAGTCTATCTTTGATGGGCATTTGGGTTGGTTCTGAGTCTTTGCTATTGTGAACAGTGCTGCAATAAACATACATGTGCATGTGTCTTTAAAGTAGAATGATTTATAATCCTTTGGGTATATACCCAGTAATGGGATTGCTGGGTCAAATGGTATTTCTGGTTTTAGATCCTTGAGGAATTGCCACACTATCTTCCACAATGGTTGAACTAATTTACACTCCCACCAACAGTGTAAAAGCTTTCCTATTTCTCCACATTCTCTCCAGCATCTGTTGTCTCCTGACTTTTTAATGATCACCATTCTAACTGGCATGAGATGGTATCTCATTGTGGTTTTGACTTGCATTTCTCTAATGACCAGGGATGATGAGCCTTTTTTGATGTTTGTTGGCCACATAAATGTCTTCTTTTAAGAAGTGTCTGTTCATACCCTTTGCCCACTTTTTGATGGGGTTGTTTTTTTTTCTTGTAAATTTGTTTAAGTTCTTTGTAGAGTCTGGATATTAGCCCTTTGTCAGACAGATAGATTGCAAAAATTTTCTCCCATTCTGTAGGTTGCCTATTCACTTTGATGATAGTTTCTTTTGCTGTGCAGAAGCTCTTTAGTTTAATTAGATCCCATTTGTCAATTTTGGCTTTTGTTGCCATTGCTTTTGGTATTTTAGTCATGAAATCCTTGCCCATGCCTTTGTCCTGCATTGTATTGCCTAGGTTTTCTTCTAGAATTTTTATGGTTTCAGGTCTTATATTTAAGTCTTTAATCCATCTTGAGTTAATTTTGTATAAGGTGTAAGAAAGGGGTCCAGTTTCAGTTTTCTGCATATGGATAGCCAGTTTTCCCAACACCATTTATTAAATAGGGAATCCTTTCCTCATTGCTTGTTTTTGTCATGTTTGTCAAAGATTAGATGGTTATAGATGTGTGGTGTTATTTCTGAGGCCTCTGTTCTGTTCCATTGGTCTATATGTCTGTTTTGGTGCCAGTACCTTGCTATTGTGGTTACTGTAGCCTTGTAGTATAGTTTGAAGTCAGGTAGTGTGATGCCTCCAGCTTCGTTCTTTTTGCTTAGGATTGTCTTGCCTATACAGGCTCTTTTTTGTTTCCATATGAAATTTAAAGTAGTTTTTTCTAATTCTGTGAAGAAAGTCAATGGTAGCTTGATGGGGATAGCATTGAATCTATAAACTACTTTGGGTAGGATGGCAATTTTTATGATATTGATTATTCCTATCCTTAAGCATGGAATGTTTTTCCATTTGTTTGTGTCTTCTCTTATTTCCTTGAACAGTAGTGTGTAGTTCTCTTTCACATCCCTTGTAAGTTGTATTTGTAGGTATTTTATTCTCTTGGTAGCAATTGTGAATGGGAGTTCACTCATGATTTGGCTCTTTTTTTGTCCATTATTGGTGTATAAGAATGCTTGTGATTTTTGCACATTGATTTTTTTATCCTGAGAATTTGCTGAAGTTGCTTATCAGCTTAAGGAGATTTGGGGCTGAGATGATGGGGTTTTCTAAATATAAAATCATGTCTTCTGCAAACAGAGACAATTTGACTTCCTCTGCTCCTATTTGAATACCATGTATTTCTTTCTCTTGCCTAATTGTCCTGGCCAGAACTTCCAATACTATGTTGAATGGGAGTGGTGAGAGAGGGCATCTTTGTCTTGTGCCGGTTTTCAAAGGGAATGCTTCCAGCTTTTGCCCATTCAGTATGATATTGGCTGAGCGTTTGTCATAAATAGCCCTCATTATTTTGAATTTTTTTCTCACAGTTCTAGAAGCTGAGAAGTCCAAGATCAAGGCACCAGTAGATTTATTTTCCAGTGAGGGGCTGTTCCTCGTAGACAGGGCCTTCTATATGGCCTCACATGAGGAGGGATAAACAAGCTCCCTCAAGCCTCTTTTGTTAGAGCACTAATCCTTTTTCATAAGGGCAGAGTTCTCACGACCTTATAACTTCCCAAAGGCTCTACTTCTTAACAACATCACTTTGGGAGTTTAGCTTTAACATATGAATCTTGGAAGAGAGGACACAAACATTCAGACCATACCACCAGGATAGATTATATGTTGGATCACAAAAGAAGTCTTAACAAATTTAAGAAAATTGATTCAAATAAATAAATGTATAAATGAAAGAGGAGACATTACAACTTAAACCATAGAAATACAAAAGATCATAAGAGACTACTATAAACAATTATATGCCAGCAAATTGGATAATGTAGAAGAAATAAATATGTTCCTAAAAACATACAACTTACCAAATCGAATCAGGAAGAAAGAAAAAATGTGAACAAACCAACTGTGAGTAAGGAGATTGAATCAATTATCAAAAACCTCTTAACAAATAAAAGCCCAGAACCAGATGGCTTCAGTGGTGAATTCTACCAAAATTGATAAGTAATTAACACTAATGCTCCTCAAACTCTTCCCAAAAATTGAAGTGGAAGAATCACTTCCAAATTTATATGATGAGGCCAGCATTACACTGGTATCAATGTCAGCCAAGGACACTACAGGAAAAGAATATTACAGGTTGATATGCCTGATGAACGTAGATGCAAAATCTTCCACAAAATATCAGAATACTGAATTCAACAGCACATTAAAAAGATTGTTTACTGTTATCAAATGGTATTTATCTCAGGGAGGTAAGGATCATTCAACATATACAAATCAACAAACTTGATACATCACATTAAAAGTATGAAGAATAAAAATTAGATGATCATCTCAACAGATGCAGAGAAGGCATTTAACAAAGTCCAACATCATGTCATAATAAGTAATCTCAACAAAGTAGGTATAGAGGAAATACCCCTCAAAATAACAAAAGCCACATATGACAAACTCAGTGCTAACATCACAGTCAACAGTGAAAAAGCTAAAAGTTTTTCCTCCAAGATCAGGAACAAGACAAGGGTGTCGCTTCTTCCCACTTCTATTCAACATAGTGCTGGAAGTCAGCCAAAGCAATTACACATTTAAAAAAAGAAGAAGAAATCCCCACCAGAAAAAACTAAAATTTTCTCAGTTTGCAGAAGACATAGGTAAGGAAATCCTAAAGACATCATCAAAAAAACTGTTAGAACTAATAAACAAATTCAGTACAGTTGCAAGATACAAAATTAGCCTACAAAACTCAGGTGCATTTTCCATGTAGTTACAACAAACTATATGAAAATGAAATTATGAAAACAATCCCATTTACAATAGCATCAAGAATAATAAAACACTTGGGAATAAATTTAACCAACGGGGTGAAACTCAAAGTTTTTATTGTACAGACACTGAAAACTATAGGACACAGAGGAAGGAAATTGAAAAGGACACAAAAAAATGAAAAGATATACTACATTCATGGACTGGAAAGGTTAATATTGTTAAAATATCTATAATACCCAAAACAATCTGTAGATTTAACAAAATTCCTACCAAAATTTCAATGGGATTTTTCACTGAAATGGAAAAATGAATCTAAAACTCTGCATCAAATCGCAGAAGAACCTGGAGATCAGAGCACTCTTAAGAAAGAACAAAGCTGGAAGCATTACAGTTCCTAATTTCAAACATTAAAAAGGTATAGCAATCAAAACAGTATGGTTATGGTTCTTTATGTAAAAATGTACTCATAGATGGATGGAACAGAATAAAGACAGTTCAGAAATAAACCCACATATATACAGTCAACTAATCTTTGACAAAAGTGGCAAGAATAGGGCCAATAATACACAACGAGGAATGGATAATCTCTTAAATAAATGATATTGGGACAATTGGGCATACACATGTAAAAGAATAAAACTGGATCCTTAGCTTACATGATATTAAGAAAAACTCAAAATGGATTAAAAACAAATGAAAGACCTGAAGCTGTAAAACTTTTAGAAGCAAATATAGACGAATATAAGCTCCTAGACATTCACCTTGGTATGATTTTTGGTATAATATCAGACTAAAACAAGCAAGTGAGACTACATCAAACTATAATGTTTCTATACAGCAAAGAAACAATCAAAAAAATGAAATGGCAAACTACAGAATGAGAGAAAATATCTGCAAGCCATGTATTGATAAGGGTTAATATTCAAAATGTACAAGAAAGTCATACAACTCAATAACAATAAAATAACCTAATTACAAAATAGGCAAGGCAACTCACTAGACATTTCTCCAAAGATGTTATATAAATTACCAACATGTATATAAAAAGGCACTAAATACTACTAATCATGAGAGAAATGCAAATCAAAACCACAATAAACTATCTCATCACATTTGTTAGAAACCTATATCAAATAACAAGACACAACAAGTGTTGATAAGAATGTGGAAAAAAAGGGAATGATGCAAATGTAAATTGGTACAGTCATTATGGAAAACAATATGGAGGTTTCTCAAAAAAATAAAAAATAGAACTACCTTGTGATCCAGTAATTTTACTTTTTTAAATTTATAATTTTTATTTTTTATTTGTACAAATGTATGGGGTACATGTGCAATTTTGTTACATGCCTAGAGTATATAGCGGTCAAGTCACTACTGCTATATATTTGAAGAAAATAAAGTTATTATCTCTAAGAGTTATCTACACTCCCATATTTATTACAGTATTATTCACAGTAGCCAAGATATGAAAACAATGTAAGCATCTGTGAAAAGATGAGTGAAAAAAGAAATTTATATACACATACACATACACACACGTACACATATAATGGAATATTACTTAGCCTTTAAAAAGGCTGAATACACATAAACATACATAGACACATACCCATACAACGGAACACAGACACATACACACAAACATATCCACATAATGAAATATTATTCATCCTTAAAAAAGAAAGAAATCTTGACATCTGCAGCAACATGGATGGACCTGGAGGACGTTATACTAAATGAAATAAACCAGAACAGAAAGACAAAATATTCAGTGATAACACTTATATGTGGAATCTCAAAAAGGTTGAACTTAGAGAAACAGAGGGTAGAATAGTGCTTGCTAGGGGATGAAGGGTTGGGAAAATTAAGAGATGTTGGCAAAAATGTACAAAATTTCTCTTATAAAGAAAATAAGTCATAAGGATTTAATGTACATCATGGTGGCTATGGTTCATAATAATGTATGGTATATGGTATATTGAACATTTTCTAATTGTTGTCACCACATACAACACGTGGAATATGTAGTCTTAGGTATGTTAATTAGCTTGATTATGGGAATCATTACACAAGGCATATGTATACCAAAATCTCATGCTCTATGTTTTAAGTATATGTAGATTGTTATTTGTCAATTACACCTCAATAAAGCTGGAAAAAAAGATTAAGCAACATAGATAGCCATCAAATAGGCCTTCTGGAAAGATTACTTATACAACAATACAATTGCTGAGAGGAAGTTTCTTATCAGCCCATTAGCTGCCAAAACATTTAAATTACTGATGGGTAGTGATAATACAAAAATCTATATCCTTTCAAATAATTGTGAGAATTGAAGCAAAAATAAGGTCATTTGCAGACAAACAACCGACAAAAGATTTTGCCATTTACAGATACTAATTAGAACTTACTACCAGGATTGAAGTACATACCTCAAGTAAACTGAACTCAAAAAAAAGAAATAGAATGCAAAAAGAAATGATAAGTAAAATAACGAGCATATCTAAATAAGTACTTCTGTAAAAAATAATAATGACTTTGTAAGGTGGTGGTTAAAATGGTATAAAATTAGTAAACAACAATAATCTGGGGAGAAAAAAGAAGAAAAGACTAGTGAAAAAGGTCTTTTAAAGACCCTTCTACTCTTCAGAAAGAATGCATAGATACTGATTGGACTTCATTACATCAAGAAACTTTGTACAAATATAATGCTAATCATTAAAGAATTAGAAATATAATATTTAACTTGAGAATTAGTATGATGAGGTTAAGAATACAGCTTCTGGAAAGGTCTTTATTAATTACACAACCTCAGTCAAGTTATTTAATCCTTCTCTACCACTGTTTTCTCATCTGTAAATGTTGCTGTGAAGGTATTAAACTATAAGAGTGTGTGTCTGTGTCTGTGTGTAAATACATATATGTATATAAGTTTAACATATATAAATGTAAGTAGATTAAATTCACATGTTAAAAGACTCAGATTTTTCAGCCTGGATAATTAGCACAATCCGGCTCTAACAGCTTTACAGAAACATCATTCAGTATAACCAAAAAGATTGACTAAAAGGATGGAGAAAACAAAGTACCAAAGGCAAAGCTGGTGCAGCACCATTAATGTCAGGCAAAACTGACATTAGGGCAAAAATCATTATTAGGAATAAATAGGGCACAACATCATAACTATATTAAATCAGGGTTCTCAAGGGAAATAGATCCAGCAGTATGTGTATATATAGAAAGAGAAAAAGATTTGTTTGGAGAAATAGGCTCATGTGATTGTGGAGGCTTGGGAAGTTCAAATTATTCAGAGAAGAGTTGCAGCTCAAGTCTATATTAGAGTTCTCCAAAGAAACAGGGTGTGTGTGTGTGTGTGTGTGTGTGTGTGTTGAAGAGATTTATTGTAAGAAATTGGCTCAAATGATTCTGGAGGCTGGCAAAACCAAAATCTGTACAGCCAATGTCCCAGCTTGAGTCTGAAGCCTGAAAACTGCTATAGAACTAGAAAGAGTTGCAGTCCCGGTTCTAAGATCCCATCAGTCAGAAGCATTTTCTCTTACTTGGGGAAGATTCAGCCTTTTTGTTCTATTTGGACCTTCAACTGATAAGAGGAGGCCCATCCATGCTGTGGAAGGCAAAAATATGCTTTACTCAATCTACTAATTGAAGTGTTACTATCATCCAAAAACACCCTCATGGAAACTCCCCAAATAATGTTTGACCAAATATCTGGCCACCTTGTGGCTCAGTCAAGTTAACACACAAAATAAACCATCACAGAATCCAAAGGCAGTCTGTTGGCAAAATTCCTTCTCATGCAGGGAAGATCAGTCTTTGTTCTTTAAGGCCTTTGACTGCTTGGATGAGGCCCACCCACCACATTATGCAGGAGAATCTGCTTTACTTGAAGTCCACTGACTTTAATGTTAGTTTCATCCAAAATTACCTTCATATAAACATAATGTTGGACCAAATATCTGGGCACCGTAGTCCAGCCAAGTTGAAACATAAAAATTAACTATCACAATAATAAAAGGAGTAATTCACTAGGAAGACAGAAGAGTCCCAAATTTGTATTCTAACAAAGAAACTATAAAACCTATAAAGAAATTATTGAGAGTACTGCAAGGAGAAATTAAAGTTGAAAAACTCATGAACATTGGAGATTGCAGCATGCCATTTTAAATGCTGATACATCAAATATTTGAATATCATTTTGCACACAATTTACCTAATAAAAGTATGTGGAGCCCTACACCCACCAAACAAAGAATACAAATTATTGTCAAGTGCACTTGAAATTTACACACTTCAAAAAACTGAGCACATACTCTGTTAGAAGAAAATTTTCAATCTAAACATTATACAGATACCATTATTTGGCTACAAAACAATACAGTTAGAAGTTATTTGCACATAGCGAACTACTCCCCCCCAATTCCCTACACTTTTGCAAACTAACAGACACATATCCTAAAATAAAATTAAAATGGTTCTTTTATTGTTTTGTTTGTCCACTGAACATAAGACCAACCCCAGTTAAATTCAAAGTATTAGAGCTACATATTTCTGCAGATTTATGTTCAGCTGGTGGAATATTAGAATCTGGCCTAAAATTTGACCAACCTACACAGACTGTAAGTTGTCAAATCTAGGATTTTAACAACTGTTCTATTGATGTAGGTAATAACTTCCATTGTCTATTGCTTTGTCATATTTCAGAATGTTTGTTGAATAGCATCTGACAAATATTCAATCCCATTTTCAAACCAGTTGGTTAAAGGCAGTCTTAACCCTTCAGCACACAACCACAAGTAACAAAGAGAATTTCTATACAGTTGATGAACTGAAAACCTTTAACTATTAAAACTATTCTTTATATAAAAAACAGAGATTGAGGAACTATTATGGGGTAGAAGAAACCAAGGAGACATGACAACTTAACACAATGTGGAATAGTGGATTGGATCTTGGACAAGAAGAAAAGATACTAGTGAAAAACTGGCAAAATTTGAATTGGGTACATAGATTCGTTTCAAATCAGTTATTACTGCTAATTACTTCAGTTTCAATAAATGTACTGTGGTGGGGGAAGCTGTCCTCATTAGGAGCAGTTACTTGAAAGGTATGTGGGAAACATGCATATTATTTTCTGCAACTTTTCTTTAAGTCTACATCTGAAATTATATCACACTGAAAAGTATTTATTTATTTATTTATTTATTTATTTATTTACTTACTTATTTGAGACAGAATCTCATTCTGTTGCCCAGACTGGAGTGCAATGGTGCAATCTCAGCTGACTGCAACCTCTGCCTCCCAGGTTCAAGTGATTCTCCTGCCTCAGCCTACTGAGTAGCTGGGATTACAGGTCCCGCCAACACACCGGGCTGATTTTTCTATTTTTAGTAGAGATGAGGTTTAGTCATGTTGGCCAGGCTGGTCTCAAACTCCTGACCTCAGGCGATCTGCCCTCCTTGGCCTCCCAAAGTGCTGGGACTACAGGCATGAACCACTGCGCCCAGCCTGAAAAGTTTTTTAAAAGTTAATCTTTATCATTCAAATTTTTATCTTCCCAGGTCCTCCTAAATAAAACATTGTTCTCTCTAATACTGAGGAAATTTCACCAAATTCAAAATGGGGAACGAGAGAACTGCTTACTATATAATATGTCTACCCTTATGTGTCCAAAGATATGAGCACTGAATTCAGCAACACAGAATTAATCAATTCTGAAAACAATGTGTGATCTTCATTTAAAGATCTTTAAAGTGAAAAAGAAGTATTCTCTGGTTCTCTGGAAATTTTATTTACTCTTATATACCATAGACCAGTATAAACTAATTTGACTAGCATGGTTTTAGACATCATGCACAGAGCACCGAAGTATGAAACAGATAAAAGCAAACGTGTAGGAATGAAAGAGAGGGTGTAGGGCTTGAGCCTCTTCCACTTAGCCTTCCGACATGGCATTTCCCACCCACATCCCAGACCTCCAAGGCATGGCTCCAGAACATGCTAGAAGGATTTAAAAGTTTCTACTACAAAATATGAGTATTTGATTTGAGAGATTTGATTAACACTTTACTAACAGTAAGTATAATTTAACTCTAATAGTGACAGTAAATCTACTACTTGGATATCCTAGGAGCACCCATTCTAGTAAAGGGATCAAATTATTCTCTCTTGCCTCACCAAAGCAGCAAGTTCTAAAGGGGACACTCTTGCCTGAGAAGTGCAGGAGGAAATCACATACACACTTCTCATTCAGCATTTTGTGTCTTCCAGGCATTAAATAATAATGCATGTGTGTGAGTGTAAGTGTGTGCATGTGTACATTCCGTTATATAAATTAAATATAGGAACTGCATGTTGTGGGGGTTTTTTATTAAAAAAGAGGAAGAGTCACACAGCTTGGAATAAATACTAAAGAAAAGGCAAGTTTCTGTAGAAATCAATCTCCTGCTTTTATATACTCCCAAATTATACTCATAAAGAAGGAGCCTCCAGCAGCACTGTCAGTCATGATAAAGCTATCAGTCTGAGATTTATTATGAGTTTTCTTTTCATGTATTCAATGGAAAACATCCCACAGGTGTGTTTATATTACCAGAGATAGATGAAGATTAATTGTGTGCCCAGGCGCCGAAATGCATTGACATATTTTCTAAGATTTAAGTCGTGTTAAGTCTAATGCTTAAAAAGAAAAATAAAGAAAGGTCCAGAATGTTCACATGGAGAAGGAATATAATATCCTCAAGGTCTAAAAGAAAGAGCAAACCCACTATCATTTACCTCTAGGAAATAGAAATTCAACTTTCACCTTGAGGCCTAAGGTCTCATTTCTGGTTTTCTGTAAGCTCAAAATGGAAGTCCTTTGAGGCTGAGAAAATACCCCGGAACTGCCTCACGTTAGCCTTCCCCCGTCCAATATATTATACTTACTTCCTAAAGTTTTACTTTAGTAACAGACTGAGACCCAACAAGGAAAGACGTCAGTTAGCATTTAAATACAAGTACTTCAACCAAAAAGAAAGTTAAGCTAAAATCCTTGATCTTTTATCTGACTGGATTAGTTTACTCTAGCCAAGATAAGGAGCATGGTTTTACATATATTGTCTCTATATACTTGTCTAAAGATTATGCTTTTGGATGACAACATTATTTTATATTGCATAAGAGTCATTTCTTCTGGAAGCTCTCAGAAAGCTTTGGAGGAAAGAAATGAGTTCATTCCTGATTTAGTTATTTTGCGGAAGAGTTTAGCTGATGACATTAGCAAGCAAGTAGAGATGCGGGCTGTGTGTTATGGGAAGGGTCTATGGGGCTCCAAGAGTTAACCCACTAAAGGTCAATAGTAAAAAGACATTTATGCGTTTTTTTGTGTGTGAACTATGAAATAAGTTGTTTAGCCTAAGGGCCCCCAAAATGGGATGTCTTATTCCCACCGGCTGCAAAAAACAATTTTTAGAAGAGAAGTAGATATCTCTTCCCATAGATAAGAAAAGACATCAACCTCCCTAGTATTTGATGCCCGGAGTGACACCAGTGAGCTCCCATCAGATGGTCCCAAGACACAAGTAGCACAAGAGCCAGCCTGAGGGCACACTGGGACTTCTGTATGCAGAGGCTGCAAATCTTGTCAAAAGGAATCCACATGACATTATCTAGCATTTGCCAGCTAACCTTCACAAAATGGACAAGTGGCTTGAAAGCTTCAAGAAAAAGAGCTTCAGGTTTGTACTAATACAAATAAGCAGGCATATGAACAGGGAAGAAACCTGCCTCCTTCTCCGATTAACAGCTGTTTCAGCCAATTAAAAGGGAGCCATTAATTTCCATAATAAAGGGCAGATAACAGAGAAGATAGACACGTTTCTCCCCTTACCTTATTCCTATCTGTTCAGGAGGCTCATGGGAGTGAGTACAGGACAACTGGATCCACAGCAGTCATTTTGCAAACATGAGGTATGAACATGAGGAGAAAAATAAGCATGCCGAGAATGGCAGAGAGAAAAAAAGAAACTAGATCCTCGATGACATCACAGATCTTCTATTCCATCTTTAAGGCTTTTTTATTACATTCTTTTTTCAATACCATCATGACCTAAGCCATTTTTCGTCAAGTTGCCTGCTATTTGCTGACAAATGCATGTTAGCTGATACAGTTTTAAATTAACAAACTGATAGAATGTGCTGCTTTTTGGAAAAAGATGTTTGCAAATATTTTGAAAGAAAGAAATGATTGTGTTTCCTTAATGTGAACTTTGTAGTTAAAAACGATGTAAATAAATTATCTCTAACTAAATCTTCTAGCTGCATACTTCAGAAGCTTAGAATCCTCTGATTCGCTCAAAATTCCCCCTCCTCTCCCCGGAAAAATGTCTAGGGATTTTTTTTTTTTTTTTTTTTTTTTTGAGACGGAGTTTCTCTCTGTCGCCCAGGCTGGAGTGCAGTGGTGCGATCTCGACTCACTGCAAGCTCTGCCTCCCGGGTTCACGCCATTCTCCTGCCTCAGCCTCCCGTGTAGCTGGGACTACAGGCGCGCACCACCATGCCCAGCTAATTTTTTGTATTTTTAGTAGAGGCGGGGTTTCACCGTGTTAGCCAGGATGGTCTCGATCTCCTGACCTCGTGATCCACCCGTCTCGGCCTCCCAAAGTGCTGGGATTACAGGCGTGAGCCACCGCGCCTGGCCAGGATTTTTTTTAAAAAGGAGAAGACACATTTTCCTTTTACTTTGCTGATACAACTGATTGACATAAATGAAGATGGAGGTGTAGTAGCAAGTTCTACAAAATATTGGCATAAAAGTTTGAAAAACATAGGATAGATCTGAAAAACAAATATTATAACTTAATTAAGCATAGTTCATGATGCATTTCTCCTATTTGGAGTTAAATATCTGCGTGCAGATTTTTTTTAATTTAGTTATGATAGTCTTTCAAACCAAATAGTAAAGTAAACTGAAATTAAAAATAGACATTTGAATTGCTGTACTTTAAACCTTAAGCCAAAATCTTCAAAATTAATGAAGCATTGCTCTCACTACACTATTGTATTTTTAATAATTTTATACTCTTAACATATATACTTTAACATTAAACTATTATTTTTAATTTATTTTTTTAATTTCCTTTATGTATATGTTTTATGATAGTACACGATTTATAATTGATATATGTAGAGAGAGCAAATTCTCAAAAATTCTTTCTAGAAGTGTTCACAGTCCAAATTTTGGAAATTATTGCGTTTTGTTAAATAATGAGATTCATAATTCCTGGGCTTGACTGCCTGAGGACATCCCCTTCCTCCCACCGATGGCCTAGAAAAGCCTGCATTTCTTAAAACCTCCATCTCTCCTAGCTTATCATCCCTGATATTTTCTTTCTCTAACTTATTTATTTAGCTACCACCTTATTAACATTGTTTTTTAAAACCTGTTCAACCTTTTCTCAAGGGAGAAATGAGATTATAATACAAAAGGTAGATAAGGCTTTTAGTTTGTGTTTGTATTAAGTTATTATTCTAATGTTTCTAATAAATCATAATAATGGAGACTAAAAATCAAAACATTCTTTCCAGATGTCGAATCAAACAATCTCTTTCACTCATCTTCCAAAAAGAAGAAAATCAACACGTGTTCTTCAGATATGTAAATACAGTTTACAATTAAAACTAGGTTTTAACATTCAAAAATGTTGCCTTATTTGTTCTTCGATCTGTGCTAATCCCTGAAGCAATGTCTGGTGTAGAGTAGACACTGAAGAAATGTTCATAAACTAAGTCGAAAGCTTGCTACCTCCTATGGAGACATCCAGATCTTAGTCCTTCCTCTTTCAAGACTTGGAGTCTCATTTTGAGACATGCAGCCCCCTTGGGATGAAAGACGACCAGGACCCGGACAGCAGTGTGACCTGCCGGGAGAGGAAGGCAATGGGAGCTTCAAAACCTGTGTCAATAAATAGCCCAGTTGAATGTCTGCTCCCTTGCAAGCATCCTGAACCAGAGTGAGCAGGGGAGGCTGCCCATACCTCATTAGGATGGCCCTTCCCAGAGTGCAGCCCGGGACCTCCTGGCAGTCACGGGGATGCTGGCACAGGCGTTGAGGCCCACCCAGGTGGAGGCTCACACGCAGGTCCAGGGGTCCACTTCTTCCCACAAGACGGTTGCTTTTCTCACCTCCTAACACTGCAGATCTTGCAGATTTTCTATTTCTTCCCTCTCCTGTTTGCATCTCAGATTCATCACTTTAGGGACATGACAGAAACTTTAAGAATGCATTTTCCCCTTTCTCATTCACAATTTTTATAAGAAATAACTTTTTTAAAAACAACGGTAGTATTTAGTCACAAGAGTATGTGCCAAACCCTCTGACTAGGCCAAGACAAATGCTATTTCACCTCTTGTTTAGCCAAAATCCCATGTATAAAAACTGATAACCAGGTTTTGCAGGAGATAAAGATAAAACTACAATTTTCATTTTTCAAAAGCTGATAAGGGAAAGGCATTTAGCCGAGTAAAAGAATCCATCAAGTTCCCCAAAAGCCTCAAGAAGTGACATAGGAGCTGTTTTCTGAGAAATGACTTGGATTGTTACAGTAGGTGGTTAGTCAGACTTGAGCAGGGCAGGAAAGAGGGCCCCAGGTCACCAAGAATGTCAGGGACCATCAGGTGATGGTCAAGCCCTGGTTAAGCTAAAATAATAATTGGGCACAGCCAGTGCCAGGGAAAGTGAGTCTCCCAACAGACAGAAATACCTGAAGCTTGAAGCTGGTGATGAGAAGCTTCCCAATAAAATCTCAGGAGTCAGACAACTGGACTCAAGCATGTGCACTAAGAGGCAAAACCGTGGAAGTTAGCTGGCAGAGGACCTTCCTCTAGGAACTCAACTGGGAAGGGAAAAATGCCTCAAGTGAGCATGTGCACAACTCCAGTAAATTCACTGTGCATGTGGCCCCTCCCAGATGCTGGCAGGCCACGGCACATATGGACAGCCCACCCCAAGGGAAGAATCAGGAGAGAAGGGATGTAACCCCCCCAGAAGCAGGTCAATGTATAAGACCCCAACTCAAATGTCAAATGTCAACTTGATCTCTCAAGTTGCCGGCTTGGCCCTCTTCCAAATTATTTTACTTCTTTTCATTCCCACTCTAAAACTTTTTTTTTCCTTTTTTTTTTTAGACGGGAGTCTCGCTCTGTCACCAGGCTGGAGTGCAGTGGGGCGATCTCGGCTCACTGCAACCTCTGCCTCTCGGGTTCAAGCAATTCTCCTGCCTCCACCTCCCGAGTAGCTGGGACTACAGGCTCGTGCCACCACACCCAGCTAATTTTTTGTGTGTGTTTTTAGCAGAGTCGGGGTTTCACCATATTGGCCAGGATGGTCTCGATCTCTTGACCTTGTGATTCGCCCACCTCAGCCTCTCAAAGTGCTGGGAATACAGGCATGAGCCACCACGCCTGGCCAAAACTTTTTAATAAACTTTCACTCCTGCTCTGAAACTTGCCTCTCTCTCTCCCTCTGCCTTATGCCCCTTGGTCAAATTCTCTCTTCTGAGGAGACAAGAATTGAGGTTGCTGTAGACCCATATGGATTTGCCAATGCTAATAGGATCAACATTCTTTCTGAAACAAATGGAAAATAAAAAATGGAGTCTTCAGTTTTATTGGCACAAGGCAAGGTACTAGTATGAGACAACAGAGTCTGAGTAGACTCCACAAGTCAGAGGTCAGTCTCTGGCACACACATACCAGCTCTGAGAAGGTCATTATCCAACCAGTTCAATGATCACATCCAAAATGTGTGTGCCAGGAGGGAAGCAGCTGGCGCCAAACAGTTAATAATAACTCACAGGACACAAGGAGCCCATGACCGTACCTCTCTTCTGCTTAAACTTACTTCTTGGTGGAAGCAAGCGCTGTAAAGAGGCCCCATGAAAGTGACCAGAATTGGCCATGGCAAAGACGCCCATTTTTCAGTTATCTCAGTCATTGAGGAGGAGGTGGGTCGCCTTCTTCCTCAAACTGACCTCTCTACCCGAAACCTTGTTTAATTTTCTAATTGTTTTAAAATTACTATAATTTTATAAAATGAGCTATGATTTCCTTATAAAAGCTCTAAGACAGGCTAAAATGGAAAGCTAACTTCAAATATTTACTGTTTTATCATTAAGCAGTTAAAAGTCTATTTTGATTTGCTCTTGTCTGCTGTATTTTAATCTGTTAATGTTGAGTAGTTGAGTTCTGTGGTCTGCACCAAACATTAGAAATCAAACTCCAAGTTCAAGTGCAATTGGAATGTCTGGGCCCTTGGGCGGGCCACTTAACCTCTGGGTCTGTGAAAAGAGAGGATAAGGCTGACCTACCTCACAGGGCTCATGGGGAGAGTATCTAATTAATAATCTTGAGCACTTTAAAAGTATAAGGTGCTATGCAAATGCTAAGTAGCATTATTATTAAAGCTTCACTTAAAATTAGGGCTAGCAAAGATAATTTTTGATTTAAGAACATAGTGAATACTCCAGAATAAATCTTTTATTTTAATATCATTTAAATCACAAAGGGAAATATGTAATAGAAATTTTGATGCTATTGTGAAATAGATACAATAGTAACTTGTCATTTTATTTAAGGGAGGAACAGCTGATATAAGCCCCTAGAAAGAAAGAAAATAATATGTTTTAAGGGCTTTTTCAAGTCCCTGGGGACAGCTCAATTCTAAACCATATAATTTCCTTTGGATTGGTCAAATTCTAGGTTAAAAAAATAACCTTTTACTACACACTTGCTATATGTTAACTGTTGCTTTCATTACCTCTTGAATATTCTAAAATTTTATATCCCATTTGCTGATAAATCATACTCTACTTCAAAAACATTTGGCAGAGCTTGTCCTCTTAAAACTTTTTTTTAAAAAAAAACTCAACATTTAAAGGATGCAAAAGTTTACATGTACTTAAAAAACATGAAGCTTACAGATTTTGTTGGAATATTTCCTGAAATAATGTTATTGGACCTTATATTAATGACTTTGGAGAACATCTAGTTTTCATTTTTGATTAGTATTTTCTAAAATATACAGAAATTGTGTTCACACGGAATTTTACTGTGTCATATCTCTATGTGTTCAGAGTTTCAATCTCTAGATCCTAATCCACTACTGACATGTCTTCAAGGACATAAACTAATTTGAGCAAAACAAAATTCAGAGCATACCTCAAACCATTCTTAGTGTGTTGAATGCTAACATTAAGAGTTAACTAAACAGAATGTATATGTGCTGCAATCAATTAAATAGGGAACTTTATAATTAGAAACATTAAAATGTAGGCACTGAACGTCAAAGTGCATTGCAGCTATTACAAACATTTAAAAACCATAGGAAAATAAGACAGCAATTTTTATTCATCTTGTGTGCACTGAGAAGTTCAGGAGAAAGGAAATTCATGTTTTGTAGAAATTATCCCACTTAATCTTCCCAGCACTAGTCTGATGAAGAGATATTCGCCCAGTTTTATGAATGAGGAAGCCAAGTTTAGGCACTGCCTATAACAGACCATGCTGCCTCCCACACACTGTAGCTCCTTTTGTTTTTGTTACGTGCCTGTAGTCTCAGCTACTTGGGAGGCTGAGGCAGGAGAATTACTTGAACCTGGGAGGCAGAGGTTGCAGTGCCGAGATCACACCATTGCACTCCAACCTGGGTGACAAGAGTGAAACTCCATCTCAAAAAAAAAAGGGGGGGCATTATCTCCAAAGATCAATACTGTCTCAAATGTGAATCTCAGTCTATGATTTTAGCCTTTCAAACAAAAGTCATGGTTCAGCTTCTGGTGTAACCTTACATGATTGGTACTAGCTCCTTTTTGCTAACAGGAAAGAAAAAAAATATTCTTTTATGACTTGTCACATTGCCTTCATAGACAAGCAAATAGTCTTAACTTCAATCACATTTACTACATTGGAAAACAGAACGTGCTTGATTTTGTCTTCTGGACATAACCTAAAGACAAACCAATAGTGAAAGTAAGCAACTGCCTGAAGTCCACTGCAATTCACAGCATCCTATCTGTCCAGTATAAAATAATAAACCATTCCTAGAAATATTAGAAGAAACACCATTATTTAATTACCATAAGGCCTTCTGGGACAGAAGTAAAACGTGATTTAGGCAGATGCACACGAGCGGGGGTGGGGGTGGATAGGGGCTGAAAAGGCATTGTACAGATGACACATGAAATGCCAGCAGAACAGAAAGCAAATTGTGGACCAGCCCGCAGAATGATAGAAGAAATGCTAAAATAAAATAAAATAATAAAAAAGGAGAATGCATTCTTTTTGATATTTTGTATTGTTGAGGCTGAAACAATAGCCAAATCAGAAAGGGGAAACAATACTTCAGAGATTAAATCAATGTTTTTCAAAGCCAAGAGGAAAAGAAGTCATGGAATAAATTTTTAAATTTTTATTTCTCATAAGATAGTGTATTCCTTTTAGTGAATCAGATTAGCTAAACCACAGATTTGTTCGTGTAAGGGAGTGGGTCTAGAAGTGTTTTGGACTAGAAACTGACAAAAGGCATGCAACCAAAATTTATACGATTATGGGACTTTATTCTATGAGCCTCATGAATATGAGACTCATATTCAATGAGAAATTGGTTAAGAAAAACACTAAACAGGAAATATATGTAATATCTTTAGGAATTAAGAATCAAAAGTCACAAGAAATACCAACTTACAGAAACTCATTTGTTTTATCATCTAGATTTGTAATTACTCCTCAGATACGCAGGAGTTAGAGATGCAAATTCAATTGCAAAAGTATAGAGCATATTTGGGAACACTGGGAACATTGTCGGGGACAATTGCTGGGCATTGTGGCAGAGGGAGAGAGACCCTACCCCACCACGTCCTCTGCCCATAAGCAGCGTAGGCCAAAGACAAGGGGACAGAAATTGTCATCCCATCCGACCACATGCATGAAAGGAAGGGGCCAGGAGCACACGTGTGGTTCCCTCAAACAGCAGCGGGTCCCACAGCACAGAGATCGGTGGGGCAGCACAGTACTACCCGGCAGTGAGTTTATTTAACAACTTTTCAAATACTGAAGATGAATTCAGCAATGCGTCCATGCGCCCGGCAGATACTGCCAGTGTGGAGGCTAGTGCTGCTCTCCAGAGAAAGACTGTAGCTGTAATTTTAAAAATATTTTCACATGGTAACATATTCACAGATATTTTTTAGTGGGCTGGAAGATTCCCGGAAAGCAGAAAGTAGCAGAATAATAAATAAGAAGGAGTGTGGTATCAGCTCCCATCGATTCATCAATGCAAATGGAAACGTCTCCCTCACCGTCAGTAGGGTAGGGGATGTCTCACGATGGCCAGGAAGGAAATATAAGGGTTTTCATGCACGTACGTTTCCTCCTAGATGCCAGTCCATTTTCTAAGTATCTAAAAGCTAAGCTGACATTGAATTCTACTGAAAATATGCGGTGTAATCTATCAATAAAACCAAGTATACAGGCCAGGCAGGGCAGGTAGCCCCCAGCGGCTGGGCCCCCGACCTCTCAGCTTGCGCTGTGCTTCCTGGCCCTCCTCTGTGTTTCACTGCATCTTGCCTCCGTGGGCTCTGAAGGATTTTCCTCTCACACCCTCCCTCTGTAAGGTTCCCTCCTGCGCACCAGCAGAGCCCTCTCCAAATCCACCCGTGGATCATGGTGTCCTGCCACCGGGCCCCCACTAAGACGGAGCTCTCCCACTGAGTGGCATTTATTTCTATTTTCAATTAAGCAGTTGCCTTTTTTTGTGTCTTAAATTCTAACAAAACATTTTACTCCTTACATATTATGGACCTTAATAAAATTAAAAACAAACTAACAACAAACAGCCAGATCAGAGAAACAGAAGAGATAGGCCAGAAGCAGAACCACATATTAGTGATTTTGGAGAACATTCGTGACTTTGGAGAATATAAAAATGTTATTAAACTTTTATATTTGACAAAAATGACAATGCCAAGCAATGAGCAAAGGAAGGACGATTTGATAAATGATTAGCAAGTTGAGAAAAAAGTACAGAAATAGCTTCTCTTCACAAATACACCAGAATAAATTCTGAATAGATAAAATCGTCAAGTACAAAAAAGAAAACCTGCTGGGCACAGTGGCTCACACCTGTAATCCCAGCTCTTTGGGAGGCCAAGGCGGGTGGATCACCTGAGGTCAGGAGTTCGAGACTAGCCTGACCAACATGGTGAAACCCCATCTCTACTAAATACAAAAAACTTAGTTGGGCGTGGTGGTGCACGCCTGTAATTCCAGCTACTTGGGAGGCTGAGGCGGGAGAATCGCTTTAACCTGGGAGGGGGAGTTTACAGTGAGCCAAGATTGCACCATTGCACTCCAGCCTGGGCAAAAAGAGTGAAACTCTGTCTCTAAATAAAAGAAAACCATATTATAAAAAGAGAAGAAAATACTGTAGACACAAAAATATCTACATAATCCCTGCTTAGAAAATAAATTTCCCTGCATAAAATTAATGAAAGAAATAACAAATACCATTACACTTTAAATTTGATCACACAAAATTGTAAAACTTCTCTATAGCCATAGATTCCATACATAAAATCTTAATTTTCCCTTTTCAGGAAAATAATAGGTAGGAAAAAACTGATGAACCATAATATATAGAGAGTTCAAGGATAAAAGATATAGACAGTTCAAAGGATAAGTTTAAGAAAGAGTTTCCACAGGATAAACATTCAATAACAGAAAATATTGTTGCGTGAAAGATGACATATAAATATTTAATAATTTTGCCAAACATGCTTAATTGTAGTAAAAAATCAAAATTTGAAAGTTGAAAAGCAAAATTAATGATACACTCTTTCTAACCTACCACATAAGTAATTTGACAATAGAAATAAAGTGATATAATTCATATCCTTTGATCCGAACATTTCAGTACTAGAACTGTTTCTTGGGAAATTAAAGAGATGCTGTTAAATGTGTATTCCCAAGGATATTCATTACAACATCCTTTTTAAAAATCATGAATAATTGGAAGGGTTTTCCAGGCTCAACGTAGCAGAATAGCTAATTACATGTTCAACAAGGCAACAGCAGCCATTAAAAATGATGTGAGTGCATAGTACATAAAGATGTGGGGAAATGCTCACATATAATATTAAGGAAACACAAGCAGGATAAAACATTATATGTAAAGTAAGATTTAAGAGAAGAGGACAGGAAGGTGATATAGGAAACAGTTAACAGTATTTATCCTTGGGTTGAATGATAGCAATGATTTCTATTTTTTCTTTGTACTCATTGGTATTTTCCAAACTTCCTGTGATAAAGATGCATTAATTTTAGAATTAGAATGGATATAATGACTAACTTGAAATTATAACACTTAATGTGAAAGTGGGAGTAGTGAGACTTGAAACCTTGAACTCTTTGTGGGGGTGTAAGAATTGGTGAAACCATTCAAGATAACAATATATTGCTGTAACCTTTAAAATCATATTTCTGCTATCTAAAAAGTGATTTCATTTTTTAAAAAGCTAACCAAAGCAAATAATTTTTTATTATTTTTATTATTTTTAATTATTTGCCAACAAATAATGAAAATATTATCTATTCCAAAATATATTTCTATACCTAAAAATAATGAAGGAAACCACAAAGAAAAATATTACTAAATTTGATTGCACAAAAATATAAAACTTCTTTATATTCCTAAATGTTATAAATAAAATTTTAATGTTGCTTAGGCAAATAGTATGTGGAAAATTATTTTATAGGCATATAACATGTTTTATAAACATATTAACATAATTACACAAGTATTTATATTTTATAAACATATAGTTATGTTGAATATGTTAATATGAACAGGCATAACGTATAAATGATGGGTATATTTTTACAGTTAAACCTATCTTAACAATTCAAAAGTCACCTAATTGTTCATAAATAGGCATTAGTTATATCACTTTGACCACTGATACAGTGAAACATTCTTATATGATGTTAATACAAAGTTGAGAAGAAAAATCTCAATTAAGTAAAAAAAAAAAGAAATGGAGGAATAACTCAAGAATGCATAGGAACCTTTTAAAAGGTTCATATTATGAAAGTTGTTTATTATATATTTTCATATTTTTGTGTATTTCCAGTATCTTCTCAAAATACACTTTCATAACTAAGTACTTATACTTTATTTTTTAAAGTCAAAAAAATTAGTTGATATTGAAAAAGAATTTTTACATAATTTTAACATTGAAACTTATCTAACACAACTGGAGACCCCAAATATCAGCACCCTTTTTGACCATTCACGTCTACTTCTGCAAGAGAAATTTTTTTAACACATTTTTGGTGTCATTATTCCTTAATAGGTATAATACTAATATGCCAATTCAGAGATAAGTAGTTAAAAACTAATCAACATAAGTTGTTTCACTACGTATTTTGTCACAGGAGGGAAAATTTGACTTGATAAGCTTACGAATTTTCCTGGAATGAGGGAGTGGTTTTGGGTGGCTCACCTATGCCAATATGCCAGTTTGTTGTGGGTAGTTCCTTTAAGAAGTCATTTGAATGAAATAACTGCTTATGATACCAATTCATTAAATCACACTCCTGAATATAAATAAACCAGCAGGAAGGAAGTAAAAGTCACACTTTTCAGTCCAACTGAAGAAAGATTTGGAGAGATAAGTGATTCAGACAAAATTCTTTGAGGAGAAAGCCTGTAAGCTTGTGATTGAATGGACAGACAGTTGACACCCACAGGCTCCCAAAATCCAGCTACTGCTGAAATTATCCATATGTTCTTTAAGATCTCAGTGATGGAGAAAGAAAACACAGCCCCAGTGATTTTCTTACTCAACTAAAATATTGACGACATCTTTTTTCAGGTCATGGTTCTGGCATCAGGGACAAAATTATTACAGATTCATGAAGGTTAGTGAGGAGACTGAGTCATTTGAAAGTATATCACCTAAATCCTTAAAGACGGATAGTTTCATTTGTGTTGAATTATGAGATATAGTGGGGGTGGGGGATAGAGACAATCCTGGAGTCTGATGACCCGATTTGTAGTCCCAACTCTGTGATCAACCAAAAGACTGAACAAGTCACCAAGTCTCTTTCCTTTCCTCATCTGTAAAATGGGTAGAGCAATAAACATCTCAAAATGTGGACTTTGAAACTTAAACTCAGTAATCTAAAACGGCCCTTAGTAAGCTGTTTAACAAAAGAAAACCATATTGTACGAATTCTTTAACACCGAGCTTGTTACCTACCAGGCGTCTCATGCACTGGGGATGCAAAATGATAAAGCAGCTTCAAAATACCAGCCATCCCTCAATTTATTTCAACATAGAGTCAGAAGACCAGTTGCATCATCTGGAGCTGTACGATATCAATGAGTTTTTTCTGCTCCATCTTGCCGTCTATAAAGACAGCTGCCACCTGCAGGATCAGGCCCTGACCTTCTGCTCTGTGAAGGGCCAGTTGATATTGGAAGGAACTGTATAATGCACACTTCCTAATGATGCTGCAGCCATCTCAGTCCTGACCCACAGAATCCAATCTGAAATTAGTAGGCATCTAATTGCTTTTTAATTTAAAGCAATTAGAAAGAAGGGCATCACCAAACACCATTTGTGAAGAAAGTATTACATCGAGAATGACTAAAGAAGCATAGGTTCGGCATCTGTGAGTTGCAAATGTATGTCTGAGCATAACTAGCACTAAAATGTCTGCAAATCAGTGAGTTGAACAGGAAAGTTATTATGTTTGCCTGCAGTAGTGTGTGACCATAATTATAATTGTTTCATTTTAAAAAATGAGTCCTTTGAGTTTTCTTTTTAGTGACTTGTTACTTCATTGCGACCCTTACAGTTGCACTGAAACTTGGAATACAAAAGCCATCCACTAGGTCTTGAAACCAAGAGAAGGGGCAATGTGGCAGATTTGCAATTTAAAATAAAAAGAAATTATGCATTATTTCCTCCTCCCTCCCTCCATCCCTCTCTCCTTCCTTCCCTCCTTCCCCCCTACTTCCATTTTTCTTCCTTCCTTTTCTTTCTTTCTTTTCTTTCTTTCTTTCTTTTCTTTCTTTCTTTCTTTCTTTCTCTCTTCTTGCATTCAATAAATATTTATCCACTCCTTACACGCCATGCTTATGGGAATATAGAAATAGAACTATCATATTTCTAAATATAACACAAAACCATAAGAAAAGAGAAGCACCAAATTTATTACGTGTTTTTCAGAAGCTTTCAGAAATCCTTTCTATGATATATATCAAGGAAAATATACAAGAGTGCAGGGAATAGTGGAATCTGGGGCTTTTCCTAAACTGGCAAAGAAAGTGACTTAATTCAGGGTCAGTACATATTTAAATCCCACAATTTGAAAAACATCTGTTCCCTCGATAATAGGAAATAAAATCAAGAAATTGGTTCAGCGGTTGGTGTATGGGATATGGGAGTAGATATGCTGAAAAGAACATAATATCCCATACTATCTATAACTTTTAGGGCACTGACTGTTTAAATTTGCACGCACATTGTAGAATTGGAGTTTGAATTGGGTTCCATTTTTCACAAGTGAAAAGCTGTCTAGCAGGGCATCTCAAACACTGTGCCAGACGCTCTGAGGGCTACAAGGATGAGTAGTGAGATGAAGGTGGAGACCACGTCCTAGAGGCTTATAGTCAAGAGACAGAGAGAAAAAGAGACAGAGGGGGAGAGAGAGAGAGAGATCATGCTAAATAAGGATAGATGGACAAGAAATATGGAGCAGAATGAGTAAAGGGGGAGCCTCAGAAGACAGAAATATTAATCCTGACAAATGATCAAAATCACTTAATAGCAAAGGTGGCCTCTAGGATGAATGTGGGAAGATAAATTGGGATTTTAAAAGAGTTGGAAAGAAAAACTAGAAAACTCTGGTTTTAAGAAACAGCATAAGTCAAGACAAGAGGTGCTGGGCCTCCAAGATCTGCTCAGATATATGTGGCTGGAGTGCCAGACGGTTGGAGAGATAGGAGAGTCCCATTTGGAAGCAGAGATTTATTAGGGTTAGGACAGCTGAGTGCAGGTAGAGAGTAACTTAGATGAGGAATAAAGGCCAAAACTTTTGCCAGCTTTTCATAAGTGGCAGTTGAACAATGAGAACACATGGACACTTGGACAGACGGAGGGGAACATCACACACCTGGGCCTGTAGGGTGGTTGGGGGCTAGGGGAGGGAGAGCATTAGGACAAATACCCAATGCATGTGGGGCTTAAAACCTAGATAACGGGTTGATGGGTGCAGCAAACCACCATGGCACATGTATACCTATGTAACAAACCTGCATGTTCTGCACATGTATTCCAGAACTTAAAGTAAAAAAAAAAAAAAAAAACAAATTAAAAAGAAAGAGCATAAGTCAAGACAAGAGGTGCTGGGCCTCCAGGATCTGCTCATATATGTGTGGCTGGAGCACCAGACAGTTCGAGGGATAGGAGAGTCCCATTTGGAAGTAGAGATTTATTAGGTTTAGGACAGCTGAGTACAGGTAGAGAGTAATTTAGATGAGGAGCAAAGGTTAATTTTGCTGGCTGCGATCAGCCCTCTCTGTGGATGGCTGAGCATGGTTGTCCTCTGGTCTAGCCAGCTGCAAATGCCAGTGCACGAAGGAATCCTTAGTGCTACCTGGGATGAACCATGCTTTTGCTTCATGTGCACAACATCCTGAGACTGTTCCTGAAAGGCCATGGTCACTGGGAGTGATATGGAAACTCACATTGTGAAGGGCATGACTTTACAATGGGTCCAGTCACTTGGGATAATAAGTATCTCATCAAAACATGTCAGCTCCTTAACGTGTGCTATCCATTCCTCACACTGCTGGTATCACACGATTTCATGATATTTCTAGAATTGCAGCTCTGGGCAGCTGGTCACTGAGGACCGCAGCACTGCCAAAGCCATTGTAGCTTTTAATTAATCCAGGCTCCTCTCTACAGGATGGCAAAACTGTGCCCCTAGACAGCCAGTCTCCATCAGCATGGGCATCCCTCAGTCACAACAATTTGCTGCTGCATTGCCCCATGTTCTGGAAACGTTCACAATCCACATTGAAACAATGAAGAAATTACAATTGTTTCCATTCACCCAGAGTTTAATGAGGATCGGGTGACAATGGTGGCAGTTGCGTGAAAATCTGAAACTTTTCTGTTACGGGAAAAGCTCCTACACATGAGTAATTACATCCCCACTCAGAGGCTTGCCCAAAAAGGAGATACTATATACATAATTGTGTTTTGTTTTGTTTCTCCTTCTGCATCATAGAGGACTAAGGGAAGAAAGGGAGAAATAACATGCTGGCTAGGTATGAAAAAATAACGGATTGTGGTGGTAATAGGTGATTACGTCATGCATCACCATAGCAACTAAACATGTAAAATAACAATTATGTTAGCAGAACTTATTTGAAATAGCTTTCCTGATAGTTGATATACAACCCCAGTAAAAAGATGAGACAGATAAATAGAAAGATTTGTTCTTTCAATTGAGGTTTGATTCACTATTTCTCTGTTCTTGATTTTTCCCCATTATACTCTGAACTTCTTTAGAGGAAAGAAATATCCCTTTGTCTCTTTGATGGAATAAAAGCAATGCTTAAACCCTTCTCTCTACCTTTTTCTGTTTTGGAAGAGCTCTACCATTATTTACTTTACTCAAAAGGAAGCTGAGCACACAATTCAGCAGGTACAACATATGTAACAATAAGAAAAATACCATAGGGAAGTATTTCCCTGGAACAAAAAATAAAAGAAAAATAAAGAGTCAATAAAACCAGCTACAAAGTTCACTTTCACTTTGAAGACACAAAATGGAAGAGGCTTGAATCTTATTCCTTGTGTAAGTTAGGTTGCATTTGTATTTAAAACCACACTATGGAAGAAATATAATCAGCTACATTTATCTTCTAGAATTGGAGTATTTTTATTCAAATCTACCTTGCAAGTATCTTGCTACAAAGTCCTTTTAATTTTTAAAAAGGCATTCAGTGGTTTATAGCATTAAAGTATTCCTAATAATTCCGTGGCCCAGTAGGTTGGCTAGCTCTTTTCTTTCTTTCTTTCTTTCTTTCTTTCTTTCTTTCTTTCTTTCTTTCTCTTTCTTTCTTCTTTCTTTTCAAAAAATGTGGAAAACATTAGTGAAAATTGTGTTGGTCTGTACAATTTTATTCTCTTAAAGACAGGTTTTATGATACATTTAGCCTTTTAAATGACACTAATAGTCTCTGGAGACACACGATTTTTCCTCTAGTGCAACAATTAAGTCCATTTCAATGCTATTTAGAGAAGTTGAAACAATTCAGTTACTGTATGTCTGCTCCTAGGTATGTACTGTAAGCCCCAAAGAGAGCACCGAAAGTTACCTAAATAATAAAGTTTTAGCCAGCTTTAGACATGTACTAAACTATTTGCTTTTTCCATATTTCACTCCCTTCATTTTGTCTCATTTCTTACAGAAGGGGAGTAATAAGACCTTCTGAAGTGTGTGCTGGTCAGAGGAGTGACTCAGTAATGAGGAGTATTAATCACAGTTGGGTTCTTTTCTCCTCCCTCCCCAGAGCTTGAAATGTGTTTCCCACTAGAACCAAGTAAGGATTATTTGATTTATTTATTTTATTTTTTTAATCAAGTAAGTTAGAATAAATATGTGTGTATAATTAGACATGCTTTTCAGGTGAAAGCATATTTTGGTAGTTGGAAGCCTCTGCAGAATATGTATTTGTATGTTGCTCAATTATGAAGCTCAATTATAATCAAATTATTACCAACTGAGAAATAAGGAAGTCAGAGGAAGTAATTTAGTGAATTCCAGATCTACACATTTGGCTCAGCTCATGCTTTTAAGTAAAAGTTTAACCATTGGGAGAAAAGTTGAAGTCTAGGAATGTCTCCACTTCAGCAAAAGGTCCCCAGGTAATATCATTCACTCCTTTCAGACATCTGATCTGTTGAGATTGCCTTATTAGAAACATTGCTGGGAAAAGTGTGTGAGTTTTTTCTTTTAATGGGCACATGTTCTTTTGTTGTTCTATGGGAAAAGAAATAGAGATACTTAATGAACCTGGAAACAATGATTGTGAGATTTTGCATTCTTGGAGGAATTGTTATCATTCATTTCCATCCTCCTGATATCTGATCTCTAAATCCGGAAGAGACTTCAAAAAGCCGCAAAAGAAAACAACCACCAACCCAACCAAATCAATCAAACACAGGACATTCTATATAAGCCTGGTTTTAATCACAAATCAAATTGAGATCACGATAAGCATATTTTTCTTACAGATACCACTTTTCCCCACAATATCCTCTAAAATTCATTAATATGATAATACTCAGAAAATAGTAGACTATCTTGGTCACTGGTTCTTGTGAGGTCCAGAGCGGAAGAGAAATACGAATTATCTTCATCGTTTATCCCCAGACAGTAAAAGGGCTGGAATGGAGTAGATATCCCTCCAGCCCATGGCGATCCTCATTCTTCTGAGGTCATGGTTCTTACATCAACTCCTCTTTCAGCGATTACGGACGAAGTACGGCTTGGTGTTTTGTGAGTCTCCTCCGATATGGTTATGTGACTCTACTGTGATTTTTATCCTGAATATGTTTATGTCCTATCTCTTGAAAAAGAGTATAGTATCCTTAGCGGTAAAGCTATAGTTGGCCTTCATTGATGACCACTGAACCTACCATGGTGTATAAAAATTGTGTGGCTGACACAGGTCCTCCAAGGAATTGTGTGTTCTCACATTACAGTTGATGTAGACTTTTGCACACATATTAATAAAAAAAGAAGAGAACTAAAGAACTAGAGAAACTGGGTGAGCAAATATCTCACCATGGAGGCAGGGACAAAAATTATTTTTGCAAATCAGAAGATAAATAGAACATATTTTTCATGGTAGTGAATGAGGGTTTTCTTCAATACTCGAATTAAACAAATTTGAAGATCCGGTGTGTATCTTTGTGATAAAAATTAAGAAAATTACAGAGTGAGTGTTAAATAAACAGTGATTTCTCCAGCAAGTTTTCTGGTTCAAAACTGTGTAATAGAAGACTGTATTGTTTTAAACAAGATAACTGTAAAGACAAAAGAAAGTGTCTTCAAAGAACTTTAAAGTAGTCAGAGAAGGTATTAGATTTTTAAGCACAATGCATTTTAAAGTAATTAATTTTTGTAAAATGCTTTCAAATTGTCCATGGAAATGCAATTTTTATGGTAAATGTAAAGTAGTAGGTTTGAAACTTATAATAGAATTTCGATACTGAAAGGCTAAATGTACACTTTCTCTTTCTTTCTCTTTATAATTGGACAAAGAGAAAGTTAGTTTGGTACCTAGACTAATGTATTTTAAGAGCAGATAGAGATCAATACCATTTTCAAACTAAATAAGCTCTCACTGCTGTTTTTATTTCTCTCACCATTTAGGAAACAAAATGACTTCAATGCTTCTGTTCACATTTTTAATATGGCAAAGAGTCTCTAAACCCAACAGTGTTGTTAATATAATGATCATGGTGACCTGAATTTCTCATGCGTATTAGCATGTTAAAATATCATTTTGTATTTAGGTAATTTTACATCATTACCAAATGTCTCATCCCAAATATCTTAAAATTGACATTATTATCAAATTCACAAAATATTTGAATACATGTGATAAGCCAAGGACCATGTAAAATTCTGAAAATGAAAAATAAAGCACAGTATCTACAATCAAGGGGCCACAGGATTTGGCTAACACTAAGTTCAGTTTATCTGCTATTTCTAATAAAGGCAATATGGCCCAGTTGGAAAAACTTCATCATTCCCGAAAAAAAAAAGGTTTTATTGTTCATAATTTTATTTTATTATTTAGCTCAAATTTTAAGTTTAACCAAAAAGGATTAAAACAAGTTAAAAATTCAGAGGAATGTAATTAGAAAAAAGTCCTTCAAACAACAGGGATACATGTGTCATATCAAGAATAATCTACCTTTTTTTCCCACTTCCTACAATTTGAAGATAATATTTTCTCCTCCTAGTGAGGAGAGCATCGACATTGGAATAAACATGTCAGGGTTCAAATCCGACCACGCTCCTTAGCAGCTCAGTGACCTGAGGTCCATGCCTCCCTGTCTGACATGCCATTTTCTTTATGCCAAAAGTGGAGCCTCAAGCCTTCCTGGCAGGTTCTCTGGATACCAAAGAATGCAGAGCTTATAACTTGCTGGGCACTTACAAGGGAGTCACTTAGTGGTCATTAAAGATAACTGGATCGGTGTGATTCAGCTTATCTTTACAATGATGAAAATGTGATAGTTATTAACAAAGCAGCTGAGCATCTGTGGATATTTTATAATGAAAATAGTTGGAGGGTAGACCTGAAGCCTGCACTTCAGGAACAAACTGCTTAAAGGTGACGTCATCTTTAAGCATTTCTTTTCAAATTTAAACAATTATAACAAGTTTTGGGGTTTCTGTTTTGTGTTTATTTAAATAAACAGTACCAGTTTGTTTTGAGGTATATCATGAAAGAAACGTGTTTGTTGTAATTAAACACACAGACTCCCTAGGTGCAGTTCAAGAATTCAGAATCTAATATTTTAGATTCAAATCCCAACTCCCTTGCTTCCTAGCTATGTTTCTTTGGATAAATAACTTAATTTCTGAGTCTCAGCATACTCACATAAAAACGGGGTGTCAACTGGGTTATTATTAGGATTTAATAAGATAAAGCATGCAAAGTGCTTAGCACAGAGCTTGGCACAGATAAGTGGCCCATAACTGGCAGCTGTTATAATATTGATGCTGCTACTTCTAATATTGATGATGATGGTTATGATGATGTTGCAAAGCAAACTTTCTGGAGGTAGAATGACAAGCATCTTATCTTTCTTTTAAATTATGGAAGTATTGCTCTTAAAACACTTGGCTAGACCACAACTCTAGTATTTCAAAAGCTGAGGTTTCTCAGCCCTGCACAGCGTTGAAAACAACATTGAAGAAGTGCAAAGCTAGAAATATTTATTTCCACATCCTTTAATGTTCAGCAATTATAATCAGAAAATTCCATACAGGCAAGTCTCTGCCTTGTAAATATTTTAGCTCTATTACTCTGGTATAGACTGCACTTGTAAAATAAGAAACCACGCTAAGTGTCTGCTTCTCAATTCATAAAGAAGACACGAAATTCTAAATATCTTACCAAGCCCAAAATAAGCCAAGCAAAGTGCTCTTATAATTCAAAATATAACAAAGAATAATGCAAAATATGCTCAAATCATCCTTAATTTATGTCTTAAAATTTGATTGGGATAGCTGCACCATTTACAGCAAGGAAGCTTCTCAGATTGTGCATCCACGTATTTTGTAGCCATTGTCAATTTTGACATTTACCAGAACGATTTCAAAATACAAGTATGCAGATTCAATACACCACGGGTCCAGCCGCCTTCCTCAGGCACATAAGAACATGGAATACACACCGGTGCACATCCACGTGCCACTTCTTTTCCCTGACACCAGCGTTACAGAGTCATGGAATTCCAGATGACCAGGATGTAGCATCAGCCTCATGCCTGACTTGAATCTCAAAACCACTCTCTGCCACTGTGCTTGAAGATCAGTGAAAATACTGCCTTGTGCTCACATTAGCCTTGTTCTAGCTCCAGGTGACCAGCCAACAAGCAAACCAATGCTTCAACAAGGATTGAAGTGAGAGGGGCTCCTGGCTCCTCACTTCCCCCTGACCACCCCAAGGGATGGGCCGAACCTCAGTGGTCAGCCCTGGGGAGTGAGAACAGGTGGCCAGGGTGGGCTCAGAGTACCAGCTCCCTGTCTGGTACAGCGTGAGGCAGGGAGGCTCATGACTGCACTCCAGCCCACTCACTCCCAATCAAGGCAACTCCCTGTGTACCAAAATGACAAACTCCTGTCCTCCGCACCTGACCACGTGCCAGTGGCCTTCAAGAGATGTCAAAAATACAGAAGTCTGAAGAAGGAGTGGTCAACAACAGTGAAATTCAGCACAAGATTTTTGCTTGTGCGAGTTACTAGTTGCCTTAGTTTAAGGTATTTTAAAGAAGAGAACAAAAGAAAATAACATTTTTAAATCATGCTATTGCACCCCAGGAATATATATGCATTAATGCCGCCGATATGTCCAGCACTATGCTTATAACAGGAAACTCTGGTGAACCTGGCAGGTGGGGACCTACCCTTGCAGAGGGTAAATCCTTGAGAGAAAGGCAGCATGTTAGACCGAATGATGTTCCCTACCCCCCAGGAAATGAGATCCATGCCCTAACTCCTGGAGCCTGTGAATCTTTTCTTATATGGCAAAAAAGAACTTTGCAGGTGTGATTAAGTTAAGGCTCTTGAGATGGGGGTTTATCCCACATGATCCAGGTGGGCTCAGTGTCGTCACAAGTGTCCTTGTACAAGAGGCAGAGGATATTTAACTACAGACGAGGAGGAGGAGGCAATGCGACCCCAGAGGCAGAGACTGGAGAGATGGGATCATGAGCCAAGGAACACCTGGGTCCACCAGAAGCTGGAAGAGACAGGAACAGATTCTCCCCCTTGAGTTTGAGGATTGACACTGATTTAGAACCTCTGGCTTCCAGAACTGGAAGATAACCAACTTTTATTTTTTTAAGCCACTAAGCGTGAGGTCATTTGTTACGGCAGCCACAGGACTCTAATACAGACGGAATTTTACAAGTATTAATGATCAATTCCTCGAAGCAGACAAGCAAGGTGTGGTGAGAGAGAGTAACGAGGACAGTGCAGGAGGAACAGCTTCCGGTTGTCAGGGAAGGCTGCTTCCATACCCAGATGACTGCTGCGCTTGGCTGCACAGTGGATGTGAAGACGCTCAACCTCACCACCTGCGTTTGGGACCCACCATCCCCAGCTCTTAGGCCCCCTTCTCAGTGATCCCTGTCTTGGTATGTGGCACCAAAGCTGGAAGCCTAAGAGGCATCCCTCACCCCATCGGCCACTGTGTCCATTCACCCCCCTCACACTCTGCCTGCTTCCTTCATCTTCTCTGGCACAACTCTCATTCGGGCTCACCTGAATGACCGTATTGGACTCCTAATTGCTATCCCAGCCTGCAGCTTACCCCTCTTTAGCCCAGGCAGCCTTCTTGTAAGAACCCTAATCTGATCCTCTGCTCTGATAGCCCGTCGTGACTTCCCACTACCATGAAGATCTCGACCGGCAGGTTGAGCAGGGTCTACAAAGCCTGTCATCCTCCTCCTAGCAGGCTGTGAGCCTGAATAGTGAAGTCTGTTGAGTTCCTCTCATCTACTATGCCCTTTTGTCACTGGGCCTTCATGTATTCTATTTTTTTTGCTGTTGGAAATACTTCTCCCATTCTCCCTAAATTAACCTTTAAGGCTCCACCGACGTATTATTTTCTAAAAACAAAACAAAACAAAAAACAAAAACGTGGCCCTATACCTTCAGTCCCACACCTTTGAGCCTCATGTTCCCTTCCCCTCTCACCAAATCGTGTAACCATTATTTTGTCTAATGACTATCTTACTACCCCACTGTAACCTCCATGATGGCAGGAAGCTGTGGGTTCCAACTCATTATGCTTTCTTTAGTAGGATTAGAAAGGGATGGAGATGGATCCCATGAACCAGATATTCTTAGGGACCGTGTTGATGCGTAAACATTTTTGTTCATGATTGCATTGACTAAGAGGCAATCATGCATCTTTATAAGATTGGAGAATAAGACTAAGAACCTCTTATTTAGGGGTACCAGGCAACAGGCAAATGCCAGAAAGACAGGTTCACATCCTTCATGTTACAGAAAACATGCTACCCAGTAGCTCTCCGGAAGCCAGCACCTGAATCAACCTCTCAGCCATGATCACCCATGACATTCCAGGTGAGAAATGTGTCACAAGAAATGTTTCATCACAGTGAAGCAACAGAGTTTGCAATTGACTCCTCAAAAGCATAATAAACTAGGGAAGATTTCAGGTTTTCTCCAGGGTGAGAGCAACTTCATTCTCCTGCATTCTGACCTGCTTTCACTGAGAACAATGGAGAGGCTGGAGTTATAGTCAGAATTCAGGAACTGGCTGTCATGGGTGGCCTCATTGCTCTACATGCAGCCTGTGATAAATATAGTAATTGCCACACCACTGATATCTGTGGCAGTTATAAATACTGCAGTGCTTTCCTCTCCTGCAGACTCAGGGCATGGAGGAGGGCACTGGGCTTCCACATGGCATCAAAAATGTGTGTCTGTAGAAGAAAGGCTCACCTCACTGCTCTACATCAGGCGTGGGCAAATATTTTCAGCAAAGGGACAGATAGTAAGTATTTTATGCTTTGTGGGCCATATGGCTTCATGTTGCAACTACTGAACTCTGCCATGGTAGTGTGAAAGCAGTCACAGACCATGTGGAAGAGAGTAAGCGTGACTGTGTCCCACTACACTGTTACAACACTGACATGTGAATTTCACTTAACTTTCACATGCTGTGAAATAGCATTCACTTTTTAATCTTTTTTTTTTCTGTTACTAGAAAATGTTAAAAACATACTTAGCTCACAGACCACTCACAGTCAGGTTGTGCCTGGATATGGCCTATGGGGCAGAGCTTGCGGGGTCTTGCTCTGGTCAGTAAGAAAATCAAAGGAATTCATGATAGATTAGGACTTGCAACAAACATGAAAATGATCAAACAAACATATGCAAATGGTCACATATTTTGGAAATGTCAAGGATAAAAATGTTGCATATAAGAAACATGTTATTTAAAAACACAAGACTTGTAAACAGTTTAAAGTAACGGAAAATGCAGCAGAAAGTCTAAAAAGCATAATAAATTTCTCATATTGAATAAAGAAAGAAAATTTTCACCATTTAAAATATGTATTAGACTACTGTAATATTTATTTTAAAAGTTTTGAATAACTAGTGGTAACATTTTAAATGTGACATCTACTTTCCAAATCACAAAAGAAAAACAAAGAATAAAGTGAAGAAAATGAGGACTCTATTTCCAAAATCAAGAAAACAGCAATAATCAAGGAAATAATTCTTCAAAAATGTAGTATTTAAAGAAGAGAGGACTAAGACCCAATATTCTCATGCATTTCTTAAACACAAAGTGATCTTTAAGTCATAACAACTACAACTTATTTAGAAAACACAATGAAACTGGAAACTAATAATAAGAATCTCAGGGAAAATTTCTTTCTCTACATTTACAAATGGTATTATAAAGTATTGTGTATCCAAAGAGGAAATTAAAAGTGTAAGTATAGAAAAAATAAAATGTGAATATGACAAATTGAGATCTACGTAACTAAGCCACACCCACAAGGAAATGCATTACTTTTGGCATGCTACATCGATAGAAAACATAGTCTTCAAGCCACACCCACAAGGAAATGCATTGCTACGTCGATAGAAAACACAGAGTATTCAAGTATTCAGAAAATAACTTCAAACCTTTCTAATTTAAAGAAAACAGAAGGAAAAATATAATAAAGTAGAAAGCAATAAATCAGAAAATCACAATCTAGAGCTGATGAATGAATTCACAAAGCAAATCTTTGAAGGAAAATTTGAAGCACATTATGAGGGAAAAAGAGGGACTGGAGGGCCTTTGCCCACAGGAGTGACTCTGTCAGGTGCAGTGAGAGGAAGCCATGCTGAGGCCCATCTGCAGCCGCTAGCCCTCACCATGGCTACCCAATTCACGAGCCCGTTGGGCAGCTGCTGGTGGATGAGGAAGGCATGTGGCTTCTGTCCACTGGTAGGATCATCTTGTCCACTGCTTATTCAATGGCCCCTCTGAGCTGGATGATTTCCGGTGGATGTGGTGTAAGATGCAAAGATGCGCACACTTTGCACGCATTCCTGCAGACCTGTACACGTGCCTCCAGCCCGACCTCTTCATCTTTAATCCTCCAGCTTTGCTCTTTCCAGCTAAGCTCTTTGTCACTTCCCAAGTATCCATTTATGTACTTACCTCAAGTCTCTGCCATTCCATCCAGAAGCCACTTGGAAATGGACTTGGGCCAGGGCGGGCCTTGCATATCTCCTGACCTCTGTGAGTCCCCATTTCACAGGGAGGGGGGCAGGATAGTGCTTTGGGTTCTCTGGTATCAGCGTCTGTTAAACTCTGTATCTAATATCTCTCAATAGATCTGGGTATTGTCCTTCCGCCTAGAGTACTAGTTACTCTAGGAAATGACCACAAGTCCCACTGGACGAAAACAGTGGAAGCCACAACTGTGTATAACTAGGGTAACACTGCAGAGCCTTTGCAAGGAGCCCTGCCTCTCCCGTCATCAATGGGCGTTATCTGGAAACTGGAGGAGGGCTCATGATTTTATCCCAACTGACAAAGGAATTCTGCTGGCCTACCTTTTAAAATCACTCCTGGAAATGTAAGTCAAGCAATATCCTCACTGGCTTCCTATCTGTCTCTGCCCTAGAAGTTCCAGGATCTACTAGCCAGGCTCAGAGCCCCACAGGTCCAGGCCCGGATGACACTTAAGCCATGCTGCTCTGTGCAGTAATGACATTGGTCTTCCCTCTCACCTTCAGCGGCTGGCCCCTGATACTCTGAAATCTTATCATCCTTTTTAACACTCAGGAGACCTGTTCCAAAGTAACGTTTCTTATGTCAGCCCTATTTGCCTGAAGACAGCCCACAGCTGGGCTTTTCATGGCTGGTGGCCCTCCCTGGGGCATTTCTCTGAGTGCTAACAGGAGTGCCTCCTACATCAACCGCAGGAAACATAGTTGGCCAGTGGATTTTCTGTTCTCATAAAATCAATGTATTTTAAGATGCCATCTTTTCCAACTTGCTAACTGTAGTCCAGGGCTCTGTTGACACTTTGGGCTGGGTAATTCTTTGTTGAGGGGTCCTGTCCTGTGCATTGTGGGGTGTTTAGCAGCACCCCTGGTTTTTATTCACTTGATGCCAGTAGCACTTTCCCTCACTGTGACAGCCCAGAATGTCCCCAGATATTGCCAAATGTTCACTGTGGGACAAAACAACTGAACTTGAGGGCCAATGCTAATGTAAATAATCATGTAAATAATCATGTAAATTATCATGTAAATAATCATGTAAATAATCCTGGTTTCCAAGCTTAGCAGTGATTCTACTGAAATTTTGGTTTGGCTGCAGATTTTCTTCTAAGATGTTAAATTCTGGGTCATGAGAAAGTGTTTCTAAATCAATGGCCTCGCCCTACCCAGCTGTATCTGCCACCCTCCCTGGTCTAGCATATCCCATAACCATTCCTGGTCATACCTTCCCAGTTTCTGGAGGACGGTTCCTTTTAAAATGAGCCCTTCCTTCTGGAGCCGATGCAGCATCTCCCTGCTTTAGCTGTGCTGAGATTTGATCTTGTTATTGGTCTGGAAGCACTGAGGGGGAAGGCACCAATGTTAAGGGGGGCACGCAGCATCTGTCTTACAAGTCCTCCAGCCCAGGGTGAGTCTGCATGGTCTCCAGGTGATGGGAGGGGGCCATCGGTTCTCCCAGATAGTGCTCAGGGAAATCGAGGGCTTAAACTCTGAAGACCATCTTCCCAGTGTCCCAGCCCAGGTATCTGGGTCTTACCACTTCTGTGACTTCAGTGTAGGAGAATTGCCAGGGAAGCAAATTCAGCCCTTCTCTGAAATGCTACCACTCCTGAAATCATATTTTGGGCTTCAGTTTTAGTAAAGTTTGCCTTTGGGCTACAAGAGAAGAGATCTTCTTAAAAATGCTTCCAGGTAGGCCTTCTGGCTTTTACAATGTTATTTTTTATTTCACAGATTCCATAGTCTTCATCAACAATCACCCAGTTCCTTGATGTTCATGCTGATGTGTGAGCCAGTCCCTCCCTGCACTCAGCCTGGTCCAGGTCAGGTGAGAGCCCTAGTCATCGTGATGCCGCAACCGGGCCCAAGTTGTCACTATCTTCTCTCCACCAGTAAAGGTTCCCATCCCATGACCCAATTCTGAGCCTCTGCTTCCTAGAACTACTTCTGGTTCCACCTCTCTTAAGTTTCCTTCTGCAGAAGCAGACCCTGAGAAAAAAAAAAACAAAAAACAAAAGATGGAGCAAATGTAGCTTATGGAGGAGGTGGTTTCAGGAAGGAAAGTGAGACAGAGAAGGGAAGGCAGCCAGGGAAAGTGTCATCAATGAGCACGTTTCTGCTATGGGCGACCAGTGCTCAGCTGTGCTAGAAACCCCTGGGAGGGGTTGAGAACACGTTCCAGAGCCTTGCATGGGGGATGAGGAGTCTGCTTCTTTACTCTCCAGTTCCCAGACATCGTTGAACGAGAGCTGCTCCCACAGGTGCCGGCTCCCAACACATGAATCCTGCCCTGTGTGCAGACAGAGTGTGCCATAGAAAGCCCTCAGGTGAGAGCTTCAGCAGGACGCTGTCTGCATGCCCAGAACTCAGAGAGCCATGGGCATAGGGGTGGGTATTGTAGACACTGATGGCACCTGCTGCTGGAGAGAGGAAGGGAACTCCCACCGCATAGCCTAACTGGGGGAAGGCTTGTGGGGTTTTGTTTCTTACTCCCTTTCTTCATTAACTTTGCTTTGGCTTCCTTTTAGGATCTAACCTCTTCATGATGTGTGCAGTCCTGGTGGATCTCACTAGTCAGTTGCCCTGCCCACCCATCCCTCAAGAGCAAGCCATGGGACCCAAGCGAGGCCAATGGAACCCTCTCCTAGTGGGTTGGATCTTGAACATAATGTGCAAGGATTTTAAAAAATGGCTGGGCCTCATTTGTTTTAATAGTAGTTTCTTAATCCAGTCTATCATTGTTGGACATTTGGGTTGGTTCCAAGTCTTTGCTATTGTGAGTAGTGTCACAATAAACATACGTGTGCATGTGTCTTTATAGCAGCATGATTTATATTCCTTTGGGTATATACCCAGTAATGGGATGGCTGGGTCAAATGGATACACCATGGAATACTATGCAGCCATAAAAAATGATGAGTTCATGTCCTTTGTAGGGACATGGATGAAGCTGGAAACCATCATTCTCAGCAAACTATCGCAAGGACAAAAAAACCAAACACCGCATCTTCTCACTCATAGGTGGGAGTTGAACAATGAGAACACTTGGACACAGGAAGGGATACATCACACACCGGGGCCTGTTGTGGGGTTGGGGGAGGGGGGAGGGATAGCATTAGGAGATACACCTAATGTAAATGACGAGTTAACAGGTGCAGCACACCAACATGGTACATGTATACATATGTAACAAACCTGCACGTTGGGCACATGTACCCTAGAACTTAAAGTATAATAAAAAAAAGATATATATATATATAAAAAGTAGCTTCTTGACATGACCATCGATGGGTTCTTGCTACTCCAACCCTAGACGATGCCCTGAGTCCTATTCCTTATGAGAATGTTTCTCCAGTCTTTCTTTCATTACTATGAGCTGCATAATATCCTTTCAGTGAAACCATTTGCTGCTTCAGTTGGTCATAACACACTTCTGTTGCTCAAAACCAAATAAGCCTAATTGATAAGGTGGGCATAGTGCTTGGACTTTCCCGAAGAGAACTGAGTTTCAGAGTATATAGAGGATTGCATAAAAGTAATACAACTAATAAGTGACAGAAACAACAGTTCAGTTCCAAATGTGGTGTTCTTTTTATTAGAACAGCATCCCTCTCTCCTATGTATTTTTATTCCTAAAATCACTCCTGAAACTTTCCCTCAGCTGTAGGCAACAGGACTATAAAAATTTGGTGTAGGTCAGACCTACATTACTTAAACAGATGGAAAGCTGTTTAAAGCATGGGTCCTGTTCTGTGTTTCTTTCTATACCCATCCCCTACTCCAAAGTACATTGTTTTGTATATAGTGGTCAGTTAGATATATTTGCTGATCTATTATCCAAAAGACAAGTGAACGTTTGAGAAGTGCATAGCTCACACGTCTCTCCACAGGCATCTTTTGCCAGTTCTTAGGCATTTCCGGTGTGTCTCTAAACCAGTTTTCCCCCCTCAATGGCTCCTGTCCCTTCAAACATCCTTCCAGGAAGCATTCTGCGGCTGTTCTAGATTCGTACACACCCGAACTTGCCCACTTTATGTTGCAGGTCTGTCTGGTCACTCCTGCCTAGCCCTGGGTCCTTTAGGATTAGGCACTTCATTGGAAGAACTATTGGTTCCCTGGAGTTGAGCTTCCTGGCTCCCGTTCTCCTGCCTTGACCTGGTGCAAGGGCATCATCCTCACCCTCATGAGAACTCAGGGCCTCTCTCTGCCTCCACACCAGGAGGGAATTCAGACAGTGAGGGGGACTTTTAGAGCTCTCTCATACAAAGCTTCCAACAACATTTCATTGTTAGATAAACTATTGACATTTGACATTTGTTCTTGATGTTGACACATTGTGTCACTTTCTTCAGAAACTTGTCCCAGTAATTTATCTTTTTGAAATATCTAGCTTTTCTCAATTATAAGGAGGCATAGTTTCATATCATAACCTCATTTCTTAGCCTTTTCAGTACCCTCTCTGCAGATGTGTATTTTCTAAACCCTCATATGGTTAAATTAAATCATGAACTCCATAGAGTTAAGAGATTTATTCAGTTTTGGGTCCCTGGAGTTCAGCAAAGCACCTAATACATAGTGAGTACTTCCTAAGTGTTTGCTGATCGAATGAATGAATTAATACATCCGGGATAACTAGCATATGTGCATACTGCATTTCTAAGTAAATACATACCTTATTCTACATAAAACATTCATGTCCATAGTGATCTCTACTCTATTTCAAGCTAAGATGTGACCTTTTCTTTAAATTATATGAACGCGATGGTGAACTTGTGATGAGATAGTTTGCAGTTTCAGTTCTATTAATTACAGCTACCAGCTCAGCCCCAGAGTACGTTGTTTTTCACAGAAGGGGTGGAAATCAGGGTGGAGGAGGCTGCATATTGAAACCCAGGGTCTTTGTGGCCTCAGCAGGGTGCAAGTTTGGGATTGCAATGTGACTCTTCCATTCTGATCATCCATTTTCCCTAGGCCAGTTGCCATCCGTTGGCTATGGAGTGAATTCTAAATTTTCCCTTCCTTCTGTTGGCACATGACATACTATATTTAATTCCCAAAAGAGGACATCTGTATCTAAGTTGAAATGAAAGAGAAGGTTGAATTCAAAGGTTGCATGTTTTTTTTTGTAAAGATCACTAAATAATAGGAGATGAACATGCTGCATGTCTGAAATACATTCCCAAGTATTGGAAAGATAAATCTATTTTCTTTTCAAACTTGGTTTCCATTTGATTTAACTGATATCACTGCCATTGACTATCTTCCTACAAGTCAACTTCATTCTCTCAGAAATGGACAATGATGTAAAAATTTTAACCTGATATTCAAACCTAATTCAACAGAGTCCAAATCAAAATATACAATAACAGTTATCTCCAATTTCAGAGCTCCTTTGTCCTGCTTTTCCCCCTCAAACTCAGGATACGTTAATTTATTGTTATTAGTCTCCGTTTAAGCTCGTCTGTCACACCGTGGAGGTAATAATGGGCTGTTTAGTATTCTCTGCATAAGGTACTCCAGGCCTTGAATGACAACACTGGCCATTTCTTTGTATGAAAAACCCTATGATAATGTTGGGTATCATGAATATTTAACTGGAGATATCAGTTTGTGAACGTGTGTGTATCTGCATGAGCATGTGTTTGCCAGAGTATGATATCCACGGTGAAATGATCCCTAACCAAAAGTGGGTGAAAAAACAACTAATGTAAATTCCAAACACCGCAGGACATCAGGATCAGTGTTCTGGGATATGATTAGCTTCCAAGTTGTGGAACTCTGTGAAACAAAGACAGATCTCGGTGGAACTTAACATACAGGGGGAGAAAGGCGGAAATGGAGAGGGAAAAACAGAGTCAAAATGAAACAATAGAGCAAGTAAATATGAGCTGAAATCATTAGTGTCAATTACTCTCATTCAACTCATATGTGACCAAATATAAAAATGGTTTTGGGATTGAGTTGCTGAAAAATTCAACAGATAGAAAGAACTGGGGCATATTAATGTCCTTCTGGAAGGCTTAATTTGGGGTGTGGGGAAATACAGTTTTATGCTTCATATTTTTTGTCACTCTGATGAGCAGCACTTTCTAGTGAGAAAGAATGAAAATGACAACAAATGGATTCCGTTGGGGAGCAGACAAAAGCAGCACGAGACACTCTCTAAAATGAGTCCTTTCTAGTTAAAAGCAGAGGAAAAAAGCTGCTCTTGTAATATCTGATTAAAAGGACAGTGTAAACACTTAGTAAACAGGAAGAAAAGGTTCATTGTGCTACATGGGGCTACTAGAGGAGAGCTGGAAAAATTTTCATGACGTGCACTGCATTTTGGCAGCCGTGGGAAATGGGTAGAGAGTTTTATGTGTGTGCCAGACCTGAGCCCAGGCACAGGCAGAATTGTGCCAGTATCACCCCAGCGCTACGTTCCATAAAGAGGTGGGCTACAGGGCCAGAGGGCTGGTGTGGGCCAGCTCCCCACTGCCTGTCACCACTCTGTGACCTCGGGCAGGTTTCTGAACCTTCCAAAACTTTTTGGTAAGATGTGAAGATTAAATGGGATAATGTACAGAAAACATCGAATAGCAATTTATAGGTATTATTACTTTTATCATTCACACTATTTCTAGCAAAATGAATAAAGTGCAAGGAACTTCACCAATTCGTCAGTGTCTTGTTCCGTCTCCCAGGACACCCTGAACTGGAGTCAGGACTCAGAGCTGTCAGCTGATGGAAGCACAGACCGTTGTCGTTTCTTCTGTAGTAAGGCAATACTCAATGTGCTGAGTGTTGTGGTTCTCTCTCTACCCACCACTAAGTATTTCTCAAGGGTTCAGATAGAGCCCTTTTCCCTCCTCTCTTTCTGCTGTCCCATTGTAACTGCCTTGGCTACTATTCCAAACTCGCCAATGACACCCTCCATCCTGAGCCTGTCCTCAGACTCTCTTCTGCACACGCTTCCCCTGATCTTGTCAAAACGCTGACATGGATGCCAAAGAGGCATTTCCACTCAGCCCAACCAAAAGTGCTCAAAAATATTTCTCCCTCCACCCACATACTCACTTTCTGTTGTTTCCCATTCTGTCTACAGTTAACCATCCCCCCAGTCTCCCGGCCAGACACGACAGTGTCATCACAGCCTCCTCCCCTCCCAGGCGTGTTCAGACAGTCCCTGAGCTGGTGGGTTCCACCCTACATGCTCCTCATCACTCCTGGGGGGCTGCACCAGCCCCGTCTCCTGCAGCCCCTCACCTGGAGAGCTGCATCACTTTCTAGTGCCTCTTCCCCACTCACTGCCCCGGTCCCTTAGTGGCCGTTCCACTCATTGCTGTTAAAATACAAATATGGCCTTTATGTCTCTTCTACAACAATCTCCAGTGGTGTCCCATTGCTATAGAACAAAATCCTGACCCCACCGGTTGGCACTCAATGCCTTCACGGCCTGGTCACATATGGCCTTTGCAGCCTCACAGGAATGAGAAGACTCCGTGCCCCTCCCCAAGCCACTCCACACACAGGCAGGAATAAAGACCAGGAAACATGTATTCAGTCAACACATTTAGCCATGAAATTATGTGAGGTCATCCAACAAGAGGACAGACCGGGAGTTCATACCTGCTGGGCTAGAAACTGGAAAGCTGGTGAGAATTTCTAGGACCAGACTGAGAATGAAGAGATGTTATCCATCCCTGGCACCCGAACACCCTGAGGAAGCTGTTTCTCCTGTAGTTAGACCTTGATTTCTTCTCCTCCAGCCCAAACGTATGGAATTTAATGATCTTATTAAGGACATTTTTGGTTTAGTATTTAAGGAAAATGAGCTGGTAGCAAAATATAAGCAGGGCACGACAAGGTGAACCAGAAGGGAGGGAGTTCAGGAAGGAACGGAGGTTTGCGCTGGTAATGCAGAAGCCGGGGAAGCTGAGAGCCTGAGGAGCCTCCCTGGTTGGGAGGGGCCAGGAGGAAACAGCCGAGAACACAGACCCCGGATCGGCATTCCAGGAAAAGAGGGTCGATACAGGAGCCATGGGTTACATGAATGGAGAAGAGATGCTCTGAAATCAGGAGGCAGAGGACAAGAGCAAGCCACTCACGGGCAGGTGGACAGGCAGGAGCTTGTGGGAAAGTCTAATTTGCTAGGTGCGTCCTTCAGGCAAAGAAGTCGATAAGTCCTTACCACCTGGGAAGTCACCTTGGTGGTCTGCCTGGTGTGTGGCTTGGGGTCACTGTTGGTCTGCTGGGCACAGCACAGGAAACAAGTGAGGACAAGCTGAGACCCTCTGGAACCCTTGCATCTGTTCAACATTGAATTAACACCTGTAGGTCCTTTTTAAAACTTTTTATTTTGAAATAATTATAGATTTATAAGAAGTTACAAAAATAGTACAAGGAGGTCTCCTGAAACTTTCACCTAGCTTCCCCCAATGGCTGCAGCTTATGAACTGTGGTACAATATCCACACCAGGAAACTGACACTCGTGCAATGTTTGTGTAGGTCTATGTCATTGTATCACATGCAGACTTGAGTAATCTCCACCGTAAACAAGACACAGAATGGTTCTGTCACCATGAAGATCTTTACAGGCACACCCACCTGCAACTCGCATGATTCTTAAAGCCAGGAAATCACCAATCTTCCTCTATCTCTAAAATTTTGTTATTTCAAGGATATTGTATAAATGCAATCATATACTATGTAACCCTTAGGACTGACTTCCGTCACTCAGCCATATTCCCTGGAGATTCCTCTGAGCTGCTTGCCCATCAAGAGTTTTTCCTTCTTAGTGCTGAATAGTATTCCATGGCACTGACGTACCGTGATCTGTGTAACCATTCACACATTGAGGGACATTTTGCTCGTCTCCAGATTTTGGCAACTGCGAATAAAAAGGCTACCAACAATTGTGTACCAGTTTTCTGTCAAGCTCTCACTTTTCTGATATAAATGCCCAGGTGTGTCACTGCTTGGTCATAGGATATTTGTATGCTTTGTTATTGTTGTTGTTGTTGTTGTTCAAGAATTTTCCAAGTGATTTTGCAAAGGGTCAGGATCGTTTCATATTTTCACCAACAACGTATGAATGATTGAGTTTCTCTGCACCACAGATAGCATTTGGTGTTGTCACTAGTTTTTATTTTGGCTATTCTAATAGGTGTTTTGTGATATCTCCTGTGACCTCAATTTGCATTTTTTAAGGTTAGTGATGTTGAACTTTTTATGTGCTTTTTTTCTATCTGTATGTCTTTTTCAGTGAAAGATCTCTTCATGTTATTTCCTATTTTCTAATTGGATCATTTTGTTTTTTACTGTTGAGCTCAGAGAGATCTTTACAAATTCTAAATATGAGTCCTTTAACTGATATATGTTTTGCAAATATTATCCCTTGGTTTGTAGCTGTCTTTCCATTCTTTTAATGGAGTCTTTCACAGAGCAAAATTTTTGTTTTGATAAAGTTCAATTCATGGATCTTTTTCTTTTATGAATTGAGCTTTTGATACCACATCTGAGTACTCTTCATCAAGCCCAAGTTCTGAATTTTTTTTCCTGTGTTTTATTCTGAAAAACTGTAATTTGGTGTTTTACATTTAAACCATTTTTAGTTACCTTTTGTATAAAATGTGTGGTTTAGGTTAAGATTTATTTTTTGTTTAAAAGACTATCTGTCTTCCATTGAATTATTTTAGTACCTCTGAAAAGTCAGTTGGCTGTTCTTGTGTGAGGCTGCTACTGGTCCATTTTTCTATTTCGTTTATCTCTGTGTGTATCCCCATCCCTGCCAGTCCCATAGTCTCAATGCTACGTAATAAACCTGGAAACAGGGCAGAGTGATTCCTCCCACTTCATTATTCTCTTTCAAAATTTGTTTAGCTATTCTTAGGATTGTGCTTTCCCATGTAAATTTTAGAATAATCTTTTTTGAATTTATAAAAAATTTGCTAGAATTTTGATAGGAATTGTGTTCAGTGTTTGTAGCAATTTTGGGAAAATTGTTGAGTCTTCCAGTTCATGAGCAAAGATCCTGTCTTCATTTGTTTAGATTGTCTCTGATTTCTTTCATCAGCATTTTGTAATTTTCAGCACACAAACTCTACACATGTTCTGTTAGATTTACACCTGGGTACTTGAATTTTTTGTAGCTATTACAATGGTATTATATTCGCAGTTTCGGTTTCTCTCTCTTCCTTATTAGTTTGTAGAGATACAATTCATTTTTGTGTGCTGATTTAGTATCTTGTGAACATATTGATCTCATTTGTGGTAGGAAGCTTTTTTTTGCTGGTTGGTTTGTTTTTTAGATCCTTTGAGATTTTATATGTAGACAATCATGTGATCTACAAATAGGTGAATTTCTTTCTTTCTGATCAGTATGGATTCTCTTTACTTTTCTTTTCTTATTAGACACTATGATAGTAAGAATTTCCAGTATGATGTTGAATAGCAATGGTGAGAGGGAACATTCTCACCTAAATCTCAATTTTAGTGGAAAGCCATTTAGCATTTTAACATTAAGTTGATGCTAACTATAGCATTTTGTAGACAGGAAATTCTTTATCAAGTTGAGGAAACCACCCTCTATTCCTTACTGATAATTTTTGTCATTAATATGTGCTGAATTTTGTCAAATGTGTGTTGAATTTTGTCAAAAGATTTTTTCCCCTAAATTGGTGTGATCATGTGATTTTTTTTTCTTCTTTAGCTTGTGAATACAGTGGATTACACTGATTGATTTTTAAAAGTATTAAACCAGTCTGGCATCCGTAGAATAAGAATTTACTTGTGGTATATCATTTTCTTTATGTATTGCTGAGCTCTATTTGGAAATATTTTAATAATGATGTTTCAGTCTATAAGATATGTGTATGAGGTCTGAAGCTTGCTAGTTTGATTTTTGTCAATTTTACTAATTTTTTTTTAAAACTAAGTTTATTTTATTTATTTTTACTCTCTTTGTTTTCAATTTCATTGATATATGTTCTTATCCTTATTTCTTTCCTCCTACTTGCTTTGGGTTTATTTTGCTCTTCTTTTCTAATTTCTTGATGTAGAAACTTAGACTATTAATTTGAGGCTATTTGTCTTTTTTAATGTATGGACTCAGTGCTATAAATTTTCCTCTAAACAATGCTTTAGCTGCACCCCACAGATTTTGTATTTGTGGATGTATTTTTATTTTTATTTAGTTCAACTTATTATTTATTTCCTTTGAGACTTCTTTGATTCACAGGCTATTTAAAGGTGCAATATTTTGTTTTTAAGTTTTTGGAGATTTTCCTTTATATTTCTGTTATTAGTTTCTGCTTTGATTCTGCTGTGGTCAAAGGACACACTCAGCATGATTCCAGTTCTTTGAAATGATTGAAGTATGTTTAATGGTATCAGATATGGTCTACCTTTGTGAATGTTCAGTGGGAGAACAGAATGCATAATCTGTGGTTGTTTACTAATGTGTTCTTTAAGTGTTGATTAGATACTGTTGGGTAATGGTGTTGTTAAATTCTCCTATTTCTTGCTGATATTCTCTGTAGTTATTCTATTAATTGTTGAGAAAGGTGTTTTGAAGTCTCCATCTGTAATTATGAATTTTTCTTTCTCTCCTGTAACTTCAAGACCTTTTCTTTGTGTTTAGTTTTCAGAAGTTTGGCTATTATATGTCTTGGTATGGATTTTTTTAAGTTTACCTTGTTGGAGTTTTCTCAGCTTCTTGAATCTGTAGGTTTATGTATTTCACCAAATGGGAAGTTTTTAGCTTTGAACAGTTTTTCAGCCCTTCCCTTTTCTCTCCTAGGCCTGTGATGATACAAATATTAGATCTTTTGCTTTAGTTCCCTAGGTCCTTTAGGTTCTGTTCGCCTTTAAAAAAATATTTTATTTTTGTGGTTCAGAATGGATAATTCTTTCTTTTTTAACTTTTAAGTTTAGGGGTGCATGTGCAGGTTTGTCACATAAGTAAACTTGTGTCATGAGGGTTTGTTGTACAGATTATTTCATCACCCAGGTATTAAGCCTAGTACCCATTAGTTATGCTTCCTGATCCTCTCCCTCCTCCCACCCTCCACCCTCCGATAGACACAGTGTGTGTTGTTTCCCTCTATGTGTCCATGTGTTCTTATCATTTAGCTCCAACTTACAAGCGAGAATATGCAGTATTTAGTTTTTCTGTTCCTGCATTAGTTTGCTAAGGATAATGGTCTCCAGCTCCAACCATGTCCCTGAAAATGACATGATTTCATTCTTTTTTATGGCTGAAAGTATTCCACCATGTATCTGTATCACGTTTTCTTTATCCAGCCTGTCACTGATAGACATTTAGGTTGATTCCATGTTTTTGCCATTGCCAATAGTGCTGCAATGAACTTATACGTGCATGTGTCTTTATAACAGAACAATTTATATTCCTTTGGGTATATACCCAGTAATGGGATTGCTGGGTTGAATGGTTTTTCTGTCTCTAGGTCTTTGAAGAATCACCACACTATCTTTCACAATGGTTTAACTAATTTATACTCCCATTAACAGTGTATAAGCATTCCCTTTTCTCAACAACTTTGCCAGCGTCTATTATTGTTTTACTTTTGATAATAGCCATTCTGACTAGTGCAAGATGGTATCTCATTGTGGTTTGGATTTGCATTTATCTAATGATCAGTGATGTTGAGCTTTTTTTATGACTGTTGGCTGCATCTATGTCTTATTTTGAAAAGTGTCTGTTCATGTCCTTTACCTGCTTTTTAATGGGATTGTTTTTTTCTTGAAAATTTGTCGAGTTCCTTATAGATGCTGGATATTAGACCTTTGTCCGATCCATAGTTTGCAGAAATTTTCTCCCATTCTGTACATTGTCTGTTTATTCCGTTGATAGTTTCTTTGGCCATGCAGAAGCTCTTTAGTTCAATTAGATCTCATTTGTTAATTTTTGCCTTTGTTGCAAATTTGCTTTTGATGTCTTTGTCATGAAATCTTTGCCCATGCCTATGTCCTGAAAGATATTGCCTAGGTTGTCCTCCAGGGTTTTTATAGTTTTGGGTTTTACATTTATGTCTTTAACCCATCTTGAGTTTATTTTTGTGTATGATGTAAGGAAGGGGTCCAGTTTTAACCTTTTGCATATGGCTAGCCAGTTATCTCAGCACCATTTATTGAATAGGGAGTTCTTTTCCCATTGCTTGTTTTTGTCAGGTTTGTTGAAGATGAGATAGTTGTAGGTATGTGGTCTTATTTCTGGGTTATTTGTTCTGTTCCATTGGTCTATGTGTCCGTTTTTGTATCAGTACCATGCTATTTTGTTACTGTAGCCCTGTAGTATAGTTTGAAGCAGGGTAGCATAGTGTCTTAAATGTTAATCTCAGTTGGTTTTAAAGGGAGAACAAGAATGTCAAGAGGAAAGAGATAAAGATAAAAGCAAAGATCAATAAGTCAGAAACCAAGAAAAAAAACTTGTACTTTCTTAGGTACATTCTAGCAAATTTAAAAAAATGCATAGACAAATTCTTGACAGATATAATCAAGATACTAAGAAATTAAATGCCATAACTATAGAAAATCAGTATTAAAGGAGTCCTTAGTATAGATAAATATTTTGAAATATTAAGAATAATGTTTAAATTGCACATTAACAATGATAAAGTTTTTATAAAATGAATTGTTCTCCAGAAGAAAATTACTTAGGTTGACTTAAAAATAAAAAGAAAATTTTCAAACAGTAAAATTGAAATGATTACTAAATAAATAACTTCAAAACTGTCTCTAACTTCAGACTTTTTACCTATTTGCCGTAACAGGAAGTTCTTATGACTTTTGAAATGGAACTTTTAATTTCTTAGTCATTCACAGGTGCAGCAGATTCAAGAGTGAATGAAATTGATCCCCAGTTCTCAAGGAGCTTATATTCTGGCTAGAAGAAGTAAACAGTGAACATATCAGAAAAGCTATAAACAGATCAAAAGATTGTAGAATGTCAGGGTTAAAGGCATCTTTTCCTCCAGATGCCTCTTTTTAAATAAAGACTGAAAGGATATTTCCTTAATATTAGGAATAGGTTTACATCGAAAAAGTAATCTACAAACTTAATGGGGGAAAACTGGAGGAAGTCCATTTAAAATGAGACACTGGACTAGAATGTCTGCTTATTTAACAGTGTTATGGAAATGTTGTTAATGGTTTAACACAATGAAAAAAAGATATAATGATGTACAACTAGTGGATTTGATCAAATGCAATTGATCTAATGAGATAGAACTAGATTTGATCAAATACAATTGTTATTATGAAAATCAATATAAATATCCATTTATTGAGATAGCTAATAAATATATACTCAATAAATAAAACCCAAGATAGGCACTAAAAATGAATAGAAAAGAAAGAGTTGATGGCTAATTAGTGGATTCACTATATTGTATAATTTATCAAATTATAAATTATAAAATATACGTATGAAAAACAAACCTTTTCTTTATACCAGTAAAATTCTAGCAGAAGATATTGCTAAAAAGAGATCCCTATCATAATTCCAACCAAAACATATGCTACAAGGAAATAAAACATAAAATTTTAAAATTCTGAAGATTTTTAAAAACCTTGAAATACATAAAATTTTGAAAAAAGGAAAACATACAGATCGTATTTATCTATGGGATGCATGAACATTTGAAATGATATACCATTTGCCCACAAATCAAAGCAATTGAAATCAAAATTATAAATTACCTAGGGAATAATAAACAGGTGAAAATATAAAGAATATTTTGGGAACAAAAGTATGAGGGAGGCATGCAACTGACTTTGCCAAACATCAGTTGATAGTCTTAAGGCAGGGCAGGCATAATAATGGAACAGAACGGAAGGCCATGAGCAGGTCAAATTCTCTGTATACTTTAGCACTTAACAAGGCATGCATTTCTCATCATGGAAGAGACTGTCAGTTAATTAAGGAGAATAAATGTACTGTGTACCATATTCCATAATAAACAAAAGAAGGACCAAATAGTTCATTGTAAACCAAGAAAACAAAGATATAACAATTTAAAACAGCTAGAAGACTTTAGAGGAGAAAAAGGGCTTTTTAGCATAAGATTAAAGGAAGAATTCATAAAGGAGGCCAGGCGCGGTGGCTCTGTAATCCCAGCATTTTGGGAGGCCGAGGCGGGTGGATCACCCGAAGTCAGGAGTTTGAGACCAGCCTGACCAACACAGTGAAACTCCATTTCTACTAAAAATACAAAAATTAGCTGGGTGTGGTGGTGGGCACTTGTAATCCCAACTACTCGGGAGGCTGAGGCAGGAGAATCCCTTGAACCCAGGAGGCGGAGGTTGCAGTGAGCCAAGATCACATCATTGCACTCCAGCCTGGGTGAAAAAAGCAAAAGTCTGTCTCAAAAAAAATAAAAAGAATTAGTAAAGGAATACAAACATTACAAACATTTGCTTGCAGTATTTTTAATTAGCTCCCCCCAAAAAAATCCCAATATGAACAAAAATAGAATGTAAATGGCAAACCCAAAGGTTGTGAAAACTTTTGACAAATTGAATTATTTCCTTAATGTATAAAAGATTTTACAAATCAAAGTCCAGGGAAATAAAAAAATATAACAATTGAAAAAATAATGGTTACCAAATTGCATCTTTTTTTATTTAATTTTATTTTAAGTTCCAGACATGCAGGTTTGTTACATAGGTAAACGTGTGCCATTGTGCCGTGGTGGTTTGCTGCACCTACCAACCCATCACCTAGGTACTAAGCCCCACATGCGTTAGCTATTTCTCCCTCCCACTGTGCCCCAAACCAGCCCAATGTGTATTGTTCTCCTGCTGTGTCCATGTGTTCTCATTGTTCGACTCCTAGTTATAAGTAATAACATGCGGTGTTTGGTTTTCTGTTCCTGTGTTTGTTTGCAGAGGTTAATAGCTTCCAGCTCCATCCATGTTCCTGGAAAGGACATGATCTCATTCCTTTTTATGGCTGCATAGTATTCTATGGTGTATATGTACCACCTAGAACCAGAAATACCATTTGACTCAGCAATCCCGTAACTGGGTATATACCCAAAGGAATAAAAATTGTTTTATTATAAAAAGACATGCACGGTACGTTCATTGCAACACTATTCACAATAGCAAAGACATGGAATCAACCTAAATGCCCATCAATGATAGGCCAAATGGCATCTTTTTTAAAATTGGTATTTTCAAAACAAATCTAGAGTGTTACAATTATCAAAATATAATTAATTTGAAATTAAACAAATATTACATGCATGTATGCGTACATACACATACATATAGATATAAATGCATGTTTACATATATATATTTAATATTATACAAAGTTTACATCTTAACTATAACCAGGGACCACACAGTTTTACTAAATGACAAGGGTAAAAATTGTCGTTTTTGATAAAAAAATACCGTAATTGATAAAGAAAAGTCCAAAAGTGATACAGTTCAAAAAGAAAATATCCTAAATGTGTCCTGACTATTGCTGAGGTGTCAGGGAGGAGTTGGTGTCAGATGGTACAACAGGATTGTATTTTCTCCTGTTGAGTAATTGTGTTGCTGGTGGACCCTGATCCCCCTGGGTGCCAGCTTAGGTGACACATTGGAATCACAACCCAAAAAGAGTGACTCCATCAAGCTGTGGGTCCCCATGTCCAGGCAGCAGAGATAAGATACCACAATGAGCTGCTAGAAAGTGAAATCCTTAGACTGTCCGTGCAATGCCAAGTGGCCAGTTTGTCCCTTTACTCTGCACCCATGGCCTCCATGAGGACAGAGGCTGCACATTCTCATTTTGCCTTCTCACCAGGAGGATGCTGGATTCCCTGACATTCTGGGCCCAGAGCCTTGCACCCTCTCTTGTTTCCCATTGTGTGCATTGAATATTCCTTTTTTCTTTTCTTTTCTTTTCTTTTTCTTTTTGTGAGACAGAGTGTCTCACTCTGTCACCCAGGCTGGAATGCAGTGGTGCAATGTCAGCTCACTGCAACCTCCGCCTCCTAGGCTAGAGCAATTCTCCTGCCTCCGCCTCCCGAGTATCTAGGATTGCAGGCACCTGCCACCACACCCAGCTAATTTTTGTATTTTTAGTAGAGATGGGGTTTCACCATGTTGGCCAGGCTGGTCTCGAACTCCTGACCTCAAGTGATCCTCCTGCCTTGGCTTCCCAAAGTGCTGGATTACAGGCGTGAGCCACCATGCCCGGCGCATTGAATATTTCAATATCATCTCTGCCAAGCATGAAACTTCCTCTCCAGTTGTTTTTACCTATTTTACCAATTAAAAAATGCTATGTTTTCAAACATGTCCCTATGTAAACACAAGCCAAAATATATCTTGGTTCTTTTAAGTATCCTATGCTTATATAAAGTTTTTATTTTAAAAATAGAAGATGAATGGGAATAGAGAAACAGTAATTTGTTCTCCTATAAACACAAGAACTGGATAGTATTTTATTGTATAATGGTAGGAATAAAATAATTTGCTCATCACGGTCATCGTAGCCTTTCAGACGAACACTTCTGCACTCCAGGTTTTTCCACATGGCTCCTTCTCTTCGTGTCTTATCTTTTCCTTCCTGCTCCTTCCTTTCACCTTCCACACCTGTTAGAAATGACACGGGAGGCGCTTGGCAGCCCGGACTCTTATGAGACACCACACAGGTGCCTTTAGAGAACCTTCCATGGAGTCTGAAAGCACTGTAAACAAGGAGCAGCCGCAAGATGGGAGAAAGTTGTTCGTCTGTCAGTTTGTACCTGACTGCACATCGTAATCGAACCCAGATTTTAGAAATAACTCTTGGTGGCGCCGGCTGTCTGCAACGCAGCCCATTTCCTGCTGTTGCTGGAGTCTCAGCTCTTGCCCATTTCCCTCTCTCTCTCTCTCTCTCTCTCTCTCTCTCTCTCTCTGGAGGCTGCCTGGTCGCACGTCAGCCAGGAGATTTACAGGTGCGGGCTGGCCTCCCGTGAGCCTTTAGATATGTCATGAGAGTAGGCAAAGCTCCCTCCACGGAGATCTGCCAGGCCGTGGGGTTTGTGACACATGACACACAGTTTCAGCCGGTCTGGTCACAATCGTAACATGCTTCCTTTTCCCCCTAGCTGTCCCCCCTTCTTCTCTTCATAACTGCCAGGCTGGCCCACAGCTGACATCACACGCAGGAGGAGGACAGATTTCAGCTGTCAGCTCAACAGTGCAGAAACGTGCTCACCAAAAAGAAGAAGAAAAAAAGAACTGTAAACTTTTAGTAGGATAGGAAATGCTAGTTTCTTGGTGAAAAAATGGTGACCAAGACAAGGAGAAGAATTCCTTTATTGCAAGTAAATTCACCCATTAAATCTGCTCCCCACCTCCACACCCCTTGCCCCTGGGTATTGACACACCTGGAGCAGGAGCTGTCGTGGGAGAGAGTGAACAGATGCACGGACCTCATCAATCAGCTCCCTTTTATGCTCTTGAAGGAGATCCCTGAACACCATCAGGGGCTCATCCCTGGCTTACCTCACCAGCAGAGCGTTGGCAAAGTTAGCTCAAAGCAGCCTCGTTCCCATACACTCGCCGTGCGGAACAGCTTAGCTAGAGGGACCAACCGGAATCTCATCCGTCTGACCTTCCCTTGCATGACAGGGCTTCCTTGCAAAAAAGAGGCTGCAGAGAACAGAAAGCATAGTGGGAGTGCTTCACATTTTTTTCCATCAAGGATAGAGAACAACTGGGAGGGGACAACAGAAATAAAAATAGAAAAAAAGAGAGGTAAGTTACTGAAATCTAGCAGAGACAAGTACAAATCAATTACACGAAAAAGCACATGTAAAATGAAGCCACACAAATATATAAGGCACTTGCACTGTATTAAAATAATGCTGAAATTATAGAGCTGTCATCCACAGACTGTGGAGGTGCCTCTCCCTTCTTGATGTACCTCTCAGGGAAGGATGGGATGAGGCTGACATAAGACTCACCTGGGCAGGCCAGGGCGGTGGCTCATCACTATTAGTCCAGCACTTTGGTAGGCCAAAGTGGAGGATGGCTTGAGCCCAGGCATTCGAGACCAACCTAGGCAACATAGAGAGACCACACGTCTATGAAAAACTAAAAAATTAAGTGGGTGTGGTGGCATGCAACTGTCATCTTAGCTACCTAGGAGGCTGACACAGGGGGATTGCTTGAGCCCAGGAGATCAAGGCTGCAGTGAGCTATGATCATGCCACTCCAGCCTGGGTGACACAGGGAGATTCTGTCTCTAAAAAAATAATTTTAAAAAAAAGTTGAAAAGGCTCACTGGGCAGTGGTGGTTGGGAAGCCAGGTGGGGCGTGCCCCTCCACTGAACTCCAAGATCACATGTGAAGGGCCCCACATGGCGGCCATACCTCAACACCAGATAACGCCTTCTGCCAGTAGACCACCCTACTTGAGATGAGCCGATCCACGGCCCCCACCAAGAAAAACAATATAAAAATAAATTAAAAATAAACCCAGAACTCGGCCATGAAGCTTGAGGAAGGTAACATTGTAGAAGTGCTATTTTCTTAGGGAGGAGAAGAAGGGTTCTTGTGAAAAGGGACCATTGTTTTCTTTCTCAAAATTTAAGTGCAAACACAAAGGACGAAAAAGAGCTTAAGGATCTGACACAAAGGCGAACACATTCCCTTCCCGACTATCAAAAGCATGAGGAAAATTTTTAGACCTCCCAGAGATAACGTTTCTAAGTTTTATTTTCCAAACTTCACTCTTATTAACACAACCCTGGTAGATCATTTTTGAAGTGAAGTTTTTAATATTCTCTTCACTGTTTGAAAAGAAAATATCACGCTTAGTTTTCCCATAGGTAATCTTTAGTCAGAGAAACAACTCTGTCATCAAGACTAAGGGAAATGATGTTCCTCTCACGAAGGACCTGCCAAGTGTTGCTTTTAGGGATCCAGGTGACCGCTGGGCTCCACTGCGGAGGGGACATCCGAATTCCACAGCCCGGGGAAAAGCTCCATCTACCCTGACACACGCAGCCTGCTTTGTGCTGCACAGATGTCTCCCTGAGTGGCTGTGGCGTTATTGTTCAATGAAGAACTGGTACAGATAAAGGTGGTCCTGTCAGTTCTGAATAGCTCCAAGCTAATTGCTGACCCTAGCAGGCCCAATTAGCTGTTACACACTCAGCAAAGTGGCCCCTGGGACCTGCCCCTTCTAACATGCCACATTGTGATACTCTCCCTGCGTCGGTACCTTGGCTATCAGCTTTGTAGTCACCTTTCAGCAGATCAAAGATTTCTTGGAAAGAATGACTGCTGTATCAGCCCCAACAGGCCCATATACAGCTGCACACACATCACAGCGAAACCCAAAGCATTCGTGGGGATGAGCAAGGACGCGGTATTCCAGTGCAGGTCTCAGAACGATGCCTTGATTGCTGTAATTTGAAGAAATAATCCCAAACATTTAGTTCCAGTAAACTCCCTGAGAAGCGACATTCGTGACAGCTCACTCACGGGCTCTGTCGCTGACACTGGATGTGCATGTCTTAGGATGGGATGGTCTTCCCATCGCCAGACCCACCTGACCTAGAGGACACGCTCACCTACACAAACACACACTCGGGCGCTGGCTTTCCTTCTCCTCAAAACTATGCATGTTCTTGTTCTAGAAGTCACCCAGGATCATGTTAGACAATGTGGAAAACAGACGGGGAGAAATAGAAAGGGAAGGAAGCAAACCCCAATGTCTTCTTGCAACAGGTAGCCTTTGGTGATGGAATTTCCTCCTATTATAGAAGACGCCTTGTAAACATCATGGGCAGTGATGACACAATATTCTGTCCTGTGCTCTTTCACTTCCTGTTCTCTAATGCTTATGGCCACTTAAATAGTAGTCAATGTTGTTTTGCCATTATGATTTATTTCAAAAGTAAAATTAGTCTAATTTTAACCTAATCAAAACTAGGTCAAAAGATGCTAGGTAGAAGGATATTAATGCATGTCACTAAATTGTTTTCCAGCATAATTGAAACAGTCCAGCAATCTTTAACACTGGTTACCAGATGTTCAACAGCAAAGTATTATCATTTTTTGGAAATATTTATAAAATTTTATTAGATTATTATTATAGCTGAACTTTCCCCATGTGTTTGTTAGTAGGTTATAAAAATTTTCCATGTGCTTCCTCCATTTACCAACAATGTTTATGATGGTTTTTCTAAATGCTTGCATGATTTCTTTATACAGTATAAATATTTCTCCTTTGCTGCTATTAAATATATCAACTTGTTTCATTCAATTTTGATTTATTTTGTACGTGCATCTCTTTTTACATTTTTGGGTAGTCAACTATATCAGTTTCTGTATTTATTGTCTTACTTTATATACTAACCTATATTTCCTCTTGGTTATTTGTTAATTTTATTTATTTATTTATTTATTTTGCTTTGCAAATATATCTGGAGTCAAATTTGTGAAGATTCTGTTCTCCAAATACCAAAGCAATGAATATTGCACGTGTCTTTTTAGTTGAGTTATTTAATTATTTATTGGAGTATATACCCAGTAGTGGGATTGCTGGATCAAATGGCAGTTCTGTTTAAGTTCTTTGAGAAATCTCCAAACTGCTTTCCACAATGGCTGAACTAATTTGCATTCCCACCGATACTGAATAAATGTTTCCTTTTCCCCTCAACCTCACCAGCGTCTATTGTTTTTCGTTTTTTTTTAATAGCCATTCTGACTGCTGTGAAATGGTATCTCATTGTGGTTTTGATTTGCATTTCTCTGATGATTAGTGATGTTGAGTATTTTTTCATATGTTTCTTGGCTCCTTGTATGTCTTCTTTTGAGAAGTGTCTGTTCATGTCTTTTGCCCACTTTTTAATGGGTTTATTTGGGTTTTGCTTGTTGAATTAACTTCCTTATAGATGCTGGATATTAGACCTTTATTGGATGCATAGTTCGTGAATATTTTCTCACAGTCTGTAGGTTGTCTGTTTACTGTGTTGCTAGTTTCTTTTGCTATGCAGAAGCTCTTAGTTTAATTAGGTCCCATTTGTCCATTTTTTGTTTTTATTGCAATTCCTTTTGAAGACCTAGTCATACATTCTTTCCTGGGGCCAGTTGTGTCCAGAATGGTGTTTCCTAGGTTTTCTTCTAGGATTCCTACACATTCCCTACATTTAAATCTTTAATCCATCTTGGGTTAATTTTTGTATATGATGAAACATAGGGATCCAGTTTCATTCTTCTGCATATGGCTAGCCAGCTGTCCCAGCACCGTCTATTTAATAAGTAGTCCTTTCCCTATTGCTTATTTTTGTTGACTTTATCAAACATCAGATAGCTGTAGGTGTGCAGCTTTATTTCTTGGTTCTCTAACCTGTTCCATTGGTCTATGTTTCTGATTTTTTGTTTGTTTGTTTGTTTTCTACCAGTACCATGCTGTCTTGGTATAGTTTGAAGTCGGGTAATGTGACACTTCCAGCTTTGTTCTTTTTGCTTAGGATTGCTTTGGCTATTTGGGCTCTTTTTTGATGTCATATGAATAATTTTAGAATATCAACCTAGGTTCCCATCAATGGTGGACTGGATAAAGAAAATGTGGTACATATAAACCATGGAATACTACATAGTCATTAAAAAATAATGAAATCATGCCTGTTGCAGTAACATGGATGCAGCTAGAAGCCATTATCCTAAGCAAATTAACACAGGAGCAGAAAACCAAATACTGCATGTTCTTACTTACAAGTGGAAGCTAAACATTGGGTATTCATGGACATAAAGATGTCAACAATAGACAGTGGGAACTAATAGGAGGGGAAGGGCTGGAGAGGGATAAGGGTTGAAAAACTAACTGTTGAGTACTATCCTCACTACCTGGTTGACAGAATCATTAATATCCTAACCTTCAGCATCACACAATATACCCATGTAACAAACCTACACATATACTCCCTGAATCTAAAATAAAAGCTGATATTGTTTTTAAAAATTGTTGAAAGGAAAAATAAGTAAATAAATACAAAGAAAATTTCTTAACAGTATTGTGTAGTCCATTTTTTCCCCACTGATATGGATTACTTTCTTTAAAATACCATAAGTATTTGCATGAACTATATTCCACCTCTGAATGATCTGTTCTCTTCTAATAGCTGTCTGTTTAGTCTCATATGACATCATCTTAATAATTATTTCATAAATTTTAATACCTAATTTAATACCTAATTAACATGACATCTTTACTCTTCTTTTAAACTTTTATAAATATTTTAATTTTCATTATTTAAGACAAATTTTAGAATCATTTCATCATATTCAAATAAAATTATTGTTCGGATTTTGCCAAAATTACTTTTAAATAAACTCATTGATTGTAGGTAGGTTGCTCACAACCGTAATGAAATATTCCCTCTCTATGTCCATACCTCCTTTGCAATGTGACTTTGCTGTTCCCCATATTAAGGGGTAGGGACTACTTCCTCACTCGTTGAATTTTGGCTGATTTGTGACATGTTTTGACCAATACCATTTGGTGGAAGTGCCCTGTGCCAGTTCCAAGCCTAGACTCCTGGAAGAGGCTTTGAGTGCTTCTGCGCTTCTCCTTGGAACCTGTTCAGCTGCAATGTGATCAAGCCCAAGCTAGCCTGCTGGAAGATGAGAGACCCCGGGGAGCAGAAGGGAACTGCTCCAGCTAAGGCCGTCCTGGACCAACCTGCTCCAGCTGACCTGCAAACTGGCTTCAGATATGTGAGTCAGCCCCGTAAGACAAGATAAGCCACCCACTGAGCCCCACCCAAATTACACACATAACAGTAAGAAAAATAAATGGTGGTTGTTTAAATCTTCTGCAATTTGCAATAGTTTGTTTTTCTGCACAAGATAACTGATACATATAAAATATTTTATATTCCCATTATGGATTGAATTATGTCCACCCAAAATTCATATGTAGAAGCCCTAATTCCCACAAGGATTATGTTTGGAGATAAGGGCCTTTAAAAAAGTAATTAAAGTTAAATGAAGTCAGAAGGGCAGAACACTAATCCAATATGACTGGTGTCCTTATAAAAAGAGAGATGCCAGGGATGTGCGTACACAGAGGAAAGGCCGTGTGAGGACACCCCGAAACAGCACCATCTCAACCAAGAAGAGAGGCCTTAGGAGAAACCAACCCTGCTGGCACCATGATCATGGACTTTCAGCCTCCAGAACTTAGAAAATGAATTGGTGCAAATAAAACACCCAATGTATGTGTTTTGCTACGGCAGCCATAGTAAACCAATAAAATTTTCTGTCAGAGCATTCTGTGCCTCTGAAATTATTTAAGTCTTCTTTTCTATTTCTCATTAATTCTGGCAGGCATCTTTTATGGGTTCTTCATGTTCCTAAAACTATTGATAGACATTTTATGCTTTTTCTTGCTTTCTGAATGGGATCCAGTGGATTTTTTTATTGGTCAATGCTTGAATGTAGAAAAGTTAAGGAAATTCCTATTACGTCAGGGATAAAACAAGGTTATCACCATTATTCATTAATATTTCTGGAAGTTTTGGCCAAGGCAGTAAGAACCAAAACAAATAAAAGATGAATAAATACTTGAAAGATATGTGTAGATGACAAGGTTGATTTTGATATGCTTATCTTGCTAACATGCTACTTTAGTAAACTTTTACATTTGAACATCATGTAAGTTCTTTTCTTGAATTTTTTAGGTACACAACTGATATGGTTTGGCCGTGTCCCCACCCAAAATCTCATCTTGAATTGTAATCCAAATTGTAATCCCCACATGTTGGGTTGAGGGGTCTCAACGGAGGTGATTAGATCATGGTGGCGGTTTCCCCCATGCTGTTCTCATGAGAGTGAATGAGTTCTCATGAGATCTCATGGTTTTATAAGGGGTTTCTCTGCCCACCCCCCTTTGCTTGGCACTTCTCTCTCCTGCCACCATGCAAAGAAGGATGTGTTTGGTTTCCCTTCTGTCATGATTGTAAGTTTGCTGAGGCCTCCCCTGTCATGCAGAACTGTGAGTCAATTAAACCTCTTTCTTTACAAATTACCCAGTCTTGGGTATTTCTTCATAGCAGCATGAGAAAGGACTAATACAACGAACGTGTCATCTACACGTATCTTTCAAGTATTTATACATTTTCTATTTGTCTTGATTCTTATTGCTTTGGCCAAAACTTCTAGAAAATTTTACTGAATAATGCTGGTAATCCGTTTTTTACCCCTTAATGTAACAGAAATTTCTCTAGAGATTCTACTATAAAACATTATGATAGAGAGAGTGCAAGGATTAAACCAGTGGACTCCAGTGTCAGACAAGCAGGATCTGAACTTGGACTGCAGTTTCCCACAACTATGTGCTTTTTTCTCTTTGCCAAGTCAAGCATTAGTAATTCAAATTCTTCCAGCTATGACCAACATTATCCTGGGCAAGTCCCTGAACCTTTCCATTTTGTGATTTCCCTTCAAGGGTGGAATCAGCCCCACACCCAAATTTGGTGTGGAGGTTGTATTAGTTTCCGAGGGTTGTCATAGTGAATCATTTTGTCACCCTAACCCTTCTTTGGTTAGTAATGCATCTATTTTTTCTTCTCTTTTGTAGCTTTGTAAATTTTAATTTTTGAAAAAAGTTTCCTTTTTAACAAGACTATAACTTGTTAGGCTATAGTTTTGCATAGTACTTTCCTGTAACAGTTAAACGTCTCCCACGTATCTATTTCTTTTTCATCATTTTTTCATAATTTTATTATCACTGCATTTGTGAAACATAAGCTTTTCCATTCATCACTATACCACAAACCGGATGGCTTAAACAACCGAGATCATTTTCTCAGCGTTCTGGAGGATTGAAGACCAAAATCAAGGTGTTGGCAAAGCAATGCCCTCTCCACAGCCCCTACAGGAGGACCCTTTCTTGAGTCTTCCAGCTTCTGGGGGCCCTGAGTGCTCTTTGGCTTGTGGTCACACCACTGCAGTCTCTGTCTCCATTGTCGCATGGCCGTTTTCCTTCAGTGTCTGTATTTTCCTCCTCCCATGATGACAAAATTCATGTTAGATTAGGGCACACTCTAATGACGTCTTCCTGTCTTGATTACGCCTGTAAAGACCCTCTTTCTGCATAAGGTCACCTTCACAGGTCTAGGAGTTAAGATTTTCACATATCTTTCTCAGGGACACAAATTCAGCTCAAAACAGAGATGGAAACTGGGGATGCCACACGCGCATCAAGCATGCATGGCAATGTGTGTCACTTACGCAATGGGACTCACAGCAGGGCAACCACCCGCTCTTGTCCAGTGAGGTGAAGGAAGCGATGAGTGGCTGTAGCTTTTACTGTGGTTGGGGCTGGGGCCTTGGCAAGGGCTCCTGAGTGCTGAGTGGTTTGCATGGTTTGAACTTCCCACCAGTACCAAAGCATGGGGCACATAGACTTCATGATGGCGTTGCCAAACGTGAGGTACAGAGGGAAAAAGAAGGAGTGGACCACATTTTGTCAACAAACAAGAAGGAACATTTCCCTGGCCTATAAGGTCGAGTTAACTATATGACCTTAGACCCTATTTGTGGTGGTTAAAGGAGCTGATGCCTGTGAAACCCAGCATTGCTCCTCTGCCCCTCAGAGCAAGTGCTCAGTCAAGTAAAGCCATCAGCCATTACTATTGCATGTTAATTATGAGTTTAGATATCTTAGATAACATCAAGGAAGGATTTTTTGTTCCAACATATTTAACATTTTTAGACATGGGTACAGATCATGTATATTTCACTCTATATTCTGAAAAAAAGTTGAGGTTTCTGAGATTTATCAATTTCCTAAATCTTGAAGTTATCTCCTTTATCACTTGTGAATTTTTCCTGTTTCTGCTTTGGTTATTAATGTGTCTGTCTTTTCTTCTCTTCTTCTGCAGTCAGTTTTGTAAATTTTGATTTTTGAAAAAAGTTTCCTTTTTAACAAGACTATAATTGCTTAGAATATAGTTTTTCATAGTGCCTTCCTGTAACATGTAAAACTCTCCCACATATCAAATTCATTTCTTTTTTTTTTTTTTTTTTTTTAATTATACTTTAAGTTTTAGGGTACATGTGCACATTGTGCAGGTTAGTTACATATGTATACATGTGCCATGCTGGTGGTATATCTCCCAATGCTATCCCTCCCCCCTCCCCCCACCCCACAACAGTCCCCAGAGTGTGATATTCCCCTTCCTGTGTCCATGTGATCTCATTGTTCAATTCCCACCTATGAGTGAGAATATGCGGTGTTTGGTTTTTTGTTCTTGCGATAGTTTACTGAGAATGATGGTTTCCAATTTCATCCATGTCCCTACAAAGGACATGAACTCATCATTTTTTATGGCTGCATAGTATTCCATGGTGTATATGTGCCACATTTTCTTAATCCAGTCTATCATTGTTGGACATTTGGGTTGGTTCCAAGTCTTTGCTATTGTGAATAATGCCGCAATAAACATACGTGTGCATGTGTCTTTATAGCAGCATGATTTATAATCCTTTGGGTATATACCCAGTAATGGGATGGCTGGGTCAAATGGTATTTCTAGTTCTAGATCCCTGAGGAATCGCCACACTGACTTCCACAATGGTTGAACTAGTTTACAGTCCCACCAACAGTGTAAAAGTGTTCCTATTTCTCCACATCCTCTCCAGCACCTGTTGTTTCCTGACTTTTTAATGATTGCCATTCTAACTGGTGTGAGATGATATCTCATAGTGGTTTTGATTTGTATTTCTCTGATGGCCAGTGATGATGAACATTTTTTCATGTGTTTTTTGGCTGCATAAATGTCTTCTTTTGAGAAGTGTCTGTTCATGTCCTTCACCCACTTTTTGATGGGGTTGTTTGTTTTTTTCTTGTAAATTTGTTTGAGTTCATTGTAGATTCTGGATATTAGCCCTTTGTCAGATGAGTAGGTTGCGAAGATTTTCTCCCATGTTGTAGGTTGCCTGTTCACTCTGATGGTAGTTTCTTTTGCTGTGCAGAAGCTCTTTAGTTTAATTAGATCCCATTTGTCAATTTTGGCTTTTGTTGCCATTGCTTTTGGTGTTTTGGACATGAAGTCCTTGCCCACGCCTATGTCCTGAATGGTAATGCCTAGGTTTTCTTCTAGGGTTTTTATGGTTTTAGGTCTAAGGTTTAAATCTTTAATCCATCTTGAATTGATTTTTGTATAAGGTGTAAGGAAGGGATCCAGTTTCAGCTTTCTACATATGGCTAGCCAGTTTTCCCAGCACCATTTATTAAATAGGGAATCCTTTCCCCATTGCTTGTTTTTCTCAGGTTTGTCAAAGATCAGATAGTTGTAGGTATGCGGCGTTATTTCTGAGGGCTCTGTTCTGTTCCATTGATCTATATCTCTGTTTTGGTACCAGTACCATGCTGTTTTGGTTACTGTAGCCTTGTAGTATAGTTTGAAGTCAGGTAGTGTGATGCCTCCAGCTTTGTTCTTTTGGCTTAGGATTGACTTGGCAATGCGGGCTCTTTTTTGGTTCCATATGAACTTTAAAGTAGTTTTTTCCAATTCTGTGAAGAAAGTCATTGGTAGCTTGATGGGGATGGCATTGAATCTGTAAATTACCTTGGGCAGTATGGCCATTTTCACGATATTGATTCTTCCTACCCATGAGCATGGAATGTTCTTCCATTTGTTTGTATCCTCTTTTATTTCCTTGAGCAGTGGTTTGTAGTTCTCCTTGAAGAGGTCCTTCACATCCCTTGTAAGTTGGATTCCTAGGTATTTTATTCTCTTTGAAGCAATTGTGAATGGGAGTTCACTCATGATTTGGCTCTCTGTTTGTCTGTTGTTGGTGTATAAGAATGCTTGTGATTTTTGTACATTGATTTTGTATCCTGAGACTTTGCTGAAGTTGCTTATCAGCTTAAGGAGATTTTGGGCTGAGACAATGGGGTTTTCTAGATAAACAATCATGTCGTCTGCAAACAGGGACAATTTGACTTCCTCTTTTCCTAATTGAATACCCTTTATTTCCTTCTCCTGCCTGATTGCCCTGGCCAGAACTTCCAACACTATGTTGAATAGGAGCGGTGAGAGAGGGCATCCCTGTCTTGTGCCAGTTTTCAAAGGGAATGCTTCCAGTTTTTGCCCATTCAGTATGATATTGGCTGTGGGTTTGTCATAGATAGCTCTTATTATTTTGAAATACGTCCCATCAATACCTAATTTATTGAGAGTTTTTAGCATGAAGGGTTGTTGAATTTTGTCAAAGGCTTTTTCTGCATCTATTGAGATAATCATGTGGTTTTTGTCTTTGGCTCTGTTTATATGCTGGATTACATTTATTGATTTGCGTATATTGAACCAGCCTTGCATCCCGGGGATGAAGCCCACTTGATCATGGTGGATAAGCTTTTTGATGTGCTGCTGGATTCGGTTTGCCAGTATTTTATTGAGGATTTTTGCATCAATGTTCATCAAGGATATTGGTCTAAAATTCTCTTTTTTGGTTGTGTCTCTGCCCAGCTTTGGTATCAGAATGATGCTGGCCTCATAAAATGAGTTAGGGAGGATTCCCTCTTTTTCTATTGATTGGAATAGTTTCAGAAGGAATGGTACCAGTTCCTCCTTGTACCTCTGGTAGAATTCGGCTGTGAATCCATCTGGTCCTGGACTCTTTTTGGTTGGTAAACTATTGATTATTGCCACAATTTCAGCTCCTGTTATTGGTCTATTCAGAGATTCAACTTCTTCCTGGTTTAGTCTTGGGAGAGTGTATGTGTCAAGGAATGTATCCATTTCTTCTAGATTTTCTAGTTTATTTGCGTAGAGGTGTTTGTAGTATTCTCTGATGGTAGTTTGTATTTCTGTGGGATCGGTGGTGATATCCCCATTATCATTTTTTATTGTGTCTATTTGATTCTTCTCTCTTTTTTTCTTTATTAGTCTTGCTAGCGGTCTATCAATTTTGTTGATCCTTTCAAAAAACCAGCTCCTGGATTCGTTGATTTTTTGAAGGGTTTTTTGTGTCTCTATTTCCTTCAGTTCTGCTCTGATTTTAGTTATTTCTTCCCTTCTGCTAGCTTTTGAATGTGTTTTCTCTTGCTTTTCTAGTTCTTTTAATTGTGATGTTAGGGTGTCAATTTTGGATCTTTCCTGCTTTCTCTTGTGGGCATTTAGTGCTATAAATTTCCCTCTACACACTGCTTTGAATGCATCCCAGAGATTCTGGTATGTTGTGTCTTTGTTCTCGTTGGTTTCAAAGAACATCTTTATTTCTGCCTTCATTTCGTTATGTACCCAGTAGTCATTCAGGAGCAGGTTGTTCAGTTTCCATGTAGTTGAGCGGCTTTGAGTGAGATTTTTAATCCTGAGTTCTAGTTTGATTGCACTGTGGTCTGAGAGATAGTTTGTTATAATTTCTGTTCTTTTACATTTGCTGAGGAGAGCTTTACTTCCAACTATGTGGTCAATTTTGGAATAGGTGTGGTGTGGTGCTGAAAAAAATGTATATTCTGTTGATTTGGGGTGGAGAGTTCTGTAGATGTCTATTAGGTCCACTTGGTGCAGAGCTGAGTTCAATTCCTGGGTATCCTTGTTGACTTTCTGTCTCGTTGATCTGTCTAATGTTGACAGTGGGGTGTTAAAGTCTCCCATTATTAATGTGTGGGAGTCTAAGTCTCTTTGTAGGTCACTCAGGACTTGCTTTATGAATCTGGATGCTCCTGTATTGGGTGCATATATATTTAGGATAGTTAGCTCCTCTTGTTGAATTGATCCCTTTACCATTATGTAATGGCCTTCTTTGTCTCTTTTGATCTTTGTTGGTTTAAAGTCTGTTTTGTCAGAGACTAGGATTGCAACCCCTGCCTTTTTTTGTTTTCCATTTGCTTGGTAGATCTTCCTCCATCCTTTTATTTTGAGCCTATGTGTGTCTCTGCACGTGAGATGGGTTTCCTGAATACAGCATACTGCTGGGTCTTGACTCTTTATCCAACTTGCCAGTCTGTGTCTTTTAATTGGAGAATTTAGTCCATTTACATTTAAAGTTAATATTGTTATGTGTGAATTTGATCCTGTCATTATGATGTTAGCTGGTGATTTTGCTCATTAGTTGATGCAGTTTCTTCCTAGTCTCGATGGTCTTTACATTTTGGCATGATTTTGCAGCGGCTGGTACCGGTTGTTCCTTTCCATGTTTAGCGCTTCCTTCAGGAGCTCTTTTAGGGCAGGCCTGGTGGTGACAAAATCTCTCAGCATTTGCTTGTCTGTAAAGTATTTTATTCCTCCTTCACTTATGAAGCTTAGTTTGGCTGGATATGAAATTCTGGGTTGAAAATTCTTTTCTTTAAGAATGTTGAATATTGGCCCCCACTCTCTTCTGGCTTGTAGGGTTTCTGCCGAGAAATCCGCTGTTAGTCTGATGGGCTTCCCTTTGAGGGTAACCCGACCTTTCTCTCTGGCTGCCCTTAACATTTTTTCCTTCATTTCAACTTTGGTGAATCTGACAATTATGTGTCTTGGAGTTGCTCTTCTCGAGGAGTATCTTTGTGGCGTTCTCTGTATTTCCTGAATCTGAATGTTGGCCTGCCTTGCTAGATTGGGGAAGTTCTCCTGGATAATATCCTGCAGAGTGTTTTCCAACTTGGTTCCATTCTCCGCATCACTTTCAGGTACACCAATCAGACGTAGATTTGGTCTTTTCACATAGTCCCATATTTCTTGGAGGCTTTGCTCATTTCTTTTTATTCTTTTTTCTCTAGACTTCCCTTCTCGCTTCATTTCATTCATTTCATCTTCCATTGCTGATACCCTTTCTTCCAGTTGATCGCATCGGCTCCTGAGGCTTCTGCATTCTTCACGTAGTTCTCGAGCCTTGGTTTTCAGCTCCATCAGCTCCTTTAAGCACTTCTCTGTATTGGTTATTCTAGTTATACATTCTTCTAAATTTTTTTCAAAGTTTTCAACTTCTTTGCCTTTGGTTTGAATGTCCTCCCGTAGCTCAGAGTAATTTGATCGTCTGAAGCCTTCTTCTCTCAGCTCGTCAAACTCATTCTCCATCCAGCTTTGTTCCGTTGCTGGTGAGGGACTGCGTTCCTTTGGAGGAGGAGAGGTGCTCTGCGTTTTAGAGTTTCCAGTTTTTCTGTTCTGTTTTTTCCCCATCTTTGTGGTTTTATCTACTTTTGGTCTTTGATGATGGTGATGTACAGATGGGTTTTCAGTGTGGATGTCCTTTCTGTTTGTTAGTTTTCCTTCTAACAGACAGGACCCTCAGCTGCAGGTCTGTTGGAATACCCTGCCGTGTGAGGTGTCAGTGTGCCCCTGCTGGGGGGTGCCTCCCAGTTAGGCTGCTCGGGGGTCAGGGGTCAGGGACCCACTTGAGGAGGCAGTCTGCCCGTTCTCAGATCTCCAGCTGCGTGCTGGGAGAACCACTGCTCTCTTCAAAGCTGTCAGACAGGGACATTTAAGTCTGCAGAGGTTACTGCTGTCTTTTTGTTTGTCTGTGCCCTGCCCCCAGAGGTGGAGCCTAGAGAGGCAGGCAAGCCTCCTTGAGCTGTGGTGGGCTCCACCCAGTTCGAGCTTCCCGGCTGCTTTGTTTATCTAATCAAGCCTGGGCAATGGCGGGCGCCCCTCCCCCAGCCTCGCTGCCGCCTTGCAGTTTGATCTCAGACAGCTGTGCTAGCAATCAGCGAGACTCCGTGGGCGTAGGACCCTCCGAGTCAGGTGTGGGATATAGTCTCGTGGTGCGCCGTTTTTTAAGCCGGTCTGAAAAGCGCAATATTCGGGTGGGAGTGACCCGATTTTCCAGGTGCGTCCGTCACCCCTTTCTTTGACTCAGAAAGGGAACTCCCTGACCCCTTGCGCTTCCCAGGTGAGGCAATGCCTCGCCCTGCTTCGGCTCGCGCACGGTGCGCGCACCCACTGGGCTGCGCCCACTGTCTGGCACTCCCTAGTGAGATGAACCCAGTACCTCAGATGGAAATGCAGAAATCACCCGTCTTCTGCGTCGCTCACGCTGGGAGCTGTAGACCGGAGCTGTTCCTATTCGGCCATCTTGGCTCTCCTCCTCATTTCTTTTTAGTTATTTTTTCATAATTTTATCATCACTGCATTTGTAAAACTTGAGCTTTTCCATTCCTCACAAGTTATTCCCAAAGACCAATTATTGAATTTATCATTTCTACCGTCTTACTATTTTTCAGTTTATTGGGTTTTTCCCAGTCTCTTTTTCCATGTTATTTGTTTTAGGTGTTTTTTGTTTTTGTTTTTGTTTTTGTTTTCTGAAAGCCTGAAACAAAATCTTGGTGCATTTATATTGATCCTTTTCTTTCTCTAAAGTAAGATAATAAAAAGAAAATAAAACAGGTACTTCAGTCTGAAAGCAGCTTTTGAAAATGTCTCTCCGATGTTATTATCGTTGTCGTAATTCAAATACTCCAGTGACCATCTTTTCAACTGCCTGCTTGATCCAGAGTACATTCAGAATATTATTTATTTCCAAGTGCTTTCAATTACTTTAACAATCACCATTTCCTTCTACATTTTGCATCTAAATCTTACCCTGGAGAGATGTAGAAAAATAAAAATTCCTCAGTGCTCAACACCCCCCCAGAACTTCCCTTTACTCTTCAGCGGGTTCTGAGTGGAATTCCGTCCTCTCCAACCCCGGAAGTGCTCTTGCCAGGCCCATCAGGGGTCTCAAGGCTGCCCCTCATTCTACCTTAACTTTCTGGACTTCCTTCCTTCTCTTCCTTTTCCTTTCTCCTCTAGGCTCCCATGAGGACAGGAGACTGTACCTAACGGTTTCCCCTCCTCCCCAACTGGTTCCCCCCTCTCACCGGCTTTTCCTCCTCTAACTGCCTTCCATGGCGGGCTGCCTGGGCAGGCTCATTCCCAGCTCTCCTGAGGTCACTCTACCTGCCTCTGTGGTCCCTGCCTACGCAGTTCTTCTCTAGAGACTCTTAGCGTCATCGTCAACTCTGAACTCACCCACTCCACGGGGATACAACTCCCTCCGAAGGTCTTCACAGACCACTCCATGAACAATTTCCTCAATCGCCAGTTGCTCTACATCTTGTTACCTGCTCTCTTATTTCCTCCATGGCATTTGGCCCTCTGTAAAAGCAAATGAAAGCAGGGGTGGTTTTCTCCTATTTACTGCAGCGTCCTCAGCGCCTAGTGCAGTGTCTGCCATAAAGCACATGTCCAATAAATGAAACAATAAATGGGTACAAAAGACCTAGGTGGAAATTGAACAGGAATATTCTTAAAATTCTTTTCCACGTAATTCCAATACAGAGGTAACTAAGGTAGCTACCAGCCTGAACTATCTCAGAATTTTGAAATTTATCGAGCCTTCTCTGTCATGTAACACATGATTAATTGTTGTAAATAATTCACAGATCCCAAAAAAGAAGCTATGATCTGTCTAGGCTAAAAATTTCTGTATATTTCTATTGATTTAGTACGTTTAATTAAATAGTTTAAGTCATTTCTTCTTTTTTTATTACCTGTGCCATTTATTATAAATGGTTATTAGAGGTATTCTTTTAAATGCTTCCATAAGAATTGTGTACCTAGGCCGGTCGTGGTGGCTCACACCTGTAATCCCAGCACTTTGGGAAGCCAAGGCAGGTGGATCACCTGAGGTCAGGAGTTCGAGACCAGCCCGGCCAACATGGTGAAACCCGTCTCTACTAAAAATACAGAAGTTAGCTGGGCATAGTGGCAGGCGCCTGTAATCCCAGCTACTCGGGAGGCTGAGGCAGGAGAATCACTTGAATCTGAGGGGGTGGAGGTTGCAGTAAGCCGAGATTGTGCCATTGCACTCCAGCCTGGGTGACAAGAGCGAAATTCCATAAAAGAAAGAAAGAAAGAAAAGAAAGAAAGGGAGGGAAGGAAGGAAGGAAGGAAGGAGGGAGGGAGGGAGGGAAGGAGGGAAAGGAAGGAAGGAAATGTGTACCTGCTCATTTCTCTTTGCTGTACATATTTTGATGCAATATTACTTGTGTAAATGTTCATAACTAATATGTCTTCTTACGCATTTTGCTTTTTGGTAAAATAAAGAGTACAAATGGGTATTCTTATTCATAACTAATGCTTTTGGCTTTAGATATCAATATTATAATTATTGGGTATTTGTTTTTCGTTTATTGGTTGTTTTATTTGTCTCTTGGTTGGTCTCTACTTTGTCTCCTGTATTTCCAGACATCTTTTTAAAGTATTTCTGAATTATTTCATTTTGATATGCTCACTGAAAATGGTACAGTGTAAGACATTGTACTTTATTTTTTCGCATAAAATATTTACATATGTACTCATTTCCGGGGCTGCCCTAGCAGAGCACCACATACTGAGTGGCTTAAACAACAGAAACTGATTGACTCGGAGATCTGGAGGCCAGAAGGCTGAGCTTAGGCTGTCAACTGGGAGGGTTCCTTCCAAAGGCTGTAAGGGAGAATCCGCCCCACGCCTCTCACCCAGCTTCTGGTAGTTGCCAGCACTCTTGGGTGTCTCTTGGTTTGTGGGAAGATCATCCCAGTCCTTGCCTATACTTTCACGTGTGTTCTCCCTGTAGCATGCTCTGTGTCTCAACTGCCCCTTTATAGAAGTGCATCAGTCATGTTGGATTAGGGAGCCATCCAACTACAGTTTGACCTCATTTTAATTTAACTAACACCATCTGAAGTGACCCTATTTCCAAATATAGTCACGTTCTAAAGTACTGGTGGTTAGGATTTCAACATGTGTAGGGGCACCATTAAACACGTAACGAAACTCTCAGATTTGATCTGACTCTGATCTTCACGTTTTATGAATTTGCATTTTATAATTCCTTCTAGTTTTCAATCTAATACTTAGGTTCTTGTTTGGTTTTGGCTTTATTTTTCTGTAGAGACCTGGTGGCTATTACATTCTGCATTGATTTGGGAAGTAGACATCTGTTACTGGTAGACTAATTTACGAGTGCTTATATTCAAGTTTTTAAAGAACACATTTAAACCAATATTTGACTAATTATAGGAGTCAATCATAGACAAACATCTCATGTTTGTCTAAAATCATAAAACAATATTTTTATTCATCTTAGGAAAATGAGTTAGGCACTTTTATTATTTTCTCTTCTTTGTTAATTTTAGCTGATTTGTAAATCTTATCTCTCTTTTTCTTTATTTTTTAAAAAATAGATAATTTAATAAAATAATAGTGGAGACAATATATTTTAATCATATTTAAAATAATTGTTTTAACATTTAATAATATCTTGACAATTGTTGAGATACTTGTAGATTCACATGCAGTTCTAAGAAATATTATGAATAAATTATTTGTCTACTTTACCCAGTCTTCCCAATGGTAACATTTTGCAAAGTCATGGCATAATATCATAACTAGGATACTGACAATGTAACAGTTTCACTTGTACCCATTTGTGAGTGTGAATGAAGTTCTGTGTAGGGCATCCATGCGCCATCTCTGTCAAGACTGATCAGGTCCAAATCACAAGGACCACAAGGGCCTCCATCTTGCTCTTTCGTAACTCCATCCACCTAACCTCTTCCAGCTCCTACTTCCCCAACATATCCTCCACTTATAAAATGCTGGCATTACAAAAAGGTTTTATAAATGGGATCTTAGGATATGTTACTGTTATGGATTGACTTTTTTCACTCAACATAAATCCCTAGAGGTTCATCCAAGTTATACACACACACACACACACACACACATATATAATCACATATTTGCAAACTATATCTGACAAAGGACTAGCCATATTAACAATCGAGTCCCTTTATTGCAGAGTAGTATTTTATGTACAACAGTTTGTTCAGGCATTCACCTGTTGAAGACCATCAGGGCAAATTCCAGTTTTTTACCATCACAAATAAAGATACTATAGACATTCCCATATGTATTTTTATGTTAACATAAGCTTTCATTTCTGTGGGATAGATGCCAGAGAGTACAATAGCTAGATCATATGGTAATTGCATGTTCAGTTTTACAAGCAACTGCCAAACTGTATTTCAGAGTGGCTGTAACATTTTACATTCCCACCAGAAATGTCAGTGACTCTGTTTCTCTGCAACCTCACCATCACCTGGTGTCACCATTTTTTATTTTAGCCATTTTGTTGAGTTTACCATAAAATCTCATTGTGGTTTTAACTTGCATCTTCCTGATAACTGATGATACTGAGCATCTTCTCATGTGTCTATTTGCATCCGTATATCCTAAAACATGAAATGCCTCTTCATGGCTTTTGCCCATTTCCAATTGGATTACTTTTGTTTTTATGATTGATGGGGTTTTTTACTGTTCTGCATATATTCTAGTCCTTTGTCAGACATAGTTTGCAAATGTATAACAATATATATATTAGCAAAATCAAAATTAATGAAGCAAGAACTGATGGAACTAAATAAAAAATTGAAATATCCACAATCATGGGCAGAGATTTAATTATTTCTCTCTCTGTGCAGCTGAAAGATCAATATAAAATAACTTAAAAGGATATTTACAAATCTAAACATGACTATCAATCAACTTGACCTAACGGACATATGCAAATCCCCTGCAAACAACTCAGAATAAGCATCCTTTGCAAGTGCAGGTGCACAGATGTATGCTGAGCCAAAAAATAAGCTTAGTAACGTTCAAAATATTTAACGCTGCAAAATATAATTTCTGACTTAAACAAAATCAAGCCATAGTTTAATAACAATGAGAAATCTACAAAATTCAAAAATTATGAAAAAATAATAAATATACTTCTAATTAACCATTGGAACAAAGAAAAAAATCTACAGTAACTTTAAAAATCCTTCAAACAAAGCAATAAGGAAAAAAAGTAGATCAAAATTTGTGAGATGAAGCTAAAGTATTTCTTAGAGGGAAATGCATAGCTCTAAATGCCTGTATTAGAAAAGATGAATTTAATCATCTAAGTTCTCACCATGAAGGTAGAGCAGAATGAGAGTTATCAAAGGCTGGGAAGGGAGGGATGAAGAGAGGTTGATTAATGGGTACAAACCTACAGTTAGATTGAAGGAATAAGTTCTAGTGTTTGATAGTACAATATAAGGACTGGAGTTAATAATAATTTATTATATATTTCAAAATAACCAGGAGAGAAGATTTGAAATGTTCCCAACCCAAAGAAATAATCAACGTTTGAGGTGAGAGATATTCTAAATACCCCGATTTGATCATTACACATTGTATGGTGTATGTATCAAAATATCACATGCATTCCATAAATATGGACAATTATTATGTATCAATAATAAATAAATTTTTAAAAAGAAGAAAAATCTAGAAAACAAAAGACCAAACAAAACCCGAAGTTGAAGAGTATACATAATAAAGCTTCTGAATGGAAATCATTGAAATAAAAATCAAGAGAAAATTAGTAATTATTCAAGATGATTTCCAGAGAATTACTAAAATTGTTAAGCTCCAAGTAAAAGTAACCAAGAAAAGGAGAGAATATGTAAATTACTAATATCAGAAATGAGAGTGTTCATCACTACTGATTCCATGAATATAAAGAAAGTAAAAGAATCTTATTAACAACTGTATACCTACGAATACAGTAACTGAGATGAAATGAATCAATTGCTTGAAAGACACAAGCTATCAAAACTCACACAAGGAAAAATAGATCATCTAAATAGGCCTATAACTATTAAAGAAATTAAATCACTAAACTTCTGAAAAGGAAAGCAGCAGGTCCAGATGATTTTTTTTTTCCGGTGGATTCAACTGAACGGTTTTTAAAAAGATGATTCAAATTTTTGTAATTTTTTCCAGAACATAGAAACAGAGCACTTCCTAATGCATTCTATGAAGGCACCATTGGCTTAATGCAAAAATCAAATAAAGACATTATAAGAAAGAAAAACTACAGACCAACATTGCTAATGCACACAAATACAAAAATCCTGAACAAAATATTAACAAATCAAATCTAACGATGTGTAAAAAGAATTACACACCATGACTAAGAGGGATTTATTCCAGGTGTGCAAGTCTAGTTCAACAGTTGAGGAATCAGTGAGTGTAGCCCATGACATCAACAGGCTCAGAAAGAAAAATTACATAATCATATCAACGCATGCATAAAAAATACTTGAAAAGAAATTCAACACCTTTTTATGATAAAAACTCTCAGCAAATTAGGAATACAGTGGAACTTCTTTAACTTAACAAAGGATATCTACAAAAACCTAGAGATAACACCATATTTAATTAAGAGAAAATTGATGCTTTCCCCTAAGAGTGGAAACAAGGCAAATATCTCATTTCACCACTTTTGTTTAACATCAAAATGATAGTAGAAGTTAATGCAATAAGATAAAAGGAAATAAAAGGCATACAGATTAGCAAGCAAGAAATAAAACTGTCTTTGCTAACAGATGACATAATTTTTTTATGTAGAAAATTCTTTTAAAAAAAAAACAGCCCCAGAACCAATAAGCAATTATAGAAACATTGCAGAATACAGGCTAATACACAAAAGTCAGTTGTGTTCCTATACACCAGCAATGAACAACAGAAATTTAACATTTAAAATGCAATACCATTTATGTGAGCACCAAAAAATGAAATATTTAGGTATAAATATAGGATAATATGTATGGAATCTACATAAGGATAACTACAAAACCTGATGAAAAAAATCAAGGAAGATCTAAATAAACAGGAGCTATTCCATGTTCATGTATAGAAAGACTCAGTACTATTAAGATGTCAATTCTTCCTAATGTGATATGTAGATGCAGTGAAATCTCAACCAAAATCTCATCAGGTTATTTTGTGAATATCAACAAACTGATTCTAAAGCCTATATGGACAAGGGAAAGAAAGAAGAGTCAACACAACCCTGAAGAAGAAAAAAGTTAGCAAACTAACACTACCCAACTTCAAAAATTACTATAAAGCTATAGTAATCAAAACAGTGTGGCATTGGTGAAAGAATACACAAGTATATGAGTGAAACAGAATAGAGATTCCCAGAAGTAGACCAATATAAATATAGTCAACAAGTCTTTGGCCAAGGGGGAAAAAAAACAATGAAGAAAGGATAGTCTCTTCAACAAATGGTGTTGGACCAACTGGACAGCCATATGAAAAAAAAAATCTAGACACAGAACTTATACCTTTCACAAATATTAACTCAAAATTGATGATAGATTTAAATGTAAAACATAAAACTATAAAACTTCTAGAAGATAACAGGAGAAAATGCAGCTGTCTTTGGGTTTGATGATGAATATTTAGATACAAGACTAAAGCATAATTCACAAACAATGTTAGTTTGTACTTACTAAAACTGAAAACTTTTGCACTGCAAAACGCACTGTTAGGAAAATGTAAAGACAAGCCACATATTGGGAAAGAACATTTGCAAAACACCTATCTGTTAAAGGATTTGCATTCAAAATATACAAAGACCACTTAACAAAAAAAAAAAAACTCAATAAAAACATGGACAAAAGATCTGTGCAGACATCTCACCAAAGAAGACGTACGAATGACAAATAAGCACGTAAATGATGCTCAGAATTATGTTATTAGGTAATTGCAAATAAACAAACAAGATATCAGTAAACAAATATTAGAATGTATAAAATCCAAACAACTGATAACACAAATACTGACCAGGATGTAGAGTTACCAATTAGCTTGTTTTATTTGTATTTTTCTGCATTTTCTAGTTAATTTCAGTGGGATCATTAGTCTACCACAAGTTCCTTTATATAGCTAATGGGTGGCACGATTTTGCTGACTTGAAAGTGCTACTTTAAAGTTTTATTTCATCATGTACTTATTAAAGTAACTAGTAATTGGGAAAGAATTGTCTATGATATCAAATGAATTGAGCAGTAACCAATAAGACCACCCAAGTTATATTTATTTATAATGTTTTTCTTTCAGGTCAGTTCGATAAATGTTCATTGACTGCTCACTATGGCATTATTTCCAGGACTACTTGTAGTCCAACCATGAAGTCAGACCTATGCATTTAGTAATGTTACAACATTAAAATGCCATGAACGGACAGACGCCTTTCTCCACTGTGAGCTCCAGCTCCACTTCTTGCCCTATTTCTCAGATGGACTATACAGACTCCATTTTCCATAGCATGATTTATTCTGCAACCCAAGTAGCCAGCAAAGTCAGAGCTTCCCAGAAAAAAAGAAAGCAGTTTCAGGTTTTGTATTATTGAGTTCCCATTTTCAGTATTAAGAAAGGAGAAAACAGCAAAGATTCAATTTCTTTTTGCATCACTTATTCTTGTTTATCTGAATCTCTCAAGACTGGACAATATGTACATAACCAATAAGCCACTTTTCTTTTACACCTTTTGGGTTTGGATATCTGAGAGAAGGAAAGGGTCATCACTGTAAGGACACAATTATGATACAATGTGGAAAAAATCTACAGCAATGAAACTAGAGCCCTTCCTCTTGACCTAATAAAAAGATACTCTCTGTGTGGAAGAAAGAGTTTAGTTTAGGAAGTCAAATATGTCAAGTTCAAATGCTATCAAGTTAAAATGCTAGCTCTAGCACTTCCAAAATAACAACTTTGAACAACTACTTAACTTTCAATTGAGTATTTACCCATCTGTATGGTGGGAATAACAACATCCACCTCACAGCATTTTTCTTACTATCATCTTTTACTTGAGGAGTGGAAATAATCACCAAGGTTAACTTTGGTTTAATTAAAAATAGTAATTTAAAAAGTCAAAGTGCTCTTAGGTTTACTTTCAGCTGCTTTGGAGAGCTGCCATGTTTGATTATATAGAAGGAGAAAGGTCATACACATCTCCATGCCAATCAGATTTTTCCCCAGATGCAAGACTTTCTCCTGTTGCGGGTCAACTTTTAGGGAAAAATGAAAGCTGTTGTTCGCTTGGCCATCTCAGTGCCCGTAGGAGTATTCTGGAGTTTTCCGTTTCTAATGCTGGATTCAAGACAAGACTAGATAATTCACAATGTTACACCAAGAAAATCAAAGACTTTTCAAAAATTTATAAGGATGAGATATTTGTTGCACTTGAACTATCTTTTTATTGGATGTTGGTGTATGCATAGAAGCAATCAATAGTAGAGAGAAATAATTTCTCTAACTAGGCTTCTACAGAAAAGTGAAAGCATTCTTAAATATTGCGATTATACTAACAAGATTAATATACCTCAAAATACTAACAGTTAAATAACAAATACCTAGTTTCAACTGCAAACATATAGAAGCAATATTTTTCCATCTACTATCTGAGCAGTTCTACCATGAACTATGTAAAGTAGTAATCATGTTTCACTAAGACTTGCAGGATCAAACCAATTGTATCCTCTGCATTGTCAGTATGTCTGAATACATGTGTTTCAAATTTATATTAAAAATAAGAAGCATAATTTACTTATTTTCTGATTCAAAGCAGTGGATTCTCAGTAATCTGTCTGCCATGGAAGATGTACTAACCTTTGGATTGATAATAAATTGTGCAAGCAAGAATTTAACTTGACGGCTTCAATATAAGAATATTCTAATCCACAAGCCCCCTCCTACTTGAACAAACATTGACCTCTGAGATTTCCAATAATTCTTTAAGAATATAAACTATGGCCTAATCTTGCTCGTCAAAAGAGGAGTCTACTTCCACCAGCTCTATTTCTACAAGAACACCTTGATATGTGACTTTCAATTCACACTCTCCTGAAACTAGTGTCTCATCAGTCCCTGAACTTCTTACTTCCATGACTCTAATAACGTTTTCTTAGCGTTCATTCTCCTGCCTCTGTGGTAAAGATGGCCACCAGTCCTCCGCTGCCGCTCTCATCTGGGAGTAACATCCAGTTCCCCTCCTTCTGAATCTGCACTAGCTCCCTGTGTCTCTACAAGCAGGAGAGATGGAATGAGGCTTGGCCAGGTCCAGGCTGTCCTGGGAGCGAGCTGCAGCTCCTGCCTTGGTGCTTGAGAGTCCTGAGAAGCTACATAAGGAATCTGGCTACACTGTTGGAGAGGCCTGAGGGAGAGGCCAGAGGATGTGTGAGAGGGACCCAGAGGAGCCCGCCCTCCGCCCTCTTCACCACAGTGCCAGGCATGAGTGTGAAGCTGCCTGGGGCACTCTGGACTATGCTAGCTGCCAACAAAATGGGGCCGATCACCCCATTATGAGATATTAAAAATTGTTGTTGTTTTCAAACCATTAGGTTTTGGGGTAGTTTCTTAGACAGCATAAGATAACAGGAACAACGCTATGCAGCCTGTGACCCTACTGGACAGACACTACTTTAAGCTGTCATTGCCGCTGCGTTGATTATGGTAATAACTCCAAATCGTTTTTTTCCCTACAGTTCCTTCCGTTCTGTTCTTAATGATGAAATTCCCAAGGCAGCCACATAGGTTTAAACTTTAAACTTGCCTGTCCCAATCCCTGATGTAGTCATCAGCCCAATCCCTTAGCACCAGGGAGCTTCCGGATGATTCCTTAATTGGGGAATGAGGAATCCCTGTCTCTGGAACATTTCATTCCATTTTCATAGAATTTTGACTATATACCAAGATGTGTCTGTTTGCTTTTGGTGTTTATACCTATTCTGAAGTGTAAAGCCCACTGCAAATTGAAAAACATGGCTTCATCGTTCTAGATAGGATTCTTCCAGTAATAAAGACTAAATGCTCTTTCCTTTAATCCTATTAGCCAGGTTGCATTTCAGATTGATTTTTCGGATTTGTGTTGTTGTTGTTGTTGTTGTTACTGTCGTTGTTGAAATGACGGCTGTCGTGTACTATTTCTTCCTTCTTTGCTCGCAATGTACTTTATTTGTATCAATGAACAAGACTTTATGTTTCTGTTAAAGTGAATAGATCAAATTAATCTTATTGTCCCAAATTTTTAAACTTTTTTATATCTTAATTTCATTATATATCATGCATTCCTTTAATGATGTAAGTTCTATATCAATTCATTAGAAATATATGAACAAGACAAAACCTATGGTCTTACACCAGTAAACTCTCAAAAAGTTAATATAAATACGTTTTACATATATATCTATTCAATTTTTGTGTGCTCATTTACTTATGCATAATAAGCCTGATTTCTGAAAGTTTCTAAGCCACTCAATTTAGCACGTGTGTAGGTAAAGTGGTCTTAACAATGAGATCTAGCGGCTCAAACAAATAAAGGAGCTTTTCTCTCTTTAAATACAGCAGTCCCCCATATGTGTGCAGGATGCATTCCAGGACTTCCAGTGGGTGCCTGAAACCATGGCTAGTACAGAATTCTATGTATATCATGTTTTTGTTTCCTGCACACACATATCTATGATAAGATCTAATGTATAAATTAGGCACAGTAAGAAATTAACAACTTCTCTTTGGCATATATTTGGCTTCTCTTTGGCATATCCAAATTGTCGGCATCACTACTCTTGTGCTTTGGGGCCATTACAAAGTCAAATAAGGGTTATGTGAACACAAGCACTGCGATATCACAACAGTGGATCTGATGACTGAGACAGCAGCTAAGTGACTAACAGGCAAGGAGCCCATACAGCGAGGACATGCTGGACACAGGGAGGAGACATGTCCTAGGTGGGACAGAGCAGGGTGGTGCAAGACTTCATCACGCTACTCAGAACAGTGCATGGTTTAAAATTGATTAATTGTTTATTTCTGGAATTTTTATTTAATACTTTCTGACCATGGTTGACCTCAGAAAACTGAAGCCACAGAGCAAAACCTCAGATGAGGGGTGACCCTGTGAACAGCTCAGCAAAGGAGGCAGGTGATCCCCTGCCATCACGCAGGGCCCCTCCGGTCATTCTGTGTCACCCCTTGTGCTAGGTGAAAGCTGACTCACCTGGTCACATGCGTGGAAAGAGGAGGTTAAAAGCAAACACTTTCCTTTCTAAGGAAGTGATCGTGAGTTTGCTCACATGGCTTCCTTTCACCTTCTGCTGGCTGCAACTCCATCACATGGTCTCACTACACTGGAGGGAGATGGGAACATTCCTTCTCCAGCTGGGAGAAGGCAAAGCAGCAGGGGGCCTATTGTTAAAGAAGTGTCTTCTATCTGAAAGACAGGCAATAATAAGTGCTGACAAAGATGTGGAGAAAAGGGAACCCTCATACCCTGTGGGAATGTTCATTGATACAACCGCTATGGAGAACAGCTTGGAGGTTCCTCAAAAAACTAAAAATTGAGCTATCCTATGATCCAGCAACCCCACTGCCAGGTACATACACCTCGAAAAAGAGATCAGTCTATCAAAGAGATATCTGCACTCCCATGTTTGTTGCAGCTCTGTTCACAATAGCTAAGATTTAGAAGCAACCTAAGTGTCCATCAACAGATGAATGGATAAAGAAAATATGGTATATATACACAATGGAGTACTATTCAACCATGAAAAAGAATGAGATCCTGTCACTTGCAACAACATGGATGGAACTGAAGGCTGTTATCTTAGGTGAAATAAACCAGGCACAGAGAGACAAATATCACATGTTCTCACTTATTTGTGAGATCTAAAAATCAAATCAATTGAACTCATGGACACAGAGAGTGGAAGGATGGTTACCAGAGACTGGGAAGGGTATTGGGAGGTGGGGTTGGGTGGATAGGTGAGGAAGGTAAATGGGTACAAAAAAAAATAGAAAGAATGAATAAAACCTGCCAGGCATGGTGGCTCACACCTGTAATCCCAACACTTTGGGAGGCCAAGGCGGGTGGATCACTTGAGGTCAGGAGTTCGAGACCAGCTTGGCCAACATGGTGAAACCCCATCTCACTAAAACTACAAAACTTAGCCAAGCATGGTGGCACACGCCTGTAATCCTAGCTACTCGGGAGGCTGAAGCACAAGTATAGCTTGAATCCAGCAGGCGAAGTTTGCAGTGAGCCGAGATTGCACCACTGTACTGCAACCTGGGCAACAGAGCAAAACTCTGTCTCAAAAGAAAAGAAAGAATGAATAATGACTAAAACCTATTATTTAATAGAACAACAGGGTGACTGTAATCAATAATAACTTCATTGCATATTTTAAAGTAGCTTAAGAAACATAGTTGGATTATTTGTAACTCGAAGGATAAATGCTTGAGGAGATGAATACCCCATTCTCCATGATGTGCTTATTTCACATTGCATGCCTGTATCAAAACATCTCATGTACCTGTGAATATATACATCTACCATATACCCACACAAATTTTAAAAATAATTTTTAAAAATCAGTTTTTAAAAAACAAAGAGGAGCAGGAGGGAGACTGTGGGATGCTCTTTCATCTCTGCCACAAACCGTTCATTCAATCATCACCTGATGTAGCTCATTTTCCTGGGAAGCAGTTGCAGTCTCCCCATGCCGACGTCCAGAGCACCCACAGTCTTCCTAAGTGGTCTCCTGGTGTGGACGGCCTGCCCTCCTCTGAATGCACTTGTTCTTTCAGCTTAATAATCCCTTCAACAAAGGGACTGAATTTAATCAGACATCGTTAGTTCTTCACAAACTTCCTATGGCTTCCTGCAATGAAGCCTCCTGTGTATTTACAGATGCTTTAAAATTCATTACAGAATTATTTTCTGGATTGAAACCAAGTCCACCAAGCTTTGTTTCATAAATCCTACCTTCCTTATTACTCTTTCTGAAAGTCAGATATTTGCCTATTCTCTCCCTTGCAGCCCCTTCCACTTCCCAGATCTCCCTCCAGTGTGGGTCCACACGTAGTTGATCTCTTATTTAAGTCCTCTTGATACCCAGGCATATATAGACCAGGAGTCAAAGTATTTAGAGTTGTCAGGTGCTCTTTATCCATTCTTGCACCAGGCTGCCTTGAAGCAACATTCATTTTTACCCTTTTCAGTTTGAGAATGATTCTCCTTGGCAGAGAAGATGGGGGCAAATAGACACGGAGACGTTTTGCTTTTGTTATGTCACTGGTTTCAAGCTACAGACCTATTTGTACCCAAATCTCTTTTCTCTGATCGTATCTAAAATGTCTTTGATATTTCATTAATATGATTCCTACAGTTCCACATCACAGTCTCATCTAATTTTTCTCTTGTCTAAGTGTCCTTTAGCATACTTTTTGTATCTCCTTTATTCTTATTACCAATTCATATTCAATTGAAAACAGTAACCCTTTAAACATGTAAACTTATTCTTCCAGCCTCAGGTTTAAATTGTTCTAATGGTTTCCCATTGCTCTTAGGATTAAGAGGGCATTTCCCTGAAGTCACCTGAAAGCCCTCTCCGCCTTTGCCTTCATCATGTTCTCACTCTCTGCACACTCCCTGGTGTGGCCAACTCTCACCATGCTCCTGCTTACCAAAGGTCCTTGGCACAGACTTTCTTTGAATGTGAAATGCCTGCAGTTTTTGTCTATTCTGAAGAAGCTGTCACAGTCCCTGCATGCCTCTTGACCTCATCACAGTTGCTATTTCACCTTTGTTTATATCATTATGGGATTACGTTCTGTCTCTCTCTAGCTAAACCATAAGCTTTACAAGGGCAGTCACTGTAGCAAATAGCACATTGAAGATACTAAATATTTGTTGATTAAGTAAATAATCAAAGTACATTATTTGGAGCTTTCTAATCATCTTGATATAGAACTTCAAAGAATGTTTAATAAACTAATTTGCATTGAAAAACTTCAAGAATAGGCCATTGAATTTAGTCTCATATTAATTTGACTATTGAGCTACTTTTTTAATGTGTGATTTATTTCAGAGAAATAACAGTCCAAGGGAAACATACTGGAAAATGCTTTATGAAAGCAGGGATTCAGGGAAAAAATTGGTTAATTATAAGGTATGAACTTCATTCCCTGGGATATTCTAGGTAAACAGTCATGGAAAAATAATGACTATCTCCCTTCTTTTTCTGATGGCCTATTCTTTAATTTTCTTATCTTATTACAATGGCTGGAATTTCCTGAAAAATATTAACTAGTAATAAAAATGAAAAATATTTTATTCATTTCCTTGCACATTCTTTTAATTCTTGGCTTTTTAATCAAATGTATTGCACATTGAGTACAATGATTTTTTTAGTTGGAAATAGATATTCTTTTCCCAGCATCTTCTCACTCTTAGGTTACACAGAGAGTTCTAATTTTAATTTGTAAGGTTATTATAATTTATTAATATCTTTTGGACATTTGCAAAAGTATTATATGTTTTTTCTCCCTTACGATACTAGTAATTGTAAACAACATTTGTTTATCACTGGCAGACAAAGTGCTAACTGCTGTATACTTTAAAGTATTTGTTTCATTTAATTCGAGGGCAATAATACACTTTTTTAATGTTTCTTTTCCAAATGACGAACATATTTAAGTAGGCTCAGTATCTGGTAGGTTATAAAGCCGGAATGTGAAGAAGTTGTGTCTGAACCCAGATGTGGCTTCCATAGGAAGGTGATAAATTAGATTATTTAGTTTTTAATGTTAACTATGCCTGTAATTAATTTTCTAATGTTCCATTTAGGATTTCTAAACTTATATTCTTAGACTTTTTTCTTTTTGTCTTTATTTTTAATTCCTGCTATAATTGACAGGCTTGATATCAGAGTATAAAATCTTTATAAAATAAATTTACAATATTTTCATCACTTGGAATTGCTCTATGATCATTTACAATTCATTATATTTTTCCTTTCTTTGTAGTAAAACGAAAGCAATTTGAGGGGTAAGTCCTTCACAGATATTGTCAAGGTCTTACACAGTTATTTACCTTTCACGCCTTTGCACTTTTCCTGAACTAATTTTAGAATTTATATTTTCCAAGCAAACTGTTCACTTTCCATGAGATATCTTGTTCACTAACAAACTTGTATGTCATGTTACTTTTTGAAAATATTTATAGTAAAAAAGGTTTTAAACCTAATTGAAAGAATGGTAAAATAAACACATATATACACACCAACTTAACTGAACAAGTGAATATTTTGCAGTTTCCAAACATAGTGTGGCTTCATCAACAAACACTTAAGCATGAAACTCCTGAAAAGGGGCTCTATTCCAATATAGGAGCAATTCATACCTAATAAAATGAACAATAATTCCTAATACCATAAAATATAGGGTTTATGTTCATATTCCCTCTGTTGTACTAATGATGTCCTATAAGCTTTTCAAATACTTTACATTCCAACCAAGGTTTTGTATTGGATATAATTAGATATGTCCCTTTAGTCTTTTTAATCTAGAACAGGTCCCGAACTCTGTCTTTATTTTCCTTCATGACGTATTTTTTAGTGTTAAGTCTCACACAATATTTCATATTCTGGTTTATTTAAGAATGTTTTTTATTCTGTATTTATCTAAAGATGTTGTCTAACGTGTTTTTATCCCATATATTCTTTATACACTCAAAACTTAGGTGTAAAGGCCTGTTTAGATTTAGGTTCAACATTTTTGGTGAGAATACATCATAGGTGTTGAGACATCTCATATTTCAATACACAAGGAGGAACATGACATCAGGTGTTCAACTTTTAGTGATGCAAAGTTTAATGATTTCTCAAGTTACATTTTTCAGTTAGAAAATAATCTGTCATGGTAGGAGGGGTAATCTATGGCACTAGCATCTAATTATGATCCTTGCCTGAAGAAATTATTTCAACTGGAGTTATAAAATGATGTAAGAACCACTGTCAGTGGTGGCAATTGATTAAATTATCTTCCTTTCTCTCCCTCCCTCTCTCGCCCCTTCCTCCCTCTCTATGTGTATGTACAGATAGATATATACACACAGAGAGAAAGAATATGTGTATATGTAAATATATACATAGAAAATATGTGTATATATAGATATATACATACAGAGAAAGAGAATATATACATATATTCTGAGTATCTTTAGACACATGGATTTTTATATAGCCTATGTTTTTAAATCAAACACAATTATTCTTCTTGTTGCTCAAATATTCCCAAATGTGGTTAATAAGAGTCTCTTTGGGAAGGCCCATTACATGACTGTGACTCCTCCATTAGTCCACAAGCACTTCCTGGCTTTCTGGCACAACAAGATTCCCAGGCTCACCTTGTACTTTACCTGCCTTGGACCTTGAATTAACTATTCAAGAAACGTTGGTTCCTTTCAATAGGGAATGGTGTTAGTAACCATAATCTGGGTACGAGAGATGCTCATTTCTGTTGGGGTATCAGTGTTCACAGGTCTAATTGGTAGGGGATGGACAGGCAGATAATCGACACAAGCACATACATTGCTCATAATATTAATGTTTTCTTTATTATTTAATATGTGTATATTATTAAAAATTCACCATACCAACATTATGAGTAAACATAAGTTTACTGAGTAAAAATTAAGACTACTTGGCTGTTATTGCCTTATTTTTAAGAACATTTCCCAGTGGCATTTTGTAGTAGAGTTTTATGTTCAAATGCCACTTGAAATAGTTCAATTGAATATGCCCTTAGGATTATTTGTTTCAACCTCTTTTCTATTTAAATCTGTTTTGTTTTCCTTTTTAATTATATTCAAACATTTACATGATACATAAATCAATATTAGATTTAAAAGCTTCATTTCCATCCCCATCTTATTTTTGCTTTTTTGTTACACAAAGATAGCATAATATACTCAGTAATTTGCATGTTGCCTTTTTCACTTCATATCTGTATGAGGAAATGAGTTTAAAGAGATCTTTCTCATGCTTTTGAAGCTGCCAGTACTCTACAGTGGGGTAAAATCATACTTTATTGAGCCAGCCACCATTTCCGGATATTGGGTTGCTCCTGATATTTTATTTACAGAATTGCATTTCCTTGCATTTAAGTTTGTTCATATTTGTGGAGGTATATCTTTGACTTAGATTCTCTGAGACAGTTTTGTTGGGCTCAAGGGTAAAGGTACATGTAATTTTGTTAGGTATTGACAAATTATCTCTATACATTCTATATACATGTGAATGTTTGCTTTTCCACCAGTATGTTCTTAAACTTTGGGTTGTGTATCTTAGACATACAATCTAATGAGGAGAAATGAATCTCCATGTAGTTTTAATTTGCATTTCTCTTTTAATAGACGAAGTTACACATTTTTTCACACGAAGAAGGGTATGCAGGATTCTTCTGATCTTTAAATATTCTATTAATTATTGTTGATATATTTTTATAAATGGAATTTTGCTCTTGTTACCCAGGCTGGAGTACAATGGCATGATCTCGGCTCACTGCAACCTCCACCTCCCAGATTCAAGAGATTCTCCTGCCTCAGCCTCCCAAGTAGCTAGGATTACAGGTGCCTTTCACCATGCCCGGCAATTTTTGTGTTTTTAGTAGAGACGGGGTTTCACCATGTTGGCCAGGCTGGTCTTGAATTCCTGACCTCGTGATCCACCTGCCTCAGCCTATTGTTGATATTTAATAGAGCAAGTGTTTGTTTATATCACTGACATGTTTTCTATTTTTTGTTTTTTGAAATTTATTGAGATTTTATTTTTATTGAGATTTTGTAACTTGACCAATGTTGATAAATATTCCATGGGCACTGGGAAAAAAAAGTGGATTCTATCTTAGGAAAACAGAAATCAGTACATATTTAATAATTACTTTGAATGTTTACTTCCTTATATAAAGAAAAAAAAAGTGCGTATTATTCTACCCCACTGCTACTTTCCTTCTATGTCTATAAACTTCTGCTTTCTCATATTGTGACCATTCATTTATTGTAGACCACTGCCTACTCAATATCTCCACTGTGGTATCCAATAGCCAGCCATATTGAAGTGGAAAAGCAAACAAAACCCCCTCTAGGTCCTCCTATGGGCTGTTCCTGTGGTCACCACCATCTCAGTCCATGGCAGTTGCACACCTCCATAGTTCTGCCAGACTGAACCACAACCTACAGTCCCCTTTGGCTTCTCTCTTTCTCTAACATCTCACATTTCATTCATTCATAAAAAATCCCTATGCTTTGCATTGGGTTGAATTTGTCCCCCCAAAAGATAATCTCCATATCCTAATCCCTGGTACCTATGAAGAAGACCTTTTTTGGAAATAGGGTCTTGCAGATCTGATCCAATTAAGATGAAGTTCTGCTCAATTAGGGGTGTCACTGTTCCAATGACTTCTAAGTGAAAGGAGAGGGAGATTTGGACACAGAGATGCATAGAGCACACAGAGGGAAGACGGCCATGGGAGGATGGACCCTGGGATTGGAATGATGTAGCCACAAGCCACAGAAGCCAATAGGCCAATAACCAGCAGAAATGAGGAGAGAAGCCAAAACAGATTCTCTCTCAGAGCCCCAGATGGAGTCAATCCTGCCAACAACTTGATTTCAGACTTCCAGCCTCCAGAACTGCGAGAGAACAGACTTCTATTATTTCAAGCCACTCACTCTATAGCAATTCTTTATGGCAGCCACAAGAAACTAATACATACTCTACTAAAATACTATACCCAGAATATGGCTCACCTGTAAAGCAACCGAGTCTTCCTCAAAGCCTCCTTTCTTCTTAGCAGCCAGAACACTGCACTAAAAATATGCCAGGCCATGGCACTGCCCTGCTTGCATGGCCCTGGTTCTCCCATTTGACTTAGAATAAAGACAAGGCTCATTGTAAATTAGGCCCCACCCCATCTGAGACTTCAGCTCCTGTGACTTTGCCGCCCACACTAGCCCCATGACTGCCAAGCATCATCCTTCCCCAGGGCCTTTGAACAGGCTACCCCTCCACCTGGACCACTTTTCCCACTGATCTCATCACTCCCTCACCTTCAAGTCTTGCTCAAATGACAGCTTCACAGTGACAACTTCCCAGCCTCTTCTAATTCAGATTACACCTCCCCTCTCCTCACCCCCTCCCCTTGTTTTCTGCCTAGTTTTCTTCATGTCACTTATCACTTTCTAGCATTTTTTTAAGTTTTAGATATTTATGATGTTTGTTGTTTCTTAAACCCCCTAAAATGTATGATCCAAGCATGCAGAGACTGCTGTTTGCTCTGTTTCCTGCTGCAATGCTCACACCTAGAGCAAGCTCACCGCAAATCTCTTTGGTTCAAGACTCAGTGACTTGAATAAATTCTTTTCGATTTTATATCTTGATCTGGTCTGGTCATCCATATCTTTTCATGCAAAAGTAAACACTTCTATAATTAATGTCATTATTGATATTTTTGTCGTAAATAAATTTGTTTCCAACCAGCTTTATTGTCCTTCATTTTCTATCTTATAGATGTTTGAACAATGTTTTCAATTCTTTATTTGGCACTTTGGAGATTTGACGTTTACCAATCTTGTTTTTATTTCTGAAACTGATTCACTTTATTGCCAAATGCATTATATTTATCAACCTCAAGAAGTAAATAATTGCTGATTATTCCGATGGAGAATTTAGCAGTCAAAGAATATTCCTCTGATAATCATTTCTCACTTTCCTCCCTTTTCAAATTGAAATTATCTTGGATTTGTAGACCCATTTTTTTAATTTCACAATTATGAATATCAATATGCATCATGTCTTTTTGAGTTATGATTATTTATTTTGTTTTGAAAAGTATTTATGACTATAACAATTGTTCTACAATTACACGTCTGTGTGATCCCATTGCTTGCCATAAACCTTTCTACCCCTTGTTTCATTCCTGCTTCTTTTAAAATTCACCATAATTTTCTGTATAATTCTCAAAGTTACTTTTTTACAAGGAAAACGGTGGGAGATAAGTTTATTTAATTCCTTCCTCCTGTAATCTTATCAATGGAACAACTTTGCCAGGCATCCAGTTACTGGATAGCAGTGTTTTCTTTCTCTGGCCACTTTTTGTTCACCAGCTCTGAGTCCCAGTGATGCGGTGCCCTCCTCTCCCGGGATTTAATGCATGGAGGGTAGCCCTGCCTTCCCTTCATTTAGTAGGTAATGTTTTAGGAGGGTTGGTCTTTGTGATTGTTGTTTTTCTATCTAGACTTTTGCATGATTTTCTTCTTCTTTTTCTTTAACTCCACCTTTTTCTTCTTCGCTTTTGAAACTCAACTTCTTAATAATTTGCACTAGGAACAAAAAGCATCTTTACTTTAAGGCATCAGACCTTACTTTACTTTAACTCATTTTCCCACAGTTATGTTGCGGATTGCTGCTTCTGCCTTACTCATTGTTGCCCCTCTTTTTTATTTAATTTATCTTGTTTGTTATTTTATTCTTCATCCTGAAATATTTCTTCATATACTAACAATATATTTAAATTCTGATCTTTTCTGTATTAAACTTCATTATCATTGTTTACCTTAATTTTATTTTCTTGTTTCATATGTATCTTTTTATATTTATACCTTCATCTAATCTACCTCCTTATCTTATCTTCTTGTCCTTTATTTCTCATACATTAGGACTCTTATCTGCAAGTGACAGAAACTGAAATTGAATTGAAACAAACATACAGAAGGAACTTAGTGGCTTCTGTCACAGAAAATGTCAGGAGGCGCATTAAGAACTCAACAAGGAGAACACATGGACACAGGGAGGGGAATATCACACACTGGGGCCTGTCAACGGGTGGGGGGCTAGAGGAGGGATAGCGTTAGGAGAAATACCTAATGTAGATGACGGGTTGATGGGTGCAGCAAACCACCGCAACACATGTATACCTATGTAACAAACCTGCACGTTCTGCACATGTATCCCAGAACATAAAGTATAATTTGAAAAAAAAAAAAAACTTTAGGTCCAGATACACAGCCTGGGGAGGACCTGATTTCTTTCTTGACTCTTCCTTCTCAGGCAGGTCCTCCCTCCCGACATGAAGTTTGTTGTCTGCCATTCTTAGCAAACTCAGCAGAAAGTACTCTTCATCCAGTAGCACCGACCAGCATCCTAGCATCGATTCTGATTGGTCCACCGTGGGGCCTATGACTATAGGAGTGCCATGTTTTATTATCAAGCATGGGAAATGTGCCCACTTTTGGAACAAGAGGGTGGAGTCAATGCATTCTACTAATAATAAAAACAAGAGACTGGGGAGGGCTAGTACCCCCAAGGTAAAATCAGAAGGAATTCTCAACACCAGGATTCTTCATATCAGAAGAAAGGATACTGAAGAAGCAAACCTCACAGAGTTCCATCATCTTTTTCAATAGAAAGAATGTTCAATGGACTGATTTTTTGTTCAGCTGAAGTATGTCTTCTGCTAAGGAAAAACCTCTTGCCTCAGGAAAGTCCAGCTGCCGGTGCTTCTGCCTCATTGTTTATAGTGAATGGATATAACCAAAACTGCGGCAAGACTGGATAGCAACTCCTGTTGAAAGTGAAGTCTATTTTCAAACGCCTGGAATCTTCCACAAAGTGACTTGCTTGGATCCAGAGACTGTGGCAGAAATGATGCGCCATCTGCAAGCCTCACTCAGGAGCAATGTTGAATCTCTCTAGCGCCCCTGAGCCCCATGTCACGAGATCACGCCTGGGCTAGCCTGCAGGATGAGGAGAGGTAGTCCTCCCGTCACCCTCAGTGAAAATCAGCTGACCACCACATGACTGACGTCCCCACAATTCTGCCTGCCTCCACCAGATCCACCAACCCACTGCATAGGCAGGAACAAGTCCAGCCTGGGTCATCTGAGAACAGCCCAGAGCAGAAGGCCATCATATTTGTGGGCAAATATTGTTGTTGTTGATAGCCACTAGGTTGTGGGCGGTTTATTACGCAGCAGTAGACAGCTGAAATACCACTGGTGTGTCCCTGTTTATTGCAGCCCTGTGAGAGCTGAGCCTTTCCAATTCCCATGTCTTCCATCAGCAAAGAAAAATGAGACTTCAAATGAGATATTTTCTCTGTGGGTTTTACAGCCTAAACTGTTCCATCCCTTTTCCTTCCTGGGTGGATTATGGAGTTCCTGACTTCCATTAACTCCCCTTGAGGCTATTTCTTTCTTTGGGGCACTGATTTGCAAGGCTGCCTTGGGTACCCTGCATTATCTGTTCCCGTAGTCATTTATCTAGTGGAAATGTCCAGACTTCCATATTTGCCCAACTTTTATTACAGCTCCCAGGGCTGATACTCACCATCTCCCAACACTCCCATGCATTCACAGTTACCAGGTAATTTCTATACTCATAAGATAAGTTGAAATAATGTTTGTTTTCCAAGTCACAGTATTAAAAAAAAAATCCCTTATCCATGCTCTCCTTGCTCATCTCTGCCACCATAAGTCGTCCTTAAAACACTTTAAATTTTCAGGTTAGGACACTTCCTAGAGGCATGTACTACACAGGCTTATTTTCTGGTGGAATTTATTTAAAGAAAACTTGTGGCCAGGCATGTTGACTCACGCCTGTAATCCCAGAGCTTTGGGAGGCTGAGGTGGGCGGATCATCTAAGGTCAGGAGTTCGAGACCAGCCTGGCCAACATGGTAAAACCCTGTCTCTACTAAAAATACAAAAATTAGCTGGGCATGGTGGCACACGCCTGTGATCTCAGCTACTCGGGAGGCTGAGGCAGGAGAATTGCTTGAACCCAGGAGGCGGAGGTTGCAGTGAGCCAAGATCGCACCACGGCACTCCAGCCTGGGCAACAGAGACTCCGTCTCAAAAAAAAAAAAAAAAAAATGTAAGAAAGAAAAAGAAAAAAGAAAATTTGCAGAGTATCTCGATGCTATGGAATTCCGGGCTTAAAGAACAAACTTTGTTTTGTTTTGAGGCTACATAGCTTTATCCTTAACAGGTCAGATTTAGACTTTGAAGTCAGAGTGCCTGGGTTCGGATTTCAGTTCTACAGCTTTGTAGCAGCCTAGACTTTCGCAAGTTAAATACTATGTGCCTCAGTTTCTTCATCTATGAAATGAGAAAAATATCAATACCTGTCTCATGGGGTTACCCTGATTAGATTAATATCTAGTCTGAGAATGTTGTCTAAAATATTGATATTCCCCTATCAGTTAACAATTATTGTCAAGTTTATAATATTTTATTGACTTTGATATTATTTCCATCAGTCATTTTTTTATAATGAAGCATCCTAATTTTTTACAGTTTTATTTAAAATATTCAAATATTCTAGATATTACCACAGATAATTTAAAACATAGTAACCCAGGATAATTGTGTGTGTGTGTGTGTTTGATGTGTTCTATACCATTCATCAACAATAAAACAAAGGACTATCCTAATAGATGCCATAAGAAAAAAAAAAAAGCATGTGAGGGAGAAGTACAGGTGGGAAACTGAGTTTTTTTCCCTGAACATATTTATACTTTCAAATATCCAAAATCTTTTGCTTAACAGAAGTGTGCTTTCTTTTCTTGCTCATCTTTCAAATTCTTTTAGTCTTTCAGTATCCTGTTTCACAAAGCTGCTGAACTGAATTACACCCTCTTCTAATACCCAAAGTCCTTGAGGTGCTAAAGAAAATACTGCATATAAAATGCATGGACAGGCAGAATAGGTTTACATAATGTTAATGTAGACAGATGACATACACAAAATTATATCTAGCTGCAATTTAATTAGATTAATTAGATCAATATAATTAGTAGGGCTATATTACCCTAGTTGGACTTAAGGGTTTTCTCTCACTCTCTCTCTCTCTCTCTCTCTCTCTCTCTTTTTCTTTCTCTCTCTCTCACACACACCAGCTTAAAAATGGTTTACAGCCCTAAAACATTATAATAGCACATGGAGCACCAATGCAATAACACATCAATTTCACCATGAACACACCATTAAGAGTGGGAGTTTGTAGGACACTCAAGAGACACATAAAATGCTACCCTACTAGGGGAAAATTTGATAATATAGACTGAAAAATATCCCTACTGTCAAAAAAAGTGCTTATTTCACATTAATCCCAAGTTTAAGTCTGGTCATGATTACACAAAAATGAATTTAACAAACAGGTTCTGGAGTTCACCTAATGAATAAAACAGACTTAGTGTGGCTTTAGTTAAAACCCCATAGACGTTGCATTTCAAACACCCACTAAATCACAGATGTTAGTGAATTATTGGGCCATCCGTTGAATACCTTGCAGATGGTATGGTCCATAAGCATCCCAAACCTTTAGGAACTATGGTGAATTAACTTCTCAATCAACAGTAGACTGATCACCAGGCCAGTTGGTGTTCTGGTTCAGGGGAAGGGGCTGCTCTGCCCCAGCCTCTATGATTTGTTCTTTGAAAATGATACTGTCCAGCTTCCCTAATTATGAAAACTAAGATGTGCTGTCATGGTTACCTGCAGGAAAACCTGATGGAGATGAGAAGGTGAGTTGACTAGCCCAACAAAAGTCCACCCAAGGCTCATAACAGCTAAGTTGTTAATATTCCACACTAACGTTTATTATTATGGTTACAGAAGAACTGTCTGCCTTTCCAGTTGCCCTTCAAGTGGAATCCATAATGGTAGAAAAATTACAAAATGGCAGTGCTGAAATTGACAGAAACTATGAAAAAAAAACACTCATCAATATTCACCAAATCAGAAAGATTTTCCTGATTTTAGAATTTGAATCAACAACTACAGGACTTGAAAAGAAGAAGAAATCAGGGAAGGAGAAAGGGAGGTGGATAACAAAAAGATTTGCAATTAATTTACATAGGCTAAGGTTTAACTTACACCAAGCCCCAATGCTGTCTATCCCATGAAGATCAGAAGACAAAGATTTCCTTCCTTTATTGTCCTCACCCTACCCTGGACCTCTGGAATTCCCCATACCCTGAAGGCAGTATCTCCTTATTATTGTGGTCCAATTTCTACTTTGACAAATATTGACATCTACTTCAAAGAAATGGCAAAGAAATCTGGTGTTCATCTGATTTTTGTTTTCATCTTGCCTTTCTCAAGCATAAATTAAGATATTCTGTTAAATGTTCGTTTCTGTAGCCTAATTACACCAAGTACACTGTGGTTGATAGTGTTTACATACTGCAAACTACTTAACATCTTATATATAGTAGGAAAGATGTGTTTAAATATGTTTGCATGGCTTGTACTTGTATATCTCTAAAATAGACTTGAATCGTTATCAAGCATTGCCATCATGATGCTTTTTTGAGTTATAATTAAAATGTATCATTTTATTATACTTTCAATTTTTGCTCTAGAAAATGTTGAATTGTAACTGCACATTCAAGTTTAAATTAATGCACTGCTTCAAAAGTAATTTAAGCCATCTTTTACCTATAAATATTATAATTTGGTGGTGTATGTGGAACAGAATTTGTATAAATATTTAAATGAGCGCATGGAAAATGTTAAACATTTCTACTAAATTTAAGATTTGAATGGTACATATTCCCTCTAAAAGGGTGACAAACATATCAATTTATATTTATCCATAGCTGACAATCCTAAATTTGAGCTGCCAGATTCTCTTCCTAACCCCTTTCTATGCACAGAAGGGTAGTCTCTTCAGTGAAATTACATCCCTGATAATCGTTTAACTTCTTAGATCGACCTGCAAGATTTTCTTCCTGCGGAACTTCATCTGGAAGGCGTTCAGAAGGTGGCATGACTGAGCTAGAATATGGTTTCTAATTGCTAGTCAGTAAGAGCAGAATTAATATGGGAAATATTGAACATTTTGTTCTTAGAAGCCAAATAAACTAAAATAAGAACTAGGAATTTTTTCTGTTAGGTAAAAATTTATATTAGCAGAATTAGGGCTGTTTGTGTTGGAAGGAACATATCCCACATGCACTAGAGTAAGCAAAAATGAAAATTAACTGCAAGGATTCAGGGCTGGAAGGTGGAGGTGGATTCCGAGGGTTTGAATCTGGCTGAATATCAGATAGGCTTTCAATCAGGAACTCATGCCACCAACATGATCTCGCAACTCTGCTCCTCTCTGACAATCCGTGTGACTCTCCTTTTCTGCAAATGCATTGACCAGACAGAAAACATGATTGCTGGCAACTCCTAACTTGATCAGGTACTGAAAATTCTCATCTTCTGCCACAAGAGAGTGAAAATGACTCAACTCTCTGAGTCCTTGTTTAAAAGCCATGGAGAAAGTAGGTCCTAGACTGAGCCAGCCAAGCACAGGTGGAAGTGCCAGGGAAGGGAATATAGGTTCCCAGCTGACCCCAAAGAAATGCATGAATGGTGAGTGTAGTTAACCCCCAAGTGGAGGCCCTCTTTCTGGAATAGAAGGGAGTGTGACAAAGAACACAAGTGAAGTCCCCATCCCTTGCTCTAAAAATACCTGCGCAAATCGCTATCACTGACCACCTCTGCTGTTGTGTGAGTATTCACTAGACCCTAACTTGAGGCTTCTTCAGGACTGCTGCTGGGTCATGGTCATCTCGTTCCTGCTGAAGCCTAGCACAGTGACCGAAGCAGCTATCAGAAGGGAGGGAGAAAGGGAAGAAACGAACTTTTAATCTAGATGTAAAGCTGCCTGAAAATTCTGAGCCCTACTTGTTCTTCATCTCTGTTTAAGCCATGGGAGCTTCTATTGCAGAGTGATTCAAAGGCAACAACACGTGCTACTTAAATCATGGCCTCCTGAGCCAGAGGTAGCAGGTGCAAGTCCTCCACTCCAATGCCACTAACGAGAGTGGCACCTTCTACAAATCAATTCACCTCCCTCTACCTTAGTGTCTTCATCTACAAAAGAAAAAAATGTTGACACTAGGACACTTCTCATGAGTTGGTTTGACTTAACCATTTGTAAAGCAATTAAAGCAGTACATAGCAGAGAGAAAGCACTATATTTTTAGCCATCATTATTATTATTCTGGATTAGTATTTTCTATTCAATTTTAGTTTCAAAGGAATTGGGAGCAATTACTTATACAAATATGGTTACTGCATCTGATTTTTGGAAAGCAGAATGGGATTTGAAGGACAGTCAACACTCAGATGGATTTTTGTTCCTCACACCCCATTATTCTTTAAACTAGCGAATAAGGTTCAGATAAAATCATATCATCAGAACATGGAAAAATAGCTATTTAAACCCAGTATCAGCCACTTGGGCATGTAAAACCCTGCACTGGAAGAAAACATATTGTAGGACAAAGAGTGTATGCTTAGTGTTGAATACAAGCTCTGGTCAATCTGTGGCTCTGGAATTTCCTTACCTCCCACCCACAATTTACTAACTTCTGTATGGAGAATAATGATGACTTCAAAGAAGGAGTAAGAGGGCAAATGAGTTGTTGAAGAAATTAAATTTCCTTACATATATAATAGAGTCACAGTGTGGTATCTGATTTGTAATAGATATTTAATAAATATTAGCTGTAGTTATTATATTTGGCTTGCTTTTTTTTTTTTTACTTAGTAGAAATGGAAGTGAGAAGGACTGTAGGTTCCTAATCCCCAGGGAAGAAAATTACAATCCAATCATTAATGCTCTGGGGTCAAGGTTGACAAGAGTCAACTACCATCATTAGAGAAAGACAGCAGAGACTCTCCTGGCTCTGGATGGAAAGGGGGCCTATAGGATGAGAGGAGGAGCACCTCAGCTCCAGGGTTTCCGGTCAGACCACCTGAGATGGAAATCCATATGGGGGTGTGGCTTGGAGTACGTACTCTTCAAAACTGAATAACGACTTGATTATGGAATGCCCACCCCAAAGATCAGTGGTCAATACACAGACAGAAATCCCTGCTTTCATCCAACCTACATTCCGATTAGTTAACCTCTATAAAGAGGGAACAATAACATGTCCTACCTCATCTGGTCGTCATAATAGTTAAACAAGGTAATGCATATAACACATGTCACATAATGCCTGCCATTTCTAAGAAATATCAGTGGCTATAATTATTGTTACTAGCATCATCAGCATAGTTATTTGTTAGCAACGGCTCAGGGTCCCACAGGAACTTACCCACCTATTGGTTTCTCTTCTTCCCCCACAGCAGTGAGCTTTGTGTGACATTCCCTCAGCAGTACCATAAAATAAGGTTAAACAGGGCCCTAATAAGAACTATTAGATACACAGATAGCCCAGTATTGACTGAGATGTCTGTCTTATTTATCAGTATACTCGGGTGTCTAATCTCACATTCTGAAATAGAGATACATATGTAGCTTCTTCTAGATACGAATGTACGCCATATACCAGAAATCATACCACTGAATTAATGTGTGTGGGCTTGACATGAAGTCATAATTAACAATGTTTATAGTCTTAATTTTAACATAATAATGTGAAATTAGAACATTTATGATCTGAAGTTAGAAATCAAGACATTGTAATGTGTATATTTTTTGGTAATGCTGTGTTAAGGTACCTTAGTTTTTAAAGCACATATGACTGAACACCATTTAATAGAAATATTAAATATTTCATTTCACTTTGTTTCTATCATTTTAAGTTGATTTTTAAGATACTGTTAAAAAGTGACATTCATGATGGTCTTCTTTTAAAGGAAAGTTAAACAAATTTCAGATTTTCAAAGGCACATACTGAGTTGTTGAATTAAGAATGAGGCTAACATTGAAAAGGCGTTCTCTGAGATCATGTCCTTTGCAGGAACGTGGATCGAGCTGGAGGCCATCATCCTTAGAAAACTAATGCAGAAACAGAAAACCAAATACCGCATGTTTTCACTTACAAGTGGGAGCTAAATGATGAGAACACGTGGACACAAAGAGGGAAACAACAGACACTGGGACATACTTGAGGGCGTAGGTTGGGAGGAGGGAGAGCATCAAAAAAAAAAATAACTACTGGATACTAGGTACCTGGGTGATGAAATAATCTGTACAACAAACCCCCATGACACGGGTTTACCCATGTAAGGAAACTGCATGTGTACCCCTGAACCAAAATAAAGTTAAAAAAAATTGTAATTTGCCTTTTGGTTCTTAAAACACAACACACACACAGAGATAGAGATAAAGAGAGAGAGAGAAAGAAAGAGAAAAGAAAGGGCATTCTCCATTTTCTCCATTTTAATGTATCCATGCAGTGTTGCTAAACCTTTAATAAACCCCATAGGCGTTAGTCTGGCCATTTCCATGACGGCAACCAGGCATCATTAACCAAGGCCAAACAGCCAACTACCTAAAATGCAAAGGCATGGGAACTCAGGGCCCGGGATCACAGGATGAAGCAGAGGAGGGAAACAGCCACGTCACAGGCTTTGTGTTCTCATGACCAGGCAAGTAGAGACAGCTAAGGAATTATTCTTTTTGCTGAAGATATTAACTAGAAATAAAAAATTATCTGAAGGCTTAAGGTTATGGTCATACAGAAGACTCTAGGCTCCTGAAAAATCTCAATGGTAATTGGCTGAGCACAAAGGAGCACCTTTAGTGATAGGGACACAATGGGGATGAGGGATGATGTGGACAAAGAGCTCATGTCCTGTAGGGACTTGCCCTCATCTTCCCGTGCCACAGCGGGCATGTTTGACTTATGGGAACTCATGTTTCCAGCCATGAAAATCAAGGCAGTCGGATATTCTTCATCATAAGTGTTTCAAAGCACTGGTTTACAAATACAGAATTTAAAATAAGCTTCTCAAAACTATTTCCTTGGGGAAAATTCCCACCTAAAAAACACAATTACAAAAAAGAGAACATAATCTTAAAATGCAGTATTTTAAACAGCTTCCCGGCATGGATGATGCAAATATCAAAATGTGGAGGGCTGATCACACCCCATCCCCATGCACACGCCCCTCAAGAACCGTCTCACAAGGAGCTGCTCACAGCTTTGGAGAAACGCAAAATGCTGGGATGTTTCAGATAGAGGAACACCCAAACCCAGGCTGAAGGATGCAGGAAGTCATCACCATTTGTCAACTCCACCTGGAAAGCTTTGTCTCAGGTCACATACACACACACCTGCACAATCACAACCACACAGACACACACACAAGCCCAATTTTAGGAGCATTGCATTTGACTTGTAATTCATTTCTAAACTTTTGAAGAGCCTGGAATCAGCAGGAGATTGGACACCAGAAGTAATAAGCAAATTCATCTTTTAAGAAAAGTTTCTTGAAGCAGGAAAAACATTTTCAAACTCTCTTCCCCTTAGAGTCAAAAAGCTTCTGGTTGCTACTTGCTCTGTGCCTACAAGGGCTGCTGGTGACCAGCTGAAACAAAGTTGAGGAGCTCCAAGGAGGTGTCCCAGGTCAAGCTGGAAGAAAGTGGATGAAGAGGAAGAAGCATCCAGGCCATCACGGAGGCTCTTCTAAGAGCAGAGGGGGCCTGGGAGCACAGGGGCTCCTGCTGAGCTCTTCTGCAGACTCATATTCGGGGACAGCTCCGACTTTGTCACTTGCCAGCCCTCAGATGGCCATGTGTCCCACCTGAAAATACCTCTCTGGCCCTATGCAATTCTCTGACCCTGCCAACCACATGGCTAGTTGTTCCTGGCCAGGTAAGAATACTTGTGTTGGTTCTGGAAAGTGGCAGGTGCCCTTGAACCTCATGGAAATTTCAGAGGATTTCATTGCTGGAGTCTCTTTTCAATATTGTAAGAAGAATTCTTGCTCTGAGATGGCTGAAAAGGCCCTTGATGCTGGGAAAATTACAAGTAGTTCTTTGATAAGAACGAGTCTAACATATCAAGTTAAAGAAAATTCTCATCAAGCTAAAATTTTTGTGGCTCTGTGGAATTGAAAATTATCTGGTAAATAATCCTCATTTCACAATATTTCAATATCACCCTTCTTTCAACTCACTAGATATGTGAAAACTTTTCTCGTCTCTTATCTCAATACTAAGCCCCCACATTAAAATCCCTTTGCTTCATGCCAGAACATCTGCCATGTTTACGTTTCTCTTTGTCTTTATCAAATCTTCCTTCAGTTCCAGACCATCTTTTCCCGACATCCAATTTAATGATTCTTCTCTGAAACTGTACTGTGGACAACCTATCTTCCTGGAAGACAGCAAGATTCTCAATGAATGAGATGCTTAAGAATTATTCAGCAATTACACAAAAATGCACCACGTCTAGGCCCTGTCCTTAAAGATTTTGTTTCGGGGGAGTGTCTAGAAATTCACGTTACCAAAGTAACATACATGGTGTTTTGGGGGAGTGTCTAGAAATTCACGTTACCAAAGTAACATATATGGTGTTGAGTGGTAGTCACAGTCCATGTGTGGGGCTTGCTACCGTAACAGCAGATGCCCATGGTAGCCTGATGACAGTTTTTCAATTCTTCTTGTCTTTCACACTCCAGTTTATTTACATTAAGTTATAAAGCTGTAGGTGTGGACTAACCAACAGCCCTTACAGCATCTTTGGGAAAATTAGATTAAAACTCTCTAATTTCAAAGTGCAGTCCCCATCCTGGGAAGCAGGGTTATACTGGCAGAACTCCATACAGACCTCAGTCTCCACCGGGCTCTTGGCCACCAAACAATCTGAACAACAATTGTGGTGTCCCTGGCTAGGTTTATTGGGGTAGAGAGTAAAAATCCCCCTTAGCTGATCAATTTTGCAGTGTTTTGATCACCTGAATGGCTTAGTTTTTGAAATTTAGCCAAATGTTAGAAAACCTTGGCAACACAATTGTACTCATGGAAATAATATTCATCACTACAGCAAAAAAAAAATGGGAAGAAAGAAGCATCAAGGATAATTTTTGAAAGCATCAAACTGAGAGAAGAAGTAAAGGCAGGAAAAAGAAAGTCTGACTTGCCAAGTTTGCTTAATCAATTCACAAATATTTTTAAGCATTGACTGGGTGTAAATTCTCTCCTAGGCACTTGGGGAAAAACAAGTAAAAAATGTGGCACCTGCTGCCAATAGAGCGTAATCGAATTAGGGAGCCAGGGTAATTAAGATAATGAAAACACCTTCATTTAGGTTTCCATAGCAGTGTGCACATCCCCATTTTAGCTCTGATCACCTAGCTGTGCTGTTGTTTACTTATCTGTCTTTCTTCCTTCCCACTCTGTGAACACCTCAGGAGCGGGCCAAGAGCATTTCCATTTTAGAGTGCAATGGCCACTGCAATCCCAGGCTCATGGGGAAAGTTCAGGAGGGAATCAAAGAAGCTAATGCCAGGGCCACCTGCTTTAGACATTGCTTGAGAGGGAGGGGAGCAATAAGGACACCACGACAGGAATGCGAACACCCACTCATAAGAGCACAGAGAGACCAGGCGTGGTGGCTCATGCCTGTAATCCCAACACTTTGGGAGGCCGAGGCGGGTGGATCACGAGGTCAGGAGTTCGAGACAAGTCTGGCCAACATAGTGACGCCCCGTCTCCACTAAAAATACAAAAAAAAAATTAGCCAGGTGTGGTGGCGGGTGCCTGTAATCCCAGCTACTCAGGAGGCTGAGGTAGGAGCATCACTTGAACCTGGGAGGCAGAGGTTGCAGTGAGCCAAGTTCGCACCATTGCACTCCAGCTCGGGCAACAGTGCAAGACTCTGTCTCAAAAAAAAAAAAAACAAGAGCACAGAGAAACAAAGGAAGACCAGATGGCTCCCTTACAGAAACAGTTATAAAGGCGTGCAACCTGAAGTCAAAATGGCAGGGCTCCACACTCCACCTGTTGACCTGGGGACTGGCCCTCGCCTCTCTAAATGTCAGTGACCTCATCTGCTAAGTAGGCGATACACCTTCATCAGCACAGTCGTGTGTGGAGTAAAGACACGTTGATTGAAGAGGTGTCTGAGGGCGTGGCTGGTACTCGACGCGGGGCCATAGAACTAGTAGAGGCTGATTTGTCGGTTGTCTGCTCCACAAGAACACAAGCTCCACGAGAAAAAGCAGCTTTTACGTTCTTGTTTCCTTTTGGGTTCCCTGTACCTAGAACAGAGCCTGCCGTGGAGCGAGGACTTTACAAAGGGGGATGAATGGAGGAGTTATTCGTGGTAGCCATTGTTGCTGTTGTTTTTATTACTGTCATGCCCTGCTGTTAAAACCCTGGCAGGCAGAGTCATGTGTGATGGATGCAAGGACTGAAAAGTTGGAAATTAACTTGTCCTTGAAAATCACGTGAAGGCCTAGAGATGAAAAAAATCACTGTAACCTCAAGAATGGTGACTGTCATTTAAAAAAAGATGAGCCACTCCAACAGGGAATGTTTTCTCTCCAGCCCCTTCTTTCCCCTGTTATGCATCCCCCCACCTTTTGACTTTTAACATTATGCACGTTCAAAATAAAAGGTCCCACAATTTTATTTTAAACAATTATCATAGGTCCTACCTTAGGACCCAAGCTGGAGCCATTTCAGTTTTCCTATCATATCCTGTAAAATCACACCATTGAAAAAGGATTGACTGCTTACCGAACGGATCAAACTGATGACCACCAGGATGCACACGGATTAGAAGACAGCAGTGCAAAGGGCCAGAGGGGATCCCGGGCTGCTGCGCTCTCCTTTTTTTCTTCCACGTCCTGGAGGAGGTCACCAGTGCTAAGCAAGCTGCTCGGATTAAGATCCCTTCTCTTCCCATGCTCAGCGGGATTGCTCATCAGTGATGTTCACCAGATCCAGTTCAGAACCTGCACTGTGTCATCAGGATGGGCCACTCTTAAGAAATAGCCATAGCCTTTCTTTCCTGAGTGCACAAGCACAATCATGGCTGGCATGGCGTGGAATGAGGACCCCAGGAATGGACATGTTTACTCCTCACCATCTAACGGTTGTAGGCTGAATGTACGGTAGTTGGCTCATTGAAGAAACAGTCAGTTCAACCCAAACTCCCAAGTGGCTGATTTCCAGTGGTCCCTCTGAAATTTTGAGAGATTCTTTTTCTTGCATCCTAGGATGATCTGTAAGATGTTCATTAGCAGGGCATCTGTTATAAGCCATGACCTTGAATCCTTTCTAAAAGGCACTAAGTCCTTGCTCCAGTTGACTCAGGGGCACTGTTCTGAGATGAGCAATTACCTGGGCACGAACACGGCTGTCTGCAAATGTTTAGAAAAGTTGGAGATGCCCCTAGTTAGACACAGTGTTAAACACAAACGTAAGGCAATAAGCCTTACATTTCATTAGTTGTGGTAATCTTAAAATATGTGTGTATTTACAATGAGATACCATCTCACACCAGTTAGAATGGCGATCATTAAAAAGTCAGGAAACAACAGGTGCTGGAGAGGATGTGGAGAACTAGGAACACTTTTACTCTGTTGGTGGGACTGTAAACTAGTTCAACCATTGTGGAAGACAGTATGGTGATTCCTCAGGGATCTAGAACTAGAAATACCATTTGACCCAGCCATCCCATTACTGGGTATATACCCAAAGAATTATAAATCATGCTGCTATAAAGACACATGCACACGTATGTTTATAGTGGCACTATTCACAATAGCAAAGACTTGAAACCAACCCAAATGTCCAACAACAATAGACTGGATTAAGAAAATGTGGCACATATACACCATGGAATACTATGCAGCCATAAAAAATGATGAGTTCATGTCCTTTGTAGGGACATGGATGAATCCGGAAACCATCATTCTCAGCAAACTATCGCAAGGACAAAAAACCAAACACCGCATGTTCTCACTCATAGGTGGGAATTGAACAATGAGAACACACGGACACAGGAAGGGGAACATCACACACCAGGGACTGTTGTGGGGTGGGGGGAGTGGGGAGGGATAGCATTAGGAGATATACCTAATGTTAAATGAAGAGTTAATGGGTGCAGCACACCAACATGGCACATGTATACATATGTAACAAACCTGCACATTGTGCACATGTACCCCTAAAACTTAAAGTATAATAATAATATAATATAATATAATATAATATAATATAATATAATATAATATAATATAATAAAAAATATGTGTGCATTTAAATATGTCCCTCAATTTACTCATCAATTTTCAGTACTGCTTTTTTACAGGTGTGTAAAGGCAACTTAGCTTTTGAGAAACATGAGACGTTTTGCTGTTATTTTATCCTCTTTTAGAAAATGCCCCACAAAGGTGTGGGGAAAGTGTCAACAGAAAGATGGAATTCTTTTGTTTTTTAAACATATATAAAGTTTTCTCACAGAATACTTCTCTTCTGGTTTTAAAAGTACTGAAGACTCATTATAACATTTAATTAACAGTGAGAAATTCATCACTTAACAATGCTCAGTTAAAATCCAGGCCCCAGGAAGGCACTCCAAACGTATAGGTTAAGTTCTATTCAACATTAACATCCGCCACTTTGCACTGTTGTGTAGCTCTCGATTAAACACACTTTGGGATTACAATGTACATGGAATGCAACCAACAACTGGTGCAACCTTGGAGAAACCAAATCTGAAATATCTCCTCCTCTCTGGGCAGCCACCACCAACCCACTTACACACCTGGAGCTGTCCATCTGAGCTAAGGTTAAAATGAATACACACCCGTTCTGTCCCAGGGTTCACATGAACAGGAGAAATAACTTAGAGTAGAAATTTGAAACAGAGTCAGTTTGGTGGCTTCTTTTTCGCCTACAGAGAGTTTCAGAATCCTCTCAAACACTGTTGAAAGCAGGGGAAAGGCTGCTTTCTGTATTGCTGCAATTTCCAGAAAACATTAACTTTATAAAGCACAGATTCCAGCTTTTGGTATCTTTTGACAATCTCAATAGGGGTAAAGATCAAGGATTTCCCTACCAGCAATTTGCAGATGCTGCTCGAAGCCCTTTCTTTCGGAAGAGATGAGGAAAGCAGAATAATAAAATTCTTTCCAAAAGGAAACAATAGTTAACTGTATTGAAGCTGCAGCTAATTTGGGTTTGTGAGCATTCCCGCACTATGTTTCTGGGTTTTCTTTCTGAGATAGTCTTCTCCCCTCCGCCATTTCATGCATGTATTTATATGTATCATTTTCTTTCTGTCTGTCTTTTAGGTTCTGTTTGTACTGCAGCTTCAAATACAGAGCCAAGTCTTGTTTATTTCCTGCTATGCAGTTATCCCAAGATTGCGAGCCTGTTTTGGAAAAAAAAAAAAGAATTTTTTTTTAATTTGGAAAGCATCCTGTTCTGTAGTATTTCAAATTTAGAATTCCATTTAGCTGCAAAATGAAAACAAAGAGATAAAGCGCAGTCCTGTGTGTTCAAGTTCAGATGAATCTCAGCCACATTCCATAGATTATTTTGATTTAGTTTTAACAAAATACCACATTAAATCACTCTAATGAGCTGTTTCTGTTCCTCTCTCCGCACAAGGTCATTAGGTACAAGACAGCATCTTTCTGCACTGTCTTCACTATTTCATGTCAGAGATGTCAAAAAAGACTTTGATGGTTTTCTATCGCAGAGAATAGGACACAACTGTTCCTAAAGGGAAAGGGTATGTACCTTCGCAGGGAAGCGATTTGTCATGTTTCTCCAGGACTGGTTCCCGACACTCACGGCTGAGAAGTGCAGGCACACATCTCGTCCTGGGAGGAAAGTTCACCACCCCTTCCCTCCTGCTCACTCACAAATAAGCTCATCTCACACACTTCCTTCCAGCAGCCTCCTTCCACGTCTGTGCTTCCGGGGGATGAAAGGAAAAACCTGAAATTAGCATACATATTTAAAATACCTGTCATTAAATGAATTGTGCCTCTTTTTTTTTTAGGGTACCAGCTGTCTTTTTAATTAATGAGAGTTGCAGGTACATGATGCTCACAAATATTGCACCACACACCCCGTACACCCATGGCAGGCCAGACGCTCACTTCCATTGTGCCGTGGGATGCAGACAAGGTGAGGGCAGCCAGGTATCAGAAGGTGAACAGCTCGGAGTTACACCTGATACACTAATTACAGAGCAACAGCTCCTGTTCCAGCTTCCAATGAGGGGTCTGAACAGCCTCGTCAGTGCTTTCTGAGGTTGTTAGCGTGACTAATTATCTCCTGGTGTAGTTTCCGTGAAGGCTGGTATTCAGAGGAACAGTAAGCAGGTGGATTCCCATTGAGGGCTAGGTAAACCGAAATAGGCTTCAAGGCAATGAATTGGTGGATACAGAGTCTGGGTTAAAGTTCAGCAAAGTTTCCCAAAATGGAAGATAAAGTCAAAGTCTAAGGACCTGAGCCACAAATTAACATGAGTGAAGCTGGCAATGATCTGCATTACTAAACAACTGTGTATTGCTGGTAGATTGTAACACTTTGCTGGTTGATAGGCATGTGCAAGTTCATATCAGATAATTCTTAGGTATATTTTTTATTTTGTGGCTACTGTCTCTTAGCCAAATATCACTTGTGTACACTAGGGTGTTAGTGAATAGGATATCTGTGAAAAAGATGTCTGTGATCAAATCTTAAAGCACTTCTACCAAACTAAAAGATAAGATTATGCCAAATGAGGTCCCGTGGAGAGATTTACTAACATACAAAAGTCTTGAGGAACTTCATGGAAATGGGCTTGCAGTCGAAGTTGTTTTAAACTGATTTTCCACCTTTCTCTTGGGTCCCACCAAGACATTTTGAAATGAAGAAAATCAAGCCCAGCAGCCATATTTATTTTTTAAGAAAAGAAATTGGAATCTCTTCTCTCTGCACAGATTTCACAGCACTGTGCTTTGTTTGCCATCTGATCCTTGTGACAACCCTGGACCATGAGCAGCAAAGGTGCCACCACCCTCTGATGAGACAGATGTGGGGATGTTGGGGGCTGGAGGTGGCTGAGGCAGACCCAAGTCATGGGCACTGGAGTAGCAGCCAGATTAATCACAGGGAGTGCGTAAAAGAATAAAGAATGAGAAGGGGCTCGTGCAGATGTGGGGGCAGGGGGTGGCACCCTGGAGGCCATGCAGGAGTGCTCTTTAAGAACCTGGAAATCAGTTTTCGCTTTGAGAATTAAGCTACACCACCAACACAGCATGATCAGAGCTAAACAAAACAAAACTCCATCAACGAGATGGACTGCCTTCACATCCAGCATGAATTAAAAGCAGGCTTGTCAAACACATCTCAGGGCGAGAAGGCCCTTTGGTATGACACGATGCAGGCCTAAAATGGAAGCACCAGAAAGAACAGTTATGTGGGGAAACTGCTGCAAAGCCCACCTAAGTACCGACCCTGGGAGCGAGTCCTCTGCCCCCAGCCCCAGCGCCTGCCCTGCCTAACAGGTGTATCTTACTGCGGACCTGAGCCACGAATTAACATGAGTGAAGCTCACAATGATCTGCGTTACTAAACAACTGTGTATTGCTGGTTGATTGTAACACTTTGCTGGTTGATAGGGATGTGCAAATTCATATCAGATAATTCTTAGGTATATTTTTTTATTTTGTGGCTAGTGTCTCTTAGCCAAATACCATTTGTGTACACTATTTGTGTACATGATGCTCACAAATATTGCACCACACACCCCGTACACCCATGGCAGGCCAGACGCTCACTTCCATTGTGCCTTGGGATGCAGACAAGGTGAGGGCAGCCAGGTATCAGAAGGTGAGCAGCTTGGAGTTGCACGTGATACACTAATTACAGAGCAACAGCTCCTGTTCCGGCTTCCAATGAGGGGTCTGAACAGCCTTTGTGTACCATTTGTGTGGCTGGACGTTGGAATCATCAAACTCCGTGCTCCTGTTCTGACTGCCTGTTCCCCAAGCATCCTTCTGATTGTTTGACTTCCCAAGTAGCTTGCCTACAGGGAGAGAATGTGTTGGTCAGGATGAAGTCAACATCTGGTCCACTTGACACTTATATTACTCACTGTAAATTAATGAACTGGCACTCTGGTTTCCTGTGTCAGTCTCCTCTGAGATGTGCTAACACGAGTCAGTGTTCTTGAGCCAGACCAACTCTGAGACCCTGAAAAATCCAAGCCTGTAGATGGATGGACTGCACCAAGCCAGGCCGGAAGTCCACTCTAAAGTTTCTGCAGACCCCAGTTAAAGTAAATGCCATTCCCAAAGATAGCACAAAAATAATCATCTCTTCAATCAAAAATTGACCTGAAAATTGTAAGGCACTGTATGTAATCCAGAGATGCCAAGTCAGCAGGGGACTAAACCGGAGACCTGCTGGTAATAAATGGCTGATACCACAGATAAAAGTATGGGGCAGGCCTGGGTGAGCACTGAGACCTCAGAGGCCTTCACCCACCCCTGTCAAGGTGGGACAGGGACAGGAGCATCTCACTCATGAGAAATGACCTTGTAGGTGTACAGGAATTAGAATCAACGGAAAGGGAGCCTCTTAAAAGAATTTTGTAACTAGCTGCAGAGTTTCTTCCCAATCGACATTTTCTTATATGATCATGATGACAATGTGACAATAACATACCAGGTGTCATAGAAGAACCACACTGACCTTAGACTGTTTCACACAAATGAAGTCACTGTTGAAATAAGAAGAGAGTGTCGGAAATGAGAACGCAGAGCTGCACTATCCTCTGTTGGGGTCCCTTGCAGTCACTTGGTGTGTTACAATCCGCAGTCCTAAGTGTAGGCACATGTGGATACACATGTATGTACATACCCAAGTGTGAGCACATGAAGATACACGTGTGTGTACAGCCCCAAGTGTGGGCACATGCGGATTCACGTGTACGTACTGTCCCAAGTCCTCCGGAAAGTGCGAGGTGGAGGACAGCAGAGCCAACTGCTCTGGGTCGTCAAGAGCTTTCTGAGTCAGCATGGATTTGCAGCAGAGCTGCTTTGCTCTTGCAGTGCCAGATAAGCTCCCCGGGAACGCCACTGGTGTGCAACGAGACATTAATGGTGGCCCGGAGCCTTGGACCCTGACCGGTGAGAGCAACGCCTTTCCTTGGCACATCTTCCTGAATTACAGCGTGAACCCCACAGGCATGGGAACAGAGGAAACAAGGCCGCCTTCCGTTCCTACAGCTCCATTTCCCATATTCACATCCATTATCTTCCGTGGATTGAGTAATTCCGATTCTGACAAATCTCAGAAAAATTGCAAATGTGCTTGTCTCCGACTGCCGTGTGGATAGTTCACTATGCTGTGAGTTCACGGTGCTATTTAGTTTACCTCGATCAGGCGCCATGGTCCAAATTGCATACATTTTCGACATTAGGAGTAACTGGTGAATGATGACTGCCCTCCTACTTCAGAGGAGTGTGGTCTGTTTGGGTGCGGGCCACATCCTTGTGTTGTTCAGACGGTTGTCTGTTTGGAAGAGCTGAAGTAAATCACATCCACAGATAATAGCACAGTAGGGACAGTGCCTAGGGGAGGGAAAAAAAAGACTAATACCTGAGTCATTTCATGTGCTATTTTCAGGAAAGGATATTTGAAAATTTCAAAGACATTTGGTAATTTCAAAGACATTTGATAATTCTAAACAGCTCGTTAAATTACCCTGCTAACTATAGAAGAGGAAGAGCGTCCAAATCTCTGCTCATATTGCTAAGGGGGGCGGGGGGGGGGCATTAGGAAGAACTCTTGCACAGATTTTTGGCGAAAACCAGGGCTCTTTTTTTTTTAAAGACATTCCCTCTATGGCCTGCTGCTTGCTGCTTCATAACGCTTGACAAATTCACACTTCTTAAAAGCCCCCATAAATGTTTTGAAAATTGCTCCATTTTATCAGGGAGTTCTCTGAGCCTTGTCCCTGATACTCACCATGTTTTCATTCTCCATTCCTTGTTTATCTTTATTTTTATGCATTTTCCAACATATAAGGGCTGTCATTATTAGTATCAGCATTCTCGTTATTACTATCATGACGTTAACCACGGAAAAGACTCAGCATCTGCGAGCTAGAAATTCCCGCAATTGTGAGATTCTCATCGCTTCCCCAAAACTAATAAATAAAAGTAAATAAAACCATCTAAAGAAAGGCATCTTAAGCTGTTATGTGCTTCAGGAAAAATCCATGTGCATATCTTACTTCTTACAAGTCAGCTTAAGCTGGCCAGGGGCCGGAGCATGGCTCGGTCACAGATATTGAGAAATCCTTCACCGAATTCCATTTGGACAGGAGGAGTAATTTAAGGGTATGTGGGTGGGAGAGACTTGGAGGAAGGGAGACGAGAGAGCATAGAGTCCCTGATGGAGTACGGGGGAGGGGACGAGGAGGAAGGGTGGAGTGAGTTAGTAAAATTGCACTAGAGACCTAAAATTATAGATCTGTTCGGAATATTAATCCCCACAGCTGCTAGAAGGAGGCCAGCCGATTGAAACTTCTTTGAAAGACTTTCCTGGACAAGTTCTATTAAAAATGAGATAGTGTACTGTAAATACAGGATCACGTGCTCCAGCATTTTGTCAGCGCTCCAGCGCCTGATTCATTCCCAATAGCACAATCTACCGGATATTATACCGGGACTGTTAGGAACAGCCGGTGCATGTTTCCATCACTCAGAATGGCTACCTTTTTAAACACAAGCATGTAAATGAAATATTTTCCCCAGTCAAGCCAACCCCGGGCCTGGTACCAAGCAAACACGGGTGCACTGCGGTCTGCGTGCAAATCGGAGTTGACGCTAACGCTGGGTATCAATCTCTTCCGGCCCAGCACTGATACGAGAACTTTAATACCAATGAGGAGTCGGACCAGCCACGCAGCATTGGCATTAAAAGAAAAAGAAATCCAATGGGAAACCGATTTTCCTTCAACAGCTGTTCGCCGGTGTTTAATTTCTACCCTGGAAGTCCACTTTTCAGAGATTATCTAATAGTTGTGGCTGAGTATGGGCTAGGTAATAATACATCAGAAATATTTCCCCTTCTCCTCCAATCTTGCAGCCAGTAGTCGCGGAGATCACTAAGATATTTCACAACACTTTTGAGAGCGCCTAGACTTTTAGGGGGTTCATGGATAGTGTCGGAAGATATTCTTCCCCAAATGACACAGAGCGGGCCCCTCGGCTTCCAGCCAATCCACTCATCTCGTGGCCACCCGGGGAAATCTTGGAGCTGTTCTCCGAATTCCTCATTCATTTCCAGGATGGCCGTCTCTGACGTTAGTGGTATTAGCATTAAATCACAGCCTGGATGCTAAATCACACCCTGAGAGGAAACAAAAACCCTCGTGGCTGGGATGGAATAGCTTCATGGGCTCCGAGGCAGCATGCACAGCAGCGCCCAGAGCAGCTGCAAGGATGGTAGGTAGTTAATAAACTAAACGGGTGATGCCAGCCTTGGTAAGAGGCATTTGGAGCCAGCCGGGTGCGTGCATACAGGAGGGGGTACACAGATACTTAAAAGCTAGTGACATGTATTCACAACCTAACCCATTTTCTCCTGCACCCCAGCTCTGTCTCTAGTTCACTGAAAGGCATCTTATAGCTCGGACAGGTGCACACGTGATCCTGACATAAAATCAAGGGACGTTTTGTCTGATCAGCCTCCTATGTCCCCTCTTAATATAAGAGCAAAGGCACCCCCAAGAGCAGAGATTTAAGGAGAGATATTTCAACCAGGGAAAAGGGAAGCCTTCCCAGCTGAGGGTGATGACACTTGAGGCCCATCACCGAGCAGGGGGGCTCTGGAAGATGCTAGAAAGTAAATGTGATGAAGATAATAGAATGATATTTTTGAATGTGGGATGAGAGAGAACTAACTCACGTCTTCCCTATCATATGAATTGCCTGATCATGGCAGTGTGTCCATTGTCCACATGCACACGCATACACACGAGTGCACGTGTGTGGGATTGAGGGTGATGTTCTTGTGGGAACAAGGGAGGCCTTCCTCTTTAAGACTTTCTGTCCTGGTAGTTGTTCCTTCTCAAAAGCCCCGGTGACTCTCATCTCCTGGTTGTCAGAGGTAGCATCTGACATGGGACGCAGAGTGCGTGACTGCAAGGCACCTTGTGGTGGCGGGACTCGGTTCATATCCTGTGAGTCCTTGGACGCTCCAGAGTTATTACCGGATTGTAAATCCAGGGTTTTAACATATGTAAAGCTGAAACCAGAATGTGGTTTCAGAAAAATCACACTGATGCAACTGTTTGGAAACAGCCTCATTTCCTGAGGCGTCCTCTGAGGTGGCTTCCCGGAGCCTGCGGGCAGGGTGTGCAGCCCCCTCAGAGGACGTGCTGGCCTAGTAGCCGGGAGGAAACAGCGGCTGAGAGCACACCCAGCTGTTTTCTAAACTCAGTTACCACCTGCAGGGTAGGGTGCAGGCCCCCAAAGGGATGTGTCCACGTCCCAACCCCCAGAACTTATAAATGTGCAAAGAAGGACCTTATTTAGAAAAAGTCTCTCTGCAGGTGTAATTAAGTTAAGGATCTTAAGATGTGGTCATCCTGGACTATCTGATCAGGACCTAAATCAATGATGAGTGTCCTTGAAAAGAAAGGTGGAGTAAGGTTTGGGACAGAGAAGAGAAAGCCATACAGAGACAGAGGGAGAGATGGGAGTGAGGTTGCCACAAGCCAAGGAACACTTGGAGCCACCAGAAGCAGGAGAGGCAAGGAAGGACACTCCTCTAGAGCCCCCATGAGAAGCAGGGTCCTGCAGAAACCTTGATATCAGACTTCTGGCCTTCAGAACTCTGAGAGGATGAATTTATGTTGTCATCAGTCACTGGGTTGTGGTAATGTTGCAGAAGCATAGGAAAATAATACCCTACCACAGAAAGGGAGAAAGCTCACTTTATCCCAGGCAATAACTTTTATCCAGAAAAATTCTCCTTCAATAGATATAACTAAGATTTCACCTGGAAAAAACAAAACAACAACAACAAAAAAATGTAGATTTATTTATGCCACCTTCTCATGAAACAAACAACTCTCAAATGGACACGTTAACATCTGTTTAGAATTTGCAACCAGAAAGCACAGGTCGTACCAGGAACACGCTGCCACTTACTGCTATGGTCTGAATTTTTGTGTAGCCCCCAAATTCTTATGTTGAAATAGTCACTCCCAGTGATTAGATTATGGAGATGGACCCATCATGAACGGAATTCGTGCCTTTATGTAAGAAGTCCCAGAACCCTCACCGGTAACCCTTCCTTCCACCACGTGAGAAGATGGCCATATATGAACCAGGAAACGGCCCTCACCAAACACTGAAGCTGCTGGTGCCTTGATCTGAGACCTCCCAGCTTCCAGAACTGTGAGAAAGACATTTTTGCTGGTTATAAGGTTATAAGTCACCCAGTTTATGATAGTTTGTTATCACATCCCAATCAACACTAAGACACTCACTAATGTACACTTAACTTAGGTTTCCAAATGGAAATCTTAATTTCCCATTTTAAAATATCTATGTTTCTATTATTTTGCAGTTTTCTCTAAATACAGAAAATGACCAGTGCTGTATATTTGCAATGATAAAAGTATTCAGATGCTAAGCCCAAACGAAAACTCTGGGTCAGAAGTGAATTTTTGCTGGCTCCTTAAAAGTAGAATGGCCATGAGGAAGGAGAAATGACCAGTTTTTGAAGCTTGCAAACACTGAGAAATCAAACAAAAATGATATAATCTTTATATACTCCCTCATGATACTGAGCGAGTGTTCAGTGGAAAGTGAAGGGAGTGCCCTGTGTTTTGCCTGTGTGTCTTGTCTAGCGTGGGTCCTGGAACCAACAATAGGAATGCTCCACAGAAGCAGAGGAGTTGAGCGGTCCAAGTGCCAGATCTGGAGCTCTCAATGTGTAGCTTCAGGACCAACAGGCTGTTTAACTTCTCTCTGCCTTGATAGCCTCGTATTTAAAATGGGGTGAATGAGAGCAACTAATTTAGAACATAACTGTGAAGATTAAATGAGACATTATATGCCAATCCCTTAAGACAGTGTCCCAAACAAAGTAGTGCTCAATGAAAGTTAGCTGTTACTCTGAACCTTCAATAGATGCAGGATCTGATGACACTTTGCAATGTTGGTTCAAAAGCCTTGGAAATTCTTCAGGAAAGTAAGATTCACACACTCCCCCGGGGCAGAGAGAACCTAAGTTCTAGGATTGCTAAATTTCACTCAACAATCTTCGGGCAGCGCCCTGATTTCCAATGTTTTGTTAGTATGGGATTGTGTTTGTTTCATATTTATGATATTTTACATTTTGTGAATTTCTCTTTGAATTTCATTCAAATATTTGTTACTGTTTCTTAAAGTGAAATGTTTATAACATGAAATTAACCATTTCAAAGTGGATCATTCAGTGGCACTTAGTACATTCACAGTGTACTGCAACTACCTCCTCTATCTAGTTCCAAAATATTTTTCATCACCTTAAAAGGAGGTCTCATACCCATGTATAAGTTAATTGCCAATCACCCTGCCTACAAATCCCTCAAAATCATTAATCTGTTTTCTGTCTCTATGTCTCTACTTTTCTATTCTGAATATTTCATATACATGCAATCATACAATAGATGACATTTTATGTCTGGATTTTTCCACTTAGTATAAAATTTTTGAGGTTCATCCAAGTTTTAGCCTGTATGAGTATATCACTCCAAAATCCTTTTTAGGGCTGAATAAAGTTCCATTCTATGGATATATGGCAATTTCTTTATCCATCAACTCTTGATCAACATTTGGGCTGTTTTCACCTTTATGCCATTGTGAATGGTGCTGCTATGAATATGCATGTACATGAAGATGTTTGAGTCCCTATTTTCAATTCTTCACCATATATACCTAGGAGTGGAATTACTGGTTTGTATGGTAATTCTACGTTTAACTTGTTGAGGATGCCAAACTTATAATTCTGTTCATTTGTTGCAGGTCTTCACAGTGGCTGTACCATTTTACATTCCCACCAGCAATGTATAAGGATTCCGGTTCTTCCACATTCTTTCCATTGCTTGTTATTTTCTCTTTTGTTTTTTTTTGGTTGGTGGATTGGTTGGTAGGTTGGTTGGTTAATTATAGCCATCCTATATGGGTGTGAAGTGCTATTTCACTGTGGCTTTGACTTGCATTTTCTTATTGACTAATGAATGATGTTGAGCATCTCTTCATGTGTCTGTTATCCACTTGCATATCTTCTTTGAAGAAATGTCTATTCAAGCTCTTTGCCTATTTTTAGCTGGGCTGTCTTTTTGTGGTGGAGTTGTAAGAATTCTTTATGTATGCAACATACAAATCCCTTATCAGACATGTGATTTGCAAATATTCTATCCCATTACATAGGTTCGTTTTTATTTTTTTTTGATTCATTAAAATTTTATTTTATATGTTGTGCTTAATTTCCTGCTTCCCTGATAAACACAGCAGCTTTGGGTGGGGTCTCTTAGTCTTTTGCCCAAGTGGACATCATAGGCCCCCATCTCCTTCACTCACAGGAAAGTGAAGAATTGGGTGAAAGAGAAATTATGAGGAAAGTAGTTTCATAAGTTTAGAACAGCGACTTCATTATGGACCCTGGGATGTAAATTCTAGCTCCATGTCTCAGTAGCTGTGAGACCCTGGGCTAACTCTTGGGCCTGCTAATCCTATTTCCTCTTCTGAATGGTGGGGACAGTGACAGTGTGTGCCTCCTAGGGCTGCTGTGAGGTTCATGCAGATGATCCATTTAACTAAAATAATGAAAACAATATTAGCTATTCATAATATTTTTGGTGAAGAAATATTGTCAAAATAGGCACAAGTTAGCATGTTTGCTTTTTTATTTTCATTTTTTATTATACTTCAAGTTCTGGGATACATGTGCAGAACGTGCAGGTTTGTTACATAGGTATACATGTGCCATGATGATTTGCTGCACCCATCAACCCGTCGTCTACAGTAGGTATTTATCCTAATGCTATCCCTCCCCTTGCCCCCATCCCCTGACAGGCCCAGTATGTGATGTTCCCCTCCATGTGCCCATATGTTCTCATTGTTCAACTCCCACTTATAAGTAAGAACATGTGTTTGTTTTTCTGTTCCTGAGTTAGTTTGCTGGGAATGATGGTTTCCAGCTTCAACCATGTCCCTGCAAAGGACATGAACTCATTCTTTTTTATGGTTGCATAGTATTCCAAATGCCCATCAATGTTAGACTGGATAAAGAAAATGTGGCACATATTTTTTATGTAGCCTCTTCAGCGATAGGTCTAAAGCACAGTCTCTATGTCAGAATGGCTATTTCTTTAATTTCAACATATCAGCACTTACTTCTTTTTTTCTTTCCAAAGCTACTTCCTTTCCAGGAAAAAACTCCTTCTCCAGGCTCCATTCCTTTTAGCACTACAGTGAGCATAGTGTGAACAGTGACTGCCATTCTTGAAGCCTCAGCTGTAGCCAGTTGGAATGGGGTAGCTAAACCACCACAGCCCCAACACCTAATGAGCTTTCTCTGTGCCTATTAGAGGCTTGGAAGGAAAATAGATCATCATAATCATAATCAATTAATCAAAAACTTTAATAAACTATGAAATGGTATTTCCTGAGTACCTCTTGTGTTTTTATAATCCTAAGAAGAAAAAAAAAAAGAGGTACAGAACTCAGACCAGCAATAAAACAAGTAATCCACAGTAAAGTATCAGGTATCAAGTATAATAACCCTTTCAAAGATAGAAAAACTAAACTTTGCTGAACAGGAAATTAGAGAATTCCATATAGTAAGGTGTCAATTGCAAGGCATCCATGAATAGTTAAAGGTGGAAGAAGAGAGAGCAGAGGCTGGTGTTCCGATGAAAAATGCAACACAGTGGCTGAACTTCAGCATCCGTGTGTTACCAGGCGTTTGCGGGTGCAGCTCAGTGATAGTCAGCCGAGACCCTGACAACATAAGCGACAGAGGATCTACCTACTCAGTGGAGAGCTCACTCCTTTCTTTCTTTATTTCTTTCCAAAGCTGCTTGCTTTCCAGCAAAACCTCCTTCTCCAGGCTCCCCTCTTTTTAGCACTACAGTGAGAGTAATACGAACAGTGGCTGCATCTGGGTCAAACATGAGTACGGTGGATTCGAGGCTTTTCAAAAATGTCCACCAAAGTGCCCCAAATAGCAGAGGAATAAGATGCAGCCAAGCAAATAGCAGGGGCATATCCCAAAACAGTCCTACAGAAGACCAAAGTTTCCTGAACATTTTTGGCCCCTCTCAGAAGGTTGTCCAAGATCTGTGTTTAATTCCTTGATATGTTAAAAAAATTGTTTTACATGAAAATGTATTAGATAATTTTAAGGGAAAAAAGGTGGGTAAAAATGCTGCTCTAGGAGACCTTTTCTCCTCTAGTTTCCCAGATTTTTTTTTTTTTTTTTTTTTTTTGGAGATGGAGTCTCACTCTGTCACCTAGGCTGGAGTGCAGTGGTGTGATCCCAGCTCACTGCAACCTCCACCTCCTGGGTTCAAGCAATTCTCGTGCCTCAGCCTCCCAAGTAGCTGGGATTACAGGCACACACCACCATGCCCAGCTAATTTTGTATATTTACTAGAGACGAAGTTTCACCATGTTAGCAAGGTTGATCTCAAACTCCCGACCTCAGATGATCCGCCTGCACTGGCCTCCCAAAGTGCTGGGATTACAGGCATGAGCCACTGCACCCGGCCAGTTTCCCATACTCCTTGGCACACTGATTTGCATGCCAGTTTCAATAGCATGGGTTTCAAAAAAGTTAAATTCCAGAAAGAAAGTGAATACAGAAAGATCTTAGGAATTATGGGAGTGCAGAGGAGGCAGCATTCGCTGAGGTTGGGCCAGGGATGGGCCGGCCTGGAATGTGGGGAGAAGTGGGGAGCCCTTGGGAAGGGATGGCAGACACCATTGTTTCCCAGTGAGCAGGCATCCCTTCTTCCCTGCTGCAGAGCCTGGATCTTGTTTAGGCAGCAACATGGCCAGCGCTAGGGGTTTGGACTAAACTATTCAAGACTATCCCTTTCTCTCTGTCAGATGCTCTCTTTCCACACCTTGTCACCAGAGAGCCAGAGGAAGTGTGAAGCCCATTGGCCAGAAGGGGAGTTCGGCTGCAACTTCTGTAAAAGCTATTTCATTCCTCATTAAAGAGAAAAAAAAAGGCAAAAAACCCCAGCAGACTGGCACCATGCATACACTTGTGCACGCACACACACACACACACACACACACACGCACACCTGCAGACAGCTCTCCCTCCCTCCCGTGCATTGCTGGCTCACTCCTCTGGGCCTTTGGAGACATTATTTTTTAAAGCCGTAGCTGATGCCTTGTTGCTGGAAGGGAAAGGCCAAAAGAACTGTAGAAAATGTGAAATCCAGTGCCTGGAAATCACTCAGCCATTTGGCTGAACTTGGAACTACCAGTCCCCAGCATTTGCATGATCTTATAGGTCAATCTTCCTCCCAGATCATGGGAGAAGCCTCTGAACTTGCTCCTGTCCCCATCCTCATCCCTTCCCAGTCCTGCACTGCAGCAAGAGTAACCCTATTAGGGCCTAAGGAGGGTGAAGGCAGACTCCTTCTTTGCTCAGAACCTGCAAGGCCTCCCATTTTGCTCATTCGGAACACAAGCAAAGTCTTCCCGCGGGCAGCAGGCTTACCTGTCTGCCCTCCCCTCTCACCGCTTTGACTCTGCTTTCGCCCAGCCCTCACTCCACCCCCACCACACCCAGCTGCTCAGGCTTCCTGCAGCGCCTGGAACCTGCCAGGCAGTCTCCTCCCACAGGACACTTGTCCTGCCTTCCCCTTGGTCTAGGCTGCGATAAGCGCATGACTAACTCCTCAATGTCCTCCAATCATCGCTGCTATGATCATGCTGTTTTTAAAATGCAAACCACACTCACTCACCTCCCAGTAGCTCCATCCTCCTATCTTCCTCTACCCCTTCCACAGGCTTAGCACTTCTTTGTGAACATAATTTACTGATTTATACTATTATGGTTAATTATCTATCTCCTCCTCCTAGAATCAAAATCCCATACATTTTTATTTCTAGTCTGTTTGTTTTGTTGATGTAATCAAGGTTAAAGCACAGTGCCTGGCACAGGGTGGGTGCCCAGCAAATATGTGTTCAATAAAATATGTGTCAAATACTATTTCTGCAGTAGGTCAGTGACTCTGACAAACCCTCCAAAAATCTATGATGATTGAATGAAAATATAATTTAGCAAACAAAAATTTACATTCTACCACCTTTATAAAATGGATCTGATACATGGAACAAGATGATTTTCCAATACAGTCACAAATTCCATGAAGTGTAAAATAAGTACAGATTACTTATTTTAAATGAGTACATAAAATATAAAACTTAAAATGTACTTAAAATATAAAATGTACTTAAAATGTAAAACTTGATCAGAATTATTGTGAAAAATATTGCTGCATGGACAATGCCAAGGACATGTTATAAAACTATTGTTCCTTATGATTCTATGAATATTGCTTCTAGGTCTCAATCCCCTTTCTATCCAAAAGAGAAAAAAAGATGATTTGTTTGAACAGCACTCCAGGTCACCTCCTCGAGGGCCCTCTCTTCATCCTCCTGACCTATGTGCGTATTAGCACATGTGGGTAAACCCTTTCATTTACTTTGCTTGCATTCCCATCTGCCTAGCTTTTCTGGGAGAAAGTCCTAAACTAGGAGCATTGGCTACACAAAATAATATATTTTCTAGTCCCAACTACTATCTTTGTAGTCACCCCAATGAAAAACACATATTCCTTTTATTCCATTCAACACTGAAGCTGCGTCATTGTCTCGGGTCAATACCCGAGGTTCATTGTCTCACGCCAAGGAAGTCGAGGACGTGGACACACAAGAAGTGAGTTTAAGAGCGGAGGTTTCATAGGCGAGAGAAAAAAGAAGACAAAAGCTCTCTCTCCTACAAAGAGACGGGGCTCCCAAGTGGGTCTTCAGGTTCCCTGGTGAAATGCAAGGGGTTTTATAGATGAGCTTGAGGAGGTGGTATCTGATTACATAGGGCATGAGAGATCGGTTGGACCAGGCGTACCATTTGCATAGCGTGCAAAGAAGCTGGCCGTCCCGCCCCCACCTTTTATTATGCAAACGGGTTCTCTACCTGGCTGGTGCCATGGTGCCTGCTTCTTTACTGCACACATGATTGACAAAGAAAAGGAAAATGAAGCCTCCATGTTGAACATGGCTGGCCCTCAGGTAGCCGTTTCCTATTGGCACAGCTACCAGCATTCACCTGTTCAAGCTTCTAGCTTGCTTATCTCTGTCTGTAGCTCGATTTCACAGGCTGCTCTTTGTTAGAAAAGAAATGATTTGGGGGCTGCTTTTTGATAAAAGGGAGGCCTTACCGAAGACTCTGTTACCTTCACTATTTGTCTAAATAATTTCAGTCTAGCTCCTGCATCAACACCATTTCCAACCTCCTCTCGCTCCTTCCACACTCACATCCTGGTCCCCACTTGCTGATTCCCTGCCTTCAATTTTGCTTTTTCAAGAAGATCCAGACCAGCCTTTGCACAGATGTTGTTCTTTGTGTCTTCACTCCACCTTTGGTACCACTTTTCCGTTTCTTGTTTTTCAACTTTTCCATTGCTGTATAACCTTCATCTAGCAAATTACTATTAATTTTTCCTTTTTTGTTTTGAGACAGGGTCTCACTCTGTCATGCAGGCTAGAGTGCAGTGGTGGCATCATAGCTCACTGCAACCTTGAACTCCTGTGCTCAAGCAGTCCTCCTGCCTCAGCTTCCCGAGTAGCTGAGAATACAGGCACATGCCTCCACACCCACCTATAGAGCAAATTATTAAAATCCAAATCTTCTATTTGCTTCCTAATTTATGTATTTTAAAGTTATTATTTTAGTGCGTATCCTAGACATCTAAAGATTACAAAAGGCACTCCTGACTTACCACAATCCACTGTAAACCAATTAACTTACCACTACTGAAACCTGACAAGCACCTTAAAATTGTCCAGTGCCTTTTCTCTTCTTTTGCCCTTTGCACTATTTTGATATACTACTATATTCTACATATTATATATATGCACGTGTGTATATTATAAACTACATAAGATAGTATTTTTGTTGTTGTTTTAGAAAACCAATATATTTATCCTTTTCAGTAGAATCCTTCCTTCCTGCAGTGTTATCCTATCTGGAGTCATTTTCTTTTTAAAAAAGTCTTTTTAAAAATATCTATTATTTATTTATTTATAACTGTCAAATACTAATTATGTATAATTTTGGAGTACAATGTGATGTTTTGATCTATATCTATATCTATGTATCTATATATATACACATATATGTACACACATATATATGTGTATATATACACATATATATGTGTGTGTATATATATATATATATATTTTTTTTTTTTTTGAGACGGAGTCTTGCTGTCACCTAGGCTGGAGTGCAGTGGCGCGATCTCGGCTCACTGCAAGCTCCGCTTCCCAGGTTCACGCCATTCTCCTGCCTCAGCCTCCCGTGTAGCTGGGACTACAAGTGCCCACCACCACGCCCAGCTAATTTTTTTGTATTTTTAGTAGAGACGGGGTTTCGCAGTGTTGGCCAGGATGGTCTCGATTTCCTGACCTCGTGATCTGCCCGCCTCGGCCTCCCAAAGTGCTGGGATTACAAGTGTGAGCCACCGCGCCCGGCCTGATCTGTGTATATATTATAGAAAGATTCAATTGAGCTAATTAACATACCTATAACCTCCACCAATTTATTATTCTCTTTTGTGCTGAGAAAATTAATAATCTATTCTTTCATGAATTTGAATGACACAGTACATTATTATTAACTGCGGTCACCATGCACTGCAACAGATCACTAAAAACTTATTCCTTCAGTCTGACTGAGACTTTTCCCCCTGGATCAACAACTTCCTGTTCCCCACTCCCGCCCCTCCTCCAACCTCTGGCAACCACAATTCTACTCTCTGTTTCTATAAGATCGACTTTTAAAATTCGACATATAAGTGAGGTCATACAGCATTTGTCTTTTTGTTTGTGGCTTATCTCATTTAGCGTATGTCCTTCAGTTCCATCCACAGTGCCACCAATGACTGAATTTCCCACTATTTTAGGCCTGCATAGTATTCTGTTGTGTATATACACCATTTTCTTTATCCAGTCGTCCACTGACAGGCCCTTAGGTTGCTTCCATATTTTATTTATTGTGAATAATGCTGAAATGAACATACAGATGCAGATATCTCTTCAACATAATGATTTTAATTTCTTTGGCTAAATACTCAGAATTGGGATTGCTGAATCTTATAGTAATTCTATTTTTAGTTTTCTGAGGGACCTTCATACAGTTTTCCAAAACGAGTACTAATTTTCATTCTAACCAACAGGGTACAAGATTTCCTTATCTCCACATTCTTCACCAACACTTATCATTCATCTTTTTAATAATAGCCATACTAACAGGTGTTTTGTAATATCTCATTATGGTTTTAATTTGCATTTCCCTAATGATTAGAGATGTCAAAGGTTTTTAATATATTTGTTGCCTTTCACATCTTTTCTTTAGAGAACTATCTGTTCAGACCCTTTGCCCATCTTTGAAATCAAATTATCTATTTTCTTGCTGAGTTTATTGAGTTCCTTACATATTTTGGATATTAACCCCTTACCAGATGTATGGTTTGCAAATATTTTCCATGTATTCTCTCTTCACTCTGTTGATTGCTTCCTTTGCTATGCAGAAACCTTTTTTGTTTGATATAATCCCACTTGTCTACTTTTGGTTTTGTTGCCTGAGTTTGTATAGTCACATCTGAGAAATTACTGGCCAGACCAGTGTCATGGAGCTTTTTCTCAACATTCTTCTAGTAGCTTTATAGTTCCAGGTCTTATGTTTAAGTCTTTTTATTCATTTTTGAGTTGATTTTTTTATATAGTGTGAAATAGGGTCCAATTTTATTCTTCAGCATATGGATATCTAGTTTTCTCAAGACCATTTATTAAAGAGACTATCCTTTCCCCATTGTGTGTTCTTGGCACCTCTGGAGAAAATCAATCAACCCTAAATAACTGGGTTTATTTCTAGGCTTTCAATCCTGTTCCATTGGTCAATGTGTCTGTTTTTATGCCAGTACTATCTTGTTTTGATTACAATAGCATTGTATGATATTTTGAAACCTAGAGGCTGGAAACTGAAGCTATTTTATTTAGCTTCAAGAACTACCTTTATTATTTCTTGAAATAACTCATGCTGGCATTGAATTATTTCAACTTTTGTTTAACTGAATTATTTATTTTGCTTTTATTTCTAAAGGATGATTTCTCTGACTATAAAATTTTATATGTAGTTTTTTCCCCCTTTCACACTTTAAACATGCCATTCTATTGTCTTCTGGCTTTCATAGTTTCTATAAAAAATCAGTTTTAAGTCTTATTATTGTTACCTTGTGTCTTCTAACTCTGGCTACTTTTAGTTTCTCTCTCTGTCTCCTCTCTCTTTCTCTCTCTCTCCCCCCTACTTTTTTTTGGAGGGTGGGTGGGCAGGGCAGTGGTTTAGTACACTGAGTTGGAAGTACCTAGGTGCCCAGGCATGATTTGCTTTATATTTATCAAAACTGAGGTTTTTGAGCTTCTTAAAATCAGTAAGCTGATGTTGTTTATCAGTTTTGAAAATTTCTCAGCCATGTTATTTTCACATTGTTTCTTTTCCAATATCTCCCATCGTGCCTTCTGGAACTCCAGTTACACATATGTTCGACCTTTTGACTTTATCCCATGTCTCTTCTAGGTTTTCCATTTTTTAACTTTTTTTTCTCTTTGCCTTAAGTTTGGATTTTTGTTTGTTTGCTTTTCTTCTGTCTCATTAACTCTGTATTCTATCAAGTTCAGTATTCTGTTACACTCATCCAATAACTCTCCATTTCAGATATTGTATTTTTCAGATCCAGAATATCTATTTGATTATGTTGTATATTCCTAGTGCATGGCACTTACTCCTAAGAAATGGTATTTATTTCTAGAGTGTAACCTTGTCCTGGGACATGGACTCTGGGCCCTCTACTGATAGACCAGATAACATATCGAGGCTCTTCCTCCAGGTCAGGGCTTGAACTCTAACTACTTTTCCCTCAGACCCTCCGTGGTTGAAATCTTTGTTCATCTCTTTATCTTGCCAGCTCTTATTTCTTACTAAGTTTCTTGAAAGTTTCTTTGTAAATATGCAGCCTAGAAATTGGCCAGTAATTGAGAGAAATGTTCTACGAATGTATGAGTGATTTCTTCGTTATTTCCTTCACCACCGTACTTTTGCCCTCTTAGACCAACCGCTTTAGCAGGCTTGGATCTGACCCGTGTGTCCTCAGCTAGTACAATCGCCACTGTCTTCTTGGATTCTATTCCTCCTGTGTTTTTCTGAGGTGAGTATGGAGATAATTTTGTATATTTCCCTTCTCTGAGAGACGGTAGCCCCTGAAGTCTTATGCACAGCATTTCCCACCACTTCCATCAAACTGTTGCTTTACATAATTTGTTCAGCTTTTATGGTTGTTTTAGGAGAGAGGTGTGATTATTCTAATTCGAGCTTCTCCATTATTACTGGAACCAGAGATTCCATTTTCTTCTTTACGTAGAGAAAATAAAAAATAAAAAACAAAAAACTCTTTATTTCCAAAGCTAAAATCTTCCCTTAGGTTTTAACCCTATTTCTTCCACCTTCTAAAATTTTATTTTATCTTCAATTCTCTCTTTCGTGTCCACTGGTTCTTTCTTGTCTGTCTGAAATCAGACAAATCGTAATCTGAAAATAAACAAACAAGCAAACAAACAAAATTTTATTTCAGATCTTGCATCTGCTTCCTATTTTATATTTTCTTTCATTAAACATCTTTAAAATAATTACACTACTTCTTCAGAGTCCCCTTCCCTGTCATTTACTGCCACTTCTTTCTCTGTCAATCTGGCTTTGCTTCCTATATGCTACAATAATTTGTCAATTATAAGAAAAAACATTTTTTCACATTTTAGCATGTCTGAAATAGGAATTAGTCTTATGATCAATGGAATCATAAATTGGATGAAATATGATAAAATTAGATATTTCAATATTACCTTTCACCTTCTAATTCCCAAAGCCAATGGCTTTTCTTATATTATGTTCTTCATGATCTCTCTGAATCATATGGCATCTCTTCCTTCTCAAAATTTTCTTCCACTGCCTTTAATGATATCCACAGCGCTTTTGGTTTATTTCCGAAGCTTGTCTTTCTTCTGCCCCTAATATGTAAGTTTTTTCTTAAACCAATTATCTTATCTCTACTTTGTCAATCAGACTCAAATTTTACCTTTTAGTACTGAAGTTCTACCCAATACATTATCTATCATTTTCAAGTAATTGTTATATTAACTTCTCCTAGAAAATTCTAAAGTTGCATAAACAGGCATTAGAGCAATTCCACTCTATGGCCCATAAGCCTGTTGTTCGGATGTTCCTATTTCTCACAATGGCATCAAAGCTTCCAGGACTCCAACATTTAATGCATGAGGGTCATTTCTTATCCTCTGAGTCTATGCTTCCTACCCATAGTCAGGATCCTAGTCTCTACCCTAACACTTGAGATCATTCCTTTCTCTCTCTCCATTTCTTTTATGAACATCTCAACTCAAATTCATATTATAATTGTCCTGAAAAATTGCAAAGCCTTGGTACTGGCTGCAGTAGAGTGTATTAAGTATGACCCCATGAAGTATACTTCCCTGCATCTGTCCAAGACCCTTCGCCATGTAAAGCTGTCACTGTTCTCATCAAGATGCAGTTGACGGCTTTACACTCTTGAATCTAGGCTGGCTCTGTACATTGGTCTGATTAATGCAATGGGTAAGAGTGACATTTTCAGAGCTAAGTTCAGAGCAACTTCCACTCTGGTCACTTAAAACACTTCCTTGTGACTGTCTTGCAAAGATGGTTTGGCTACTGGGAAATAAGATATCACACCATGTGGAAGAGAACTGAGGTACCCTGGCCAACAGCTGGAACCAACTTCCAAACCTGGATGAGATCTTATAGCTTTATACTCCAAGTCAGGTCATGAGAAGACTGAAGTCATACAAATGATCCCAGCTGAGCCCAACAGAAGAACCACCCAGGTTGCTGACCTATGGCATTTTGAATAATTACAGATTTTTTAAAAATAGACTAATGTCTGAGGTGGTAACTGATATTGGCATCAAGTAACACATAATACCTCTGGCTTCCAGTATCTCAAAGCTATCCTAATATTGCTGCCTGTTACAGACCAAATGTTTGTGTCTTCCGAGATTCACATATTGAAGCCGTAACTTCCAATGGAATGCTATTTGGAGATAGGACCCTTGAGGTTTAGATGAGGTCACAAGTGCAGTGCCCTCAGGATGGAATTTAGTGCCCTTAAAAGAAGAGGAATACATAGAAAAATCTTCCCTTCTCTTCACATGTACCCCCAGGAAAAGCCATGTGAGGACATAGCAAGAAGACAGCCATCTGTAGCCAAGAAGTGGGTCTTACCAGAACCCAACCATGCTGACACTCTGATTTGAGACTTCTGTACTCCAAAACTGTGAGAGAATAGATTTCTGTGTTGAAGCCACTCAATCTATGGTATTTTGTTATGGCAACCTAAACTGATGTAGATGCTGCCCAATTAATCTTCCTGAAGTCCATCCCTCCATGATGCAATGGTTCTCTGTGTTCTACCATTAAAACTCAATATCCACTTTTTTACTTCACCCAACAGTCACTTCTTATACCATTATGAGAGTTCCCCTTTCTATAAGTATTAAGGACATGACTATCTCCTTTGACTAAGATCCTGTCAGAGACATTGGCCTCATTTTGCAGTGATTCTGCAGCTACGTACACTTGCTGCTGGTGCCTCAGCTCCAGGGTGCTGAGCACCCTGGAGAGGGGACAAAGCACTGTGTTCCCTGACCAGCAATGTGGAGACACATCTCTGGGGCTTCAGCATCTGAAAGTTTATCTCATCGGACTTGCCAGGCTAGTAGCAATTGGTTGGTTTTATGGATGAGTCACAACTAAATGCGTGAAGTAAGCCGGTCCTTTCAAGTAGCATGGTATAAGAGTAAAGGGTGTGGAGTGTGGAACCCTACAGATGTGAGCTCTGCCACTATCCAAACATGTGACCTTTGAGAAGTCACTTTATCTCTCTGAAAACAAGTCAACCCATCTGTAAGTTGGAAGCAAGTTTGAGAAATATATACTGGTGTTTATCCCAGAATCTCACCCATCTTAAGTGCTCACCAAATTGTGGTTATTGGCAAGTAGCTGTTATCTATGGACATTGTATTAGTTTCTTGTGGTAGTTGTAAACAATTTCCACCAACCTGGGGGCTTAATCAACAGAATTTTTTTGTCTTTCCATCTGGAGGCTAGAAGTCTGAAATTGGCATCATTGGGCCAAAATCAAGGTGTTTATGGGCCACGCGCCCTCCGGAGGCTCAAGGGAAACATTTGTTCCTGGCTTCTCCCAGTTTCTGGTGGCTGCCAGCCTTCCTTGACTCATGGCCACATCACTTCAAGCTCTTCTGTGATCACATTGCCTCCTCCTCTTCAGCCTTTCAAATCTCCCTCTGCCTCCCTCTTCCTAGGCCTTTTGTGATATATCTGGGATAATCCAAGAAAATGTCCTCATCTCAAGATCCCTAATTTAATTCCGTCTATAAAGATGCTTTTTTAAAACAATATTGCATTTACAGATTCCAGAGATTAACACATGTATATCTTTCAGCCTTCCACAAATGCAGAGCAAACTACCACATTAGCAACTTAGAATAACACATATTTATTTTCTCACAATTTCCATGGGTCAGGAAGTTGGGCACAGCTAAACTGGGCTCTTAGCTAAGGGTCTCACAAGGTGACAATCAAGGTATCAGCCAGATACCTTGGGGAGCTCAAAGTCCTCTTCCAAGCTCACACAGTTGTTGGCAGAACCCAGTTCCTTGCAGTTGTAGGTCTAAAATTTCTGTTTCGCTGCTGGCTGTCAGCCAGGGCCACTCTCTCTTCCTTGCCATGTGGCCCTTTCCCAGAATGCAGAGCCCTCTCACACAGCAAAGTTTACATTTTTAGGGCAGGCAGAAGAATCTCTGTCTCCAGCCTGCCAAGACAAAGCCTATATAATGTAAGCTCGTCAAGGGAATGACATCCCCCTCAGCTTTGCCATATTGTCTTGGCAAGTCACAGCTTCCAGCACACTCAAGAGATGGGACTTATACAGGGTATTCCACATGGGTGATTACCCTAGTGTATGTCCACTGCATGTGGGAATAAAATAAATAGTAATAATGACAGCAGAAGTGGTACTCCAAATGAGAAGTGTTATGGTTGAATGTGTCCCCCCCAAAAGCATTTGGGGACAATGCTTTTTGGGGGACACATGTAAACCACAGCACTTTTTGGCAAGTTAATCACCAATGCAACAGTGTTGGGAGCTGGCACCTAATAGGAGGTGTCTAGGTCATGAGGGTTCCATCCTCATAAATGAGTTAATGCCAATTATAAAAGGGCTTGGGGGTGCTGCAAGTTCAATCTCTTGCCCTTCCATCTTCCACCGTGGGATGGCCTGGCCAAGAAGGCCCTCTCTAGATGTGAGCCCCTTGGTCTTGGACTGCCCAGACTCCACAACCATGAGCCAAATAAATTTCTGTTTTTTTGTAAGTACCCAGTCTGTGGTATTCTGTTATAGCAGCACAAGAGGTATTTCCAGTGAGTATGAAGAATGCATAAATCATGGGAATAAACTTTGGCATAAAATAAAATAGATCTTTTAATTATTTCAAACTCTAAACCAAATCACTACTGCTCCAAATTATGCTTTACAACTATGATGGCATTCATAGTCTGACCCAGTTATCTCAACCTGAGAAATTCGTACTAAACTAGTAATTCAAAAGAGCTCCCTTCCTCCAGATGAAAAGCTTTAAACTGGAAACAGGAGCCCACTTAGCAGGTCCCATAGCTCCAGCAAGGACTGACTGTGCTGCTTTGTCTGAGCAAAATTAACCAGCAGCATGGCTCAGAGGTTCCTGGGAACCTGTGGCAACATCGGGTAGCAGGTGGGGCTTAGGTCAGCTCTGAAAGATGTGACAGGTATGTGGAGAGGACAGGAAGTCGCCCAGGTCAGAAAATCTAGCATGTGTTAGGCATGTTCACAAATAAGCCCATCTATCAGCTGGCTACAGTGAAGGATACACAGAATTGAGAATTAGCAAGGTCCTCTAACCCATGTATCCCAGACTCCTGTGCCCTCCAACAGCTATAGTTCTCTTTATTTTATAAATAACAGTAACTTCAGCTACTATACCCAGCTCTGCAGTAAGCTCAGCCTTTCAGATTTCCCTCGTACAGCGTCTCTGGGAATCCACAGCAGGGTCTCCAGGTTCCATGAGTCGTGCTCGCTGGCTGTGCCTGCCATTCCTCTGGACTGCTGAGATTCTTCTGCAGGTGACCTCAGGACTTCAGAAAAAATGGTGCGGCTTCTAGGCTACCGACCAGCAGAAATGTGACTCCATGCAGGATGGAAGCAGCATAATGGGCTATTATATCAAGCAATGTAATTGCTCAGTTTTTCAAACTTCTTTATTTGAAAAGCAGAAGCTTTATGTAACCATAAGTCTCACTAAAATATTTTTACCGAAACAAAAATGTAGAAATAGAAACACTATCAGCAGCATTTAATTAGCCAGTTTTTCTTAGTATTAGACATTAGGACTTAAACATTATTGGAGTGCAATAATGCAAAGTGTCAATTCAGTCATCTTAGGCTGAAGTAAATCAGGGTGACATGAGATCCTTGAATTCCAAACAAGCAGCTTGGAATATTATCTCATAAGCAAGGAAAAGTGTTTGAAATCTTCTACTAGGAGGCTGATATGATGAAAGCTTGAATGAGGATTCCCATGGCTGCCGCACACAGAATATACTGGAAATCTGAACCAAGCACTGCTTCTAACTGAGGGCAGTGGCAATGGATTTGATGCTAGAGACATTGATAAGGAAGAATTTTTATGGAATGAAGTTATGTAGCTGTTGGGAGAAAGGGAGAGGGAAATTTAAACAAAATCAAGGTTTTGAACATGGACAGTGGGGTGAAGACGGACGCAGCCAACACAAATGGGGAAGGCACAAGGGCAGCCCTGAGAAGGCAGAAGTGAGGAGGCCCCCTTTGCACAGCTTAATTTCAGTGACTCCGGTGAGTCTTCAGGAACGTTGCCAATGAGTAGTTGTAGGGAGATTATCAACACCTCTGCTTCAATATCATCAAGGATACAGCGACATACTCCCAACTCTGCTTATGACAGGCACTCAACACAGGGTTTGGGGATGAAAGATTGAAAGCATCAGTGAATTACTTTAGCTGGAAAGACATGAAGGTAAAGAAAAACATTTAATAATTACATGTGACCACTTTCAATGTTCACTTATCTACAAATAGCCTCGTGTCCGCTCTGTCTGTATACAATCCAAAATAACTCAAGAGTTATAATCATTAACATTAAAGGTAGACAAACTGAGAAGAATGGACCTCCTTCCTTCAGTATCCAGTGAGAAATATGTTAAAAGGCACAAATAAACAACAATTTCTGGGAAAAAAAAAGAAGTCCAAGTAAAACTGCTTAAAATAGGAAAGATAAATTCAGACAACACCCAAAAGATTGATTATCACCTGGAGTTTCTATAATTGTCAGAAGGCTTAAATATCTGTTTTCTCACTACCTCTTTGGATTCCACCCCACTGGATAGGGGTGTTTTGAAATACTGCATGAGCTGAAATGTCTTTGAATAAGAATTAATCCAGACTTGAATTAATAGGTGGATGAGTATGTAGGTGAAGATTGAAAATAGTGTTGATTTGTAGGCAGAAATTCAGGATGTTAACATGTAGTAAATTCTCTCTTTGTTATTTGAAATAGACCCTCTGGTCACACAGTGGGCTAAAGAGACCCTCTCACAACATGCCTGTTTTCTGGCCTGTCCTTGTTTTCAGACACCGTAGGGTCAATGGAGTTGAGGACAGTGTCTGTCACCTGTCTCTCCCATGAATAAATGCAGCGCACATGTGGTGGGCAGGCCTCCACTTTTATGTACATGTTTACCTCCATAAAACAGTCATTGTTTAGCTGTTTACCTCCATAAGACAGTCATTGCGGGGCTGTTTGAGTGTGTGGGGGAGTTCTCAACATCTTTCTAACTCTGTCTTCATGGAAAAGTGATAATTCACCAATAAAAACATGAATGCCAGGAAAAGAGGGGAGGAAATAATAGTGTCATCAGTAGCTGTGAGCTAACAACAGTGTAACAGGAGGAAGAGTGGCTTTTTAAACCAGAAAGGTAGGTCCAGCACCCTCCTAAATAACGCTGTGATATGGCACAAGTCATTCACCCTCTCTGAGCCAAAGATGCTTTCATCCTCCAAAGCAAAATTGTTACAGCTGCCCACTCTACTTCCTAGGGCTGTGGTGAGGAATAAATGATAAATGCAGATGTAGTCTGTGGGGATAGTGAACAGGAAGAATAAAAATATATAAAAATACTTCAAAACATCAAGAAGATTAAACAATAAGAAAAATTTGTTTTCTTCCAAAATACCTAGTCACTCATCCCAGGACTGGGAAATTCAGTGGCGTAATGACATCCTTAAGATGGATCCTTTGCACCTTATATGAGTCCGTCCTCATTCCAGCTGCTGCCTCCACTAAGGGCCAGAGGACAGCAGGTGCCCTGAGCATCATAGCATTGCCCACTGCTTGCTCAGGCGCAGAAGACATGGTCTCCTTCTTGCATCTCTGTGATTTTCTTTTAAAAGTCACTGTACCAAAGTATAAATTACGCAAAATATCATCTCCATTTTATGTATGCAATTGAGTGCATTTTGACAAATGCAATTACACTATTGTAATCACCTACACAAGATGTAGGGTGTCTCCATCACCCCAAACGTTTCCCGTGCACTCCCCTCTGGTCCATCGTTTTCCCACCCTGCCCCTAGAAAGCCAGAATCTGTGAATGTCAGCATGGAAGAGTTTGCCTGGTCCAGGACTTCCTAGGGCCCGGCCTTGCACTCAGCAGCCTGTGTTGGAGGTTGACCCGTGCTGCTGTGCCCTCCGCAGCTCTCTCCTGGGAACCGCTCCGTAGCACTCTGTCCTTCGGTGGGGACACTGTCGCTTGTTTATGCACCCACCTGATGATGGACATTTGGGTTGTTTCCAGTTTGTAGTGAATATAAGGAAAGCATCTATGAACACTCACGTGCAAGTGTGCACAAGGCTTTGTGTGGATACACGTGCTCATTTCTCTTGAGTAAATTCTTATGAATGGAATGGCAGGATTCTTTGCTGAGTTCATATTTAACTTCATGAGAAACGGCCCCGCAGATGGCCAGAGTGGAATACAGTTTCACTCACCCTCAAGCAAGGTGGGGGAGTAACAGCTGCTCCACACACTCGCCAGCACTTGTCATTCTCCATCTTTTCAATTTTACTTGCACTTTTTCTTCATTAATGCTAAAGGTGAAATGCCAAAATGATTGTCCCAGAAGCCCAGGCTGAAGGCTTGCCCTCCTGTCTCAAGAGACAGAAGTACGTCTTTCCATTTCACGTGACAAAGGAGGTGGAATTATCATGATTGTTTCCAATCAATTAAAATGCATGTCCTAAGCCCAATAATGAATTTTAGATTCAGTGTGGAGACCTGAACCTAAACAGCCTCTATTAGGCATAAGGGGAACCAGCTCCTGGACAGAGTTAAGTGTCTTTCACTAGTTTAAAAAAAAAAAAAAAAAAAGAAGGCCCTTGTATGTAAAAAAGTATTATGTATGTAAAATATAACTATATATTCAGAAATGTATGGATTAAAATGGATATATTTAGAAATGCATATATTTATATACTTAGAAAATGCATATAGATCAAAGGTCATGTGAACCACAGATTGACTTTTTTTCAATGTAAGCACTTATGTATTCATTCGTTTTTCATTCAGTGAATACATCATTATTAAACAACGATGTTATGAAAAGTATGAGATGCTGACCGGAAGAGAAATGTGGCCTACTGTGCACCACCTAGAAGAGTTTGCACAACCCTGTATGGCTAAGTTTCACTCACCTTCATCATAAATATATAAATGGATGCCAATCTATTTCTTAAATTATGTAATCAAAATGCAGTTTCTAACATATTTGGATTGAGGTATTTGATAATATTATCTTGAAGCACAGTCCAATCATCTCTGCCATAAATTGATGAAAATAGTGTTTAATTACTTATTTCTTTTTTTTTTTTTTTTTTTTTTTTTGAGACAGAGTCTCACTCTGTCAGCCAGACTGGAGTGCACTGGCGCGATCTCGGCTCACTGCAAGCTCTGCCTCCCGGGTTCACGCCATTCTCCTGCCTCAGCCTCCGGAGTAGCTGGGACTACAGGTGCCCGCCACCTCGCCTGGCTAATTTTTTGCGATTTTAGTAGAGACGGGGTTTCACCGTATTAGCCAGGATGATCTTGATCTCCTGACCTCGGATTCGCCCGCCTCAGCCTCCCAAAGAGCTGGGATTACAGGCATGAGCCACTGCGCCTGGCCACCTATTTCTTATATACTAAAAGCTACAGAGAAAGAAAATGGAAGAATGTCTTAGAGAATCATACACAGAGAAACCAACACTATTCTAAAGGTGCTGTGTTTGAAGAGCAATTACACTGTATTTTGAAAAAAGAAAAAAAGTAAAATCAATTACATCAATGATCTCAGGAATTCCATCACTAGCGGATCCCAGTTTCTGCAACCAGAGGTGCCCGTGTTCCACAGGCCGTGTGCACAGTGTGGCGGAGACACGGGCAGGGGCTGGTGCTCTCACCTCCCACACTGAGGCCGGTGCCTGTTGGCAAGCAGGGTCTGTCCGTTTCATCTGGTCACTTTGGATGTCCGTGAGTTGTGGTGATATATACATAACCAGGTGCTGTTCTTAACTAGGTATCATTCTGCACCTATTTCTCCAATAAATCTCAACGGCATCTTAAAGCAAAGGAGACACAGCCGCAGTCATGCTGACAGAGGACCTGGCTATTAAGCTGTCTGCAGACTCCAGAATCAGTGAAATGTTTGACAGTGCAGGGACAAATACGTATTACCAACATTGCTTAATCCATGTTTCAAGGGCAGAATTTGAAACCATGCTTCTGCACCGAGCAGGCTACAATGGCTGGAAGGATACTGTCATAAAGAAATGCCAGAGGCCACGCCGCGATGCACCTCCCCAGCCCCTGGGCTCACCAGCCTCCCTTGGACAGAGCATGTCTCATAAGACAGAAGGTGTGGAGCTCTGACATGAACACAATAAAAAATTTAAAAACTTAATAAAACATTTTTTCGAAGGAGTGATCAGACTGACCCCATGGTCCTGGAGCCCCATGTTCTTCATTCCTGGAGAAGCAATATTAGTTGGGAAAACTCAATCTGTCCAAACTATGGAAAGGTCTGTTTGTGACCAAAGGTCCGAGGCAGCCACAAGGAAGGATCCTCACCCAGGCAGATCAGTAACCTGTGCACACACACACTTGCCTCTGTCCACGCACACTGTGACCCTCTTGCATGAAAGTATAAATAAATAAGGAACTCCAAATTTAGCCACTGTCCAGGCTAAACTCAAACACCACAGTAAGACTTGGCAAAGTTATAAAACCATATAGGCTAGACCTTTTTATGATGGACAGGTAACACCATATAATATCTTTCTTTAAATGACTTATTTGTCCTCTTGAAGCCAGTGTTTGGGAGGACTGGCTTCTGTGAAGTTTGTTGGGCGTGGACTCCAGCAGAGTGGACTCACTTCCCAGCATATCCAAAAGGGCTGGCGGTGGTAGGCCTGCTGCTCACACAGACTGTGCTTCTCCACCTCCAGGAGGAAGTTGTGCTCCCAGATTTGGGCAAATGATCTTGAAGGCAAAGATGAGATCTGAGTTTTTAAATTTTTCCTGCAGGATGGGAACGAATTGCAGCCTAACACTGAGGAAGATAGAGGGGAGGTGCTTCTCCAGCCTGGGAGCCCCACATCTCCTAAGGTGCAGTGTTGCCGCTTCCAGGCAAGTGCTGATGGATGGTGCCGGCCATGGTGCTGCCCCAGGGGCCTAGTTCTAGACCAGAGGCTGGCACTTCCATCCTCCAGTCGTCAGGCAGCTGGAGCCCAGTCGAGGATGCAGGACAAGCCTCCCCGCCGCAAGCTGGCTCCCCATCCTGCCCTGGTTGCCAGCCTGGTACCAATGCATTCAGCGGCCACACGTGGGCACAGAAATGAGGGAGAGACAGGAGAGTGAGGAATTCTGCCCGATGCTGGTGTGCAAGTGGGAGACACCTGAGCCAGCAAACAAACGGGTAGGTTTCATAAAGCCGTGTTCCTTTCTCTCCCTAGCTTGCTATCACCCTCGGGAAGATTAAATAAAGAAGAAGCTATTGATCTGTGAAACATAATCTAATTTCAAAGTAAAACTTTCCAGATGCCATATTCATCGTGGGTGGCAGCAGCAGCTATTTGGTCAGCAGCCCCTGGCTGCTTTTCCAGGACTTAACTGGTCTTTAAAGCAGCCTCAAATCCTGCAGATCGAGGCAGGGGGGCACACAGGGACTCACGGGCTGGGTGCTGGGGATCTTGGAGAACAGCTTCCGGATGGACAAACACAGGTCCCTCCATGGAGCCTCCCAGCCAGTCATCTGTGTCAGGGCATTTTTAGGGGCGTCCGTGGAGCAACGTTGAACAGCTCCAGGTGCTGATGGGGCTTCACCTGTGCATTCCTGCTGAGGGGGATGCTGTCCCCTCCTGCCTGCAATGACCACTTCACTAGCTGCACTGTGGGTACACTGGGGCCTCGCCTGCAGCCCCCAGGAAACTGAACACCTGTCTCTGTGGCCGAGGTAAAGACACCGGAAGAAAAGCAATATCTGTAAAAGAGGCATTGCCAAAAATTAATAAGAAATGCTGATAAGGCTGGACACGGTGGCTCACGCCTGTAATCCCAACAATTTGGGAGGCAGAGGTGGGCGGATCACCTGAGGTCAGGAGTTCGAGACTAGCCTGACCAACGTGGTGAAACCCCATCTCTACTAAATACAAAAAATTTAGCTGGGCATGTGGAGGGCACCTGTAATCCCAGTTACTTGGGAGGCTGAAGCAGGAGAATCACTTGAACCTTGGAGGCAGAGGTTGCAGTGAGCCGAGATTCTGCCACTGCACTCCAACCTGGGCAACAGTGCGAGACTCTGTGGAAAGAAAGAAAGAGAGAGAGAGAGAGAGAGAGAGAGAGAGAAAGGAAGGAAGGAAGGAAGGAAGGAAGGAAGGAAGGAAGGAAGGAAGGAAGGAAGGAAGGAAGGAAGGAAAGAAAGAGAGAGAGAGAGAGAGAGAAAGAAAGAAAGAAAGAAAGAAAGAAAGAAAGAAAGAAAGAAAGAAAGAAAGAAAGAAAGAAACAAAGAGAAAGAAACTCTGATAAATAGTGGACAGCCCATGGTGAGCCCTGAGGATGTGGCCCTGGACATCAAGTCCTCGTCAGCCTGGGAAGTGAAGTTTAAGCACCTCCTCCACAGTTAGTACCACCTGGAAAAGAAGGCATTAAAACATCAGACACAGGAAAAAAACATCACTCCAGAGTGCATGGCTGTAATTTCAAGATGCATGTAAAGGGCTAGCACTGCCCCGTGGTGTGTTTCCTGATGCCAACATGCCTCCCTATTACTTCACGGGTACACTGCAGAAAAACTCTTGCAGCATGGCTGAACCTATTTGGGAAGCTTAGATCAAGTTTGCTAGGAGGCCAGGAAATAAATAGAATAATCCATAGAGGTCTCTTCCAGTGCATGTTTCTAAGAAAAGTGAACAGAATTTCTTGTTTTCAGTATTTGTTAAAGATTGTAGACAAGCATCTCTTGCAATCTCATCAATTAATACAAACTCAGCTGAATGTACTTCATCCCAAAGAGGCTTGATTCCAACAAGGTCTTTTAAACCCCAGAAATCGAAGCCTTCATTCAGTAGACCTCTGCTTCGTCTCAAGAAGCTAAAACCTAGAAAGACCCTGCAGCAAAGATCAAAACACCGTCATTTCCTAAAAAGATTGTTGGTGGTTCCCATTACCTAGGATTAGCCCTGCAATTACAACTCATGAGCAGAAAGTTTTCATCAATCAGTGTAGAATTGTCACTGCTTTATGGCCTTTAAGAATAACTGTAGAGATATTTTATTTTTTATCTAGATTCAAAACAAGAACATGGTTTAAACAAAAAAAAAGGAAAAAAGATATGTCAATAGTTTTGATTACAGATTATTAAAGAAAAAAAAAGAATCCTCCTGAAACTTTTCTGGCTTATTTAAACACTGGACAGAATTTTCCCCAGCAAATTCCTCTTCTTAGAAAATCATGCTCTGCCTCATTTTTGTCATGCAAATAATGCACATATGCTATTTTTAGAAATTGTAGGCAATTAAAATCATTTCTCTGTCACTATTCTGCTAATTTTATTGTTGATGACCACGTTCAAACATTTTATAATCAACTTAGTAATTTTTGTGAAGACCACTAGTATCCTTTGGGTCAGCTCACGGTGTCACAGGATGCATGGGGTGTTGCTGCACAAGCTGGAAACTTCTGTGGCTGGGCACACCTTCTGCCTGAGTATTGCTCACACCCCCTGGGCTTGTTCTGCCCGCTCGGGCTGGCAGGCTGTGCTTGGCTTGCACTACCAGCCCAGATCCCATACGTGCCAAGGGCAAGCCAGGCCCAGAGAGGTGAGGGGTGTGAGGGCAAGTGAGTGCAGGGTCCGGCCACTACACACACCAAGCACACTGGCTGCTATGGCTGGGTGGGCAGCTCCAGGTACTGACAAAGGTGCTGACTTTGTGTGAGGTTGGAGCTAGACCAGATATACCTCACACAGCTTTCACTGCGGGCATCCGTGTCTGGATTAGGGGAATGCAGTGGCACCCGAATCTTGCAGATGCCAGGAGCCACAGAGCTCCAAAGAGGGTGTCACAGCCCTAGCTCAGGGAGCCCCTAGGTCTGGGCTCCCCAAAGGACCACAGCTCTTCTCTCCTGTTGCCCTCAATTTGGCGAGTGGTGGGGGCATGTTTCAGTCCTGCTTGTGTTGCAGCTCTTCCAGTCCCACCATTCAGCAGGTCCTGAATTCTTGTCCCATAGCCAGGAAGAATGAGGTACACAGACAAGTGGAAGGTGAGCAAGGTGGAGAGAAGTTTCATTGAGAGACAAAACATCTCTCAGGAGACCCAAAGTGAGTACCTCCTTTTGCAGGCAGGTTGTACTGACAAGTGTCCAGCTCTTAGCAGAGAGGAGACCCGCAGTGGGTAGCTCCTTTCTCCAGGCAGGTCGTCCCAATGTCTCTGTGGGTCTGGCTGTGTCCAGGGTTTTTAAGAGCTTCAGAAAGGGGAAAGTGCATGTTGATTGGTCCATAGGTGGCCATAGGTGGGCCGAGGAAAAGCACCATAAGTTCTCACTCTGGGCCACAGTCTCCACCCAGAACTGATAGCCTAGCCCCCAGCTTCAGGCCATCCCTGGCTTGGAGGTGAGGCCTCACTGGGGACCTGCCCCTTTCCACCCAGGAGCCTGTCTGCCTTCTGCCACCATCAATCGTGTCGTCCATGGCTCCCAGGCTGTTCCTGACAAGGGGCACCTGCAGGCCTGCACCCAACTACCCTCAGCCCCCTCTTGGCCTCCCTCCCATGCTCGTCAGCACCCAAAGTCTGGAGGGTGCCAAGGCAGCAGGGAGCTGGCATGTCAGTGTCTCCCTGAGTGCACACATACCTACCAGGTCATGACAGCACCCAGGCTTGACCCCAACTTTGTTTGGAAATCACAGTGGGCGGTGGGAGTGGGGAGAGGCCAGGAAGTGGGAGCAGGCACTTCTGAGTCTGCAGGGGCAGGGGGGCTTACCAGGCCTCCTAAAAGCACAGGGATGCTGGGGTATGCAGCCGCAGCTGGGCGGCTGCAGTTGTGCCTGGGAGCACAGGGATCTCACCCTGCCAATTCAGTAGGGGGTGGGGATCCCATTTGTCCCTGACTCCCACTGGTTCCATACCACTCCAAGCACCCAATCCCAGCCATGCCTCCCTCGCTGCAGCCAGTGTCTTCACAGTGACAGCTCCAGATGGACCGCCATCACCATCAACAGTAATTACTCAGTAAAGTGTTTGACCAACTAGAAGAATAAGGCACTCATTCATCACTAAGTCACTGTTTTTCTCAACTTGACTGTGTTGAGTTTAGCTTGCTAATAAGCCACCCAAGAAGTAAGTGAGAAAGGAGGAAGCTGAGTGGAGGACATAAAATAAGAAAAGAGTCACTATTTTTTCTTGGATTATTTGACTTTTATCAACAAACTGTAAATCTGGCAAATCCACAGAGTTTTTTTTCTTTGTGGCATGGGTGTTGATATTTTCATGGAGTCTTAACTCTAGGGATTTCACCAACATTCAGACCTCCACCCCTCAATATACTTATAACTAAGCAACAAAATCTAGCTGTACACTAGCCTCTCTTGGTTCTACCTCCCAATGACATCTCAAGCCCTTCTAATTCTGCTTACCTCTGTGGGTGACCTTTGCCCATGCTATGATTATCTTGGGCTTGCATGGTCTCCTGCCTGGATCTTCACTTTCTTTCCTATCTCCCTCTAATCCATTCTAGACACAGTGGCGGAAATATTCTTATATAAGTCAGGCACCCATTAAATCTTAGATTTAATTTTGTGTATAGCTGAGTTCAATTAATTTTCTTCCACAGGACCTAAGCATTTCAGCCATGCCACTGTATTGTAATTCTCTGAATAATATCTATTCATCATCTGGTTTCCCAAACTGAATAAGGAGGTTTTCTTCTGAGAAACTTCACAAGTTAGTGAAGGATGAAGACACACAAATAAAAATATATCCCTTGTGGACTATGGTAGTGATACTACAGAGGGAAAAACAAAATCCTATGAAATATATTCAAGAAAGAAAGAAAAACTTGGACAGAAATTTGTTATCCAATTGATAATCATATTTAGCTTCTAACTTGGGGTCAACCTGAAGATTTAATAAACATGAATTTTAAGTCCTCATTAAGGTCAATGATAAACATTACAAACACAATGACAGAGAAACATCCTCATAGAAACAATCATTTATCAAACTTCTTTAAGTAAAATAATTTAACCATGTGTGATGTTTTTAAATATTAGAAAGTGCTTTTATGATGGTTTAGAATCACATCAAGGAGTTTCATGGGGGTCATCTCACCTTGTCTTAACAATTACCCTGTGAGTCAGGTGTTATCATTTTCACACAGGAAGCAGGTGCAGGTAGGTCAAATAATGTACAAGTGGTGACACCAGAACTGGAACTCAGTATTTGTGGCACCAGAGATCATACCTTCAACCACTGTGTGACTGAAGTCCTTATAGGCTTACAGAAGGTTTAATGTAAATTTTTAATTGGGAAGAATGACGTAAACATTATGCAAAAAACCTGAAACCAGAAATATGTGAGATGAGTACCCATTCACTCACCAAGACATCACTCCCTTCCTTTTCACCTTCTGACCCCTACTTTTCCAAAATCCTAGAAACACAGAGGCTTTCATAATTTTAAGCAGGGCCCTGTGATTAAACATCCATACCTACAGCATAACTAGACTCAAATAATGCCCAAACTTCAAATTATCTGTAAGTAGAAATATAACCCTTAGAGCATTATCCACTATTCAATTGCATGTTTTTGTGGAGAAAAAGGAAAGTCCAAGAAAAAAACTTCATGGGGGAGCAAAGAGAGGAGTTAGCTGCAGGCCAAAGATTGATCCAAAATGACCACCAGAAAGAGAAAATCCATTATATGTACAAAATGAAAGGAGTCCTGAACAATCGGATGCTACAAAAAGGAGCTATAAATGCAGTCAGTTTGAGTGGCGGCCTTTGATTGAAAGACATTGCTTCTGGGGGAAGAAAAACTTACAAAGGAATGGTGAGACATGCTTTGGATACTGGGTATAAAAGGGAAAATAAACAAAATAGTTAAATTGATGACCCTATGAGAATACCTCCACTGATGAAAATTCTCTGAAGAAACAACCACAAAGTAAAAGAAAAGTCAACACTCCAAATTGACTAAATATGCTAAGCAAGCATTTGGGGTATGAATGGGGTATGAATAACCATTTGGCAACCATCACAGCAATATCTCAATCACTCATGACTTAGCCTCTAATGGATACAAACCCATGGTGAATGTTTAATGAGTAACAGGACAATTACATGGTCTCAAAGTATCTCCCCATAAGACACAGATTACAAACGTAAAAACGGAAACGTTAAAGTAACTTTGCCATAAAAAAATAGTAACTTTACAGTATATGAACTTGTAGAGTTCACCTTAACCAGGTAATCAACATAACATCACCAGAAATGGGACATCTAACATCATGTGCCTCCTGATATAATATACTTTGAAAACATTATTGTTGTGGTATTTAAAAAATAGATTCTAATCATGAGAAACATCAGACAAAACCAAATCAAGATTTATTCTATAAAACAAATTGCCTGTGCTCACCAAAAATATCAAGGTCCTAACAGTCACGGGAAAACCAATGCACCACCGCACATTTACAGTGGAAAGAGCCCTAATGATTGAACACTGCACAACTTTTGGCCCTAGAATTTTTTTCCTTAAAAGAACATTATCAGGAAAACTGGTAGCATTTGAATTAAGATCTGTAGACTAGATAGCTGATGGTATAATGCTAATGTTAATTTTTTACTTTTATACTTGTACCATGTTTTTATAACAGAATGTTCTTGTTTTGAGTGCAGAACCCTGGAGTATTTAAGGGTAAAAGAGAACAATGTTTGCAATTTCCTTTCAAATGGTTTAAAAATATATATATAGAGAGAGAGAGGGAGAGAATGAAAAGGCAAACATGATAAAATGTTAACCTTTGAGAAATCTGGGAGAGGGACATACAGGTATGCTATGAATTATTTGTACAGCTTTTCTGAAAGTCTATAATATGTCAAAATAAAAAAGTAAAAATTGTAAATTAGAACTTATTACTTCCAAGATAACAGTTCAGTCCAGTGATTTATCATTGATTATCCAATAAAATAAATTTTAGATTAAAATAAAATCTGTGAGATTATTTCAAAAGCATGCATATGATACATTGTAAAATATCATTTTATATAAAATTATGTATAACTAATTTCATTACCGTGATGTTTTAGACCAATACCAAATTTCCTGCTGTTTCATGTTTTCTCTTTCTGGTATTTCTACTTCTAAAACCTCTTCAGTTCATTTTCTAACAAACAAAAGTTTGACCTTTGTTTGATATTTTAAAATTTTCTGTATTTCCAACATCTTTAAGGCAATTCAATGCTTACCACTCTTTATTCCAATTAGTAATATCTCTATATTCAGTACCATCTGCAAAATTCATGAAGTTTTTGTTTAGCTCTTTCTATTGGATCATTAATTAAGACATAAAGCTAGTCCAAATAGCAAATGCAGAGGTAGGCCAGGAGGCAACCTGAGGAAATACGGGATATGTTTGCAACCTCCATAAGCAAGTATTTGGTGCTTACCCAACGTGCTACTTGTAGAATCATATCAAATCCCTTTCATAGCCATACTTAATAGTCTGATGCAAAAACAAAACCATCATATTGGTATTTCATAAATGGTTTTTAAATTAGTCAAACTGCTCAACTTTTTTTAAATATGTGATTACAAGATTGATCTCAAGAACATCTACTCCAACTATTTTACTCATCAGGAATTTTTATGAAGTACCTATCTTGTTTAAGATACTTTCCTTGGTGCAAGAATTGAGACAGAAAAAGAAGTATAAGGCATCACTTCTGTCCTCACAGAACATTCCTGGGCCCCATACTCTGTAGATCTCTTTCACAACGTTTATCACGTTCTTGGTGTTTGTTTCCATCCCTGCCTTTCCCATGAGATACAGTTGTGCAGATTTTTGTCTTCTATACCTAGTAACCATGACAATGCCTAACACTGGCATAAACTCTTAGAAAAATTAGTTTAATATTAAAGGAAGTAAATGCACCGAGCATCCTACTTTGCTAGATGGAAGGTGAGAAAAGATCAAAAAGAGGTGAGAACAGAAAGTCTGTTTGGATGCAGAGTAAATGAAGATGCTAAGAGGGTGAGTGTGTGGGGGTAAGAAAGGCAGACACAGGTCCCCATGCCTCTCAGCCAGCCCAGTCTATCCAAGGCTTTCCCCAGGACCAGGCACGGTGTGGAGGACAGCATCCTTCGGTGGTTAAGCAGCCAAGATTCACAATAAGGGGTTCCCTGAGGTGGGACTGGAGAGTGAATGTGGGTGCTGTGTGAGAAGGAGGACCAGGTAATGAAAAGCACAACTTCATATTCTTCTGAACCTCCCCGCATCCTCCACCTTGCCCCCAGAATAGAAAAGAAGAGGCAGAGAGAAAGCTTCACCTACGAGAAATGAAACCCAGCCTAAAGATGAGGAATCGAGCAAGGCTTTGTGCTCCCGTCTTAAGGAAATGGCAGAGACAATAAATAAGGATGGCCAGCCAGGGAGTGAGAAGGTCCCAGAGACAGAACTTTCAGAGCTAAGACCAGAAAGCTTTGGGAAAACCACGGCAAGTTGTGAGTGCTAAGAGTAAGGAAATTCCAAGAAGGGCAGCATCTCCATGACCTGGAAGACCTAGAACAGTCTTCAGATGGGTCAGGATGGGAGCTAAACACAGCCCTAAAGACGTACTTACACCTATATTAAATTGCAACACTCTTGAGAGTTATTGTTTCTTGTGTTGAGCCTTTCTGCACAATGAGCCTTAGGCATGCAGCAAGACAGATGAGCCCCAAATCACACCAAGTTCCAGGTCATGGGGGCCCAGATGGTGGCTGGGGCCTCCATGGGGAGGAGGCCTGAGGATGAGACATGCCTCTCCTACTCTATTCCAGCCCTGAGAAGTGGGGATGAGGCAAAGGGGAGCCCAATGGCTGCTGAATTCCATTCTCTTTCCTTCCTCCATGGGAAAAGGTAGTCTTGCCCAAAGTTGTACAGACTCACAAGCAGGAGTTACCAGAGAATATCTCTCAAGATCTTATTTCATTCCAAGTTTCTGGGAACAAGGGCTAAATACCGTATTGTAAGCAATGAACACTCAACGGCCACTTAGGTCTCCATTGTGACAAACTGAAATCAACAATATATTTCTTGTATCTAGATAAAAATATAAGCTTTATAATCAGTATACTTAATCTTCCAGTGAAACATTCTAACACAACATTTGATTTTCAAAATAAACAAATCACCTGTAGTGACGATATCCCAAGTTTCATGGGAACTTCTCAGAAACATGGCTAAATGTGAGTCAATCCATAACAAACTATAAATATCTTAATGCATTTATTCAACAAGGTTTTGTTAATTATTCATGTATACAAGGCACTCTGGAACTAGGAGTACAGAAATGAATAAAAGCATGTAATTTAATTCAAATATCTCATAAATTCTTATGTTTTGGGAGATAAAAGAAAAGGTATTAACTAACATCAGATTTTCCTTAGGTTAAATATACATGTTAAACTGTTCAATGGAATGCCAATATATACTTATTTATACATACACACACTCATATATAATATATATAATAGATATAATGCCACTATATTAGGTATGTATACAATATGTATACTATATATAATTATACATATATATACTGTATATGCATATATACACAATTATATATGCAATATATAAAGTTATGTATTATATATACACTATTTCATATATATATATAAAAAATATATAATGCCACTGTTTTAAACCAGTAGAGGAAAAACAAGAGAGGGATAAGGAAAATCTAAATCAAAACAACAAAATCAGGAAAGACAAAAAAAGGGATGTGTAAACATTTTAAAGTACTACAGAGAAGCAGATCTGAATATACCACAACTCAAACTCAGCATAAATGGACTGAACTCTCCATGAAATGGCAGTGTATGTGAGATTAGACTAGGTAATTCAACTGCAGGCATATCTTGAAGATATTGCAGGTTCTGTTCCAGACCATTGCAATCAAGTGAGTATCTCAACAAAGCAAGTCACACAGATTTTTTGTTTTCCCAGTGCATATAAAAGTTATGTTTACACTATACAACAGTCTATTAAGTATGCAATAGCATTACATAATTTAAAAATACTTTAGTGTTAAAAATTGTTATGATCATCTGAGCCTTCAGCAAGTTGTAATCTTTTTGCCAGTGGAGGGTCTTGCCTAGACTCTGATGGTTGCCAACTGATCAGGGTGGTGGTTGCTGCTGTGGAAATTTTTAAAACTAAGACATCAATGAAGTTTGCCACATCGATTGTCTCTTCCTTTCAAGAAAGATTTTTCTATACATGCAATGCTCTTCAATATTTTAACCAGATAACTTCTTTCAAAATTGAAGTCAATCCTCTCATACCCTGCCAGTGCTTTCTCAGCTAAGTTTATGTAATATTCTAAATCCTGGGTTGCCATTTTAACAATGTTCTAACATCTTCACCGGAATTAGATTCTATCTCATGAAACCACTTTCTTTGGTTATTCATAGGATGCAACTCCCCATCTGTTCAAGTTTTACCATGAGATTGCAGCAACTCAAACACATCACCAGGCTTTACTTTTAATTTTAGTTCTCCTGCTACTTCTACAACATCTGCAGTTATTTCCTCCACTAAAATCTTGAACCCCACAAAGTCATCCATGAGGGCTGGAATCAACTTCTTCTGAAGTCCTGTTAATGTTGATATTTTGGCTTCCTCCCATGAATCACGAATGCTCTTAATGCATCTAGAAAGGTGAATTTTTCCCAGAAGTTTACTTTGCCCAGATCCATCAGAGAAATCACTATCACAGCTATGTAGCCCTATGAAGTGTATTGTGATAACACTCGATATCATAATACACTTATAATGATAACACAGTTATCATTATACATAATACATTATAACCTAATACAGTTGTAATGATAACACTTGAAAGTCAAAACTACTCATTAATTCATGGACTGCAGAATGCATGTTGAGTCAGCAGGCATGAAAACAACATTAATCTATTAGTACATCTTCATCAGAGCTCCCAGGTAACCAAGTACATTGTCAATGAGTAGTAATATTTTAAAATAAATTTTCTTTTCTGAGCAGTAGGTCTCAACAGTGGGCTTAAAATATTCAATAAACCATGCTGTAAACAAATATTTTGTTATATAGGCTTTGAATTCCATTTATAGAGCACGGGCAGAGTAGATGTAGTATAATTTTTAAGGTTCTTAGGATTTTAGAAATGGTTAATGAACATTGGTTTCAGCTTAAAGTCAGCAGCTACATTTACCTCTAACAAGAGAGTCAGCCTGTCCTTTGAGGTTCTGAAGCCAGGCATTGACTTCTCTCTAGTCATGAAAGTCCTAGAAGGCATCTTCTTCCAATAGAAGGCTGTCTCATCTACATTGAAAATCTGTTGTTTGGTGGAGCCACTTTCATCTATGATCTCAGCTAGATCTTCCAAATAACTTGCTGTAGCTTCTACATCAGCACTTGCTGCTTCACCTTGACTTTTATGTTATGGAGGTGGCTTATTTTATTTTCTCAAACCTCATGAGCCAATCTCTGCTAGCTTCAGACTTTCTTTCTGCAGCTTCTTCGTCTCTCTCAACCTTCATAGAATTGAGGAGAGTTGAGGAATTGCTCTGGATTAGGCTTTGGCTTAAGAAAATGTTAAGGCTGATTTGATCTTCCATTCACATCATTAAAACATTCTTCATATCCGCAATAAGGCTGGTTTTCTATCTTAACATTTATATGTTCACTGGAGTAGCACTTTTAATTTTCTTCAAGAATTTTTCCTTTGCATTCACAACTTAGCTAACCGGCACATGAGCTCTGGATTTCAGCCTGTCTCTGCTATTGACCTGCCTTCCTCACTAAGCTTAATTATTTCTAGCTTTTGATTCAAAGTGATGGACATGAGATTCTTCCTTTTACTTAAACACTTAGGAGGCCCCAGGAAAGGGAAGGAAATGGGAGAGCAGCCAGTAGATAGAGCAGTCAGAACACACATCACATTTATCCTAAGTTTGCCATCTTATATGGGCATGGTTTGTGGTACCCCAAAACAATTACAATAACAACAGTGATCACTGATCACAGATCTCCATAGTAACAGATATAATAATAATGAAAAAGTTTGAGATATTGTGAGAATTACAAAAATGCAACACAGAGGCCCAAAGAGAGCACGTGCTATTGGAAAATGGTGCTGATAGAGTTACTCAACCAAAGATTGCCACACATCTTCAATTTGGAAAAATAAATCACAATACCTTTGAAGGGCAAGAAAGCAAAGCATAGTAAAATGAAATATATCTGTATATTCCGTTTACATGAGATATACTTAACATGGGGTACTGAAAAGTTGAAAGTAGATGTATTTAAAACACATACCAAGAAAATATCCAAATTGGTGCAGTTTTATTAATATAAATAATATAGATCATAAGGCAAAAAAGCGACTTTACCAGATATTGCAATTCACTGGGGAGATAAAAATACTTTAAAATTCATATTCTTCTAATAACATTGTTTTAAGATATATGAAGCAAAATTTGGCAACACTACCAGGGAAGATTGATAAGTCTATCATCATAGTGACAGTTCTAATATATCTCTCTTAGTATATCCATCAGGCAGAAAACTTCAAGATACAGAATATCTGAGCAGCAAAATTAACAAGTTTAACCTAATGAATATATGTCAGTCATATACTGAAGTTATCACCTGGACATTTGATATTATTTTCAACAGTGCACCAAATATTTTGAAAATTAACTAAATATTAATTTATAGGACATGGTAACTTCCCTAACCTGATAAAGAGTATATAAAAAACTATAGTTAGTATCATTTAAAATAGTGAAAATACTTTAATAATTTCCCTTAAATCAAGAATAAAACAGATATGCCTGCTATTTAACATTGTTTTAGAGATCTTAGCCTGCACAGTAAGGCAAGAAAAATAAATTAAAAGCATAAAAAAAGAGAAAAAGAAAATAGTTATTATTCCTAGATGGTATCATTGGCCACATGTAATACTCTCAAAATCTGTAGATTAATTTTCTGAATTGGGAAAGAGGATTTAGTAAAGTTGTTAGACAAAAATTAATATACAAAAGTAAATTGCATTTCTATACATCATCAAAATTTCAAATGTGCAGTTTAAAAAGAGACATCATTAAAATATTAACAAAAACATATGAATCCTAGAAATAGATTAAGCAAAAAATGTTCAATATTTGATTAAGAAAAGTATAAATCTTTGTCGAAAGATTAGGTTAACAATTACCTATATAAATAAGTATATAATTACCTATATAAATAACAGGTAAGGTTAGCAATTACCTATAAATACATATATATGTAGACATGTCATATTTATGTATGTATAGGAAATTGTTAATAATGTCTGTCTGAATACAGACACTTCCTGCTTGAAATGTTTTTCATATGAACACATTTTAGTTACCATGGTTTTGTTAAATAAAATCTATCCCCCAACAACGCAGCTCAAATTTCAGTTTCCAGGGCTTATCTACCATAAGTAACTGAATGGAGTGCCAATTGTGCTGCCATTTTTTTAATCCACAGATCACCATATAAAGAACAGATGTACATATTGAGCAGTGATCAATCTTGTCACTTATTTCAAAGTCTGCTAGAAACTAGTCACTGCTACTCTGTTATTCAGTTCATGCACAGAAAGAAAAGCATTCAGTTGCCTCCTCCTCTCTCCATGATAAACCCATATGTCATCTTACAAAAAATGGACAATGGAAGAGGAAATTTTGCAAGATCAAAGTGTGGTGTATTCATTTCCTATTACTGCTGTAACAAATGACCATCAACTTAGAGGCTTAAAACAACATGAGTTTATTCTCTTACAGGTCTAGGGATCAAAATCTAGGACAAATCTTATGGGGCTAAAATCAAGGTGTGGGCAGGTCTGACTGCTTCTGGGTCTGGCTGATTCTGGGTCGGATCCATTCCTTGCCTCTTCCAGCTTCCAGAGGTTGCCTTGGCATTCCTTGGCTCATGGCCACATCACTTCAATCTCTGCTCTGTCTTCACATCACCTCCTCTCTTTTATCTCCTGCCACTCTCTCATAAGAATGCATGTGATTCCATCAGGTCCACTTAGATAACCCCAGATCTCCTCCTATCTCAAGATCCTTGTCTTAATCACATCTGTGGAGGCTCTTTTGCCATGTAAGATAATAGTCATACATTCTGGAGATCAGGATGTGTACATTTTTGGGGCAGCTGTTATTCAGCCTACTATATGCATCAAAGAAACAAAAATAATAACACTAGGTGTAAAATTAGATATAATTAGAAGATAACCAACCATGAGAGTGTTGGCACTACCATCATTTGAAAGACTAGAGGAATTTAGTGAAGGTCACTAATGAACATTAATGAGGAAAGAGATCGTGATGAAGATATCTCAGAGGAATAGATGCCAGTGAAAAGTTTCACATCAAAAGAAATTGTAGAACTTTGACAGTTTCTCAAAGAACTAAAAATAGAATTATCATTTGACCCAGTAATCCCATAATTGGGTATATACCCAAAGAAAAATAAATCATTCTACCAAAAAAATACATCCACTTATATGTTTATCATTGCACTATTTACAATTGCAAAGACATGGAATCACTCTAGGTGTCCATTAACAGTGGATTGAATAATGAAAATATGGTACATATACACCATAGCGTACTACGCAGCCATAAAAAATGACAAAATCATGTCCTGTGCAGCAACATGGATGCAGCTAGAGGCCATCGTCCTAAGCAAATTAACACAGATAGGGAAAACCAAATACCACGTTCTCACTTACAAACGAGAGCTAAATGTTGGGTACACATGGACATAAAGATGGGAACGATAGACACTGAGGACTACCAGAGAGGGGAGGGAGGAAGAGAGGAAACTGTTTTAAAAAACTACCTATCAGGTACTATGTTCACTATTTGGGTGATGAGATCAATAGAAGCTCAAGCCTCAGCATTATGCAATATGCCCATATAACAAACCTGCACATGTACCTCCCGAATCTAAATAAATAAATAAAATGTTTTAAACAAACAAAAGAGAAACTTGCAGACATATTTTGCAACAATGAAAGTACACAGAATAAAATGTTGGAAGCTAACCTAAACTTAAGTGTATGACAATTCTCCAAAAACAGAGAGAGAGAGAAGACAATAAAACTCAAGAAAAGAAAAATTAACAAAATTCAGTATGGTGGGTAGTCCCTTACACAGAAGGTAAGAGCAATAGAATCACAAAAGGTATACAAAAGGATAAGCAGTACTGGTAATGTTCTGTTCCTTAAGTTGAGTAGTGGGCACACAGAGAATATGTTTCTTGCTTTATGCGTGTGTGTGTCTGTGTGTGTTCTTTATATATCGCACATGTATGAAAGTATGTAGGTAGATCATATATACATGTTTACATATGAACTTTTTCAAGCCAAAATGCTTTAATGCTTTGAATGCTTAATAAATTATCCTCTTTGGAAAGCATCCTAAATGTAATTATAATGCCAATAATAATTAGCGATAACGAAAACACAGTTCTGTGGAGACTGCAAAATTTCTTTTCATTTTTCTCCTTGCCACATGATGGGAGGACACAACAGAAGGACAACAAACCTCCCAGCAAGTCTAGAATGTTCTGAAGGCCTTCATAGAGTGTTCTGCCATTAGCTAATAGCCAGTTACAAGTCTCTTTTACAATTCTAGAGAAACACTTCCTACAAAGAATTCTGGGCTGTTTTCTTGTTTGTTTGTTTGTTTGTTGTTTATTTGTTTTTGAAGTGCAATTCCATGTGAAACTGTAGCGCTCAGTTAATCACATCTGTGGTCAATCTCACCCATTCAAATTATAAAGTCCTGTAAGGTCCAACCTGGAGAAGCTCCCTGGACAAATCTGGGACAATCTGAGCAAAAACAATACAAATGATAGGAATGAATCATAACCTGTGGGATAAAATAAAGACCATGGAGCCGGGCACGGTGGTTCACGCCTGTAATCCCAGTACTTTGGGAGGCCAAGGCGGGCAGATCAAGAGGTCAGGAGACTGAGACCATCCTGGCCAACGCAGTGAAACCTTGTCTCTACTACAAATACAAAAAATTAGCTGGGCGTGGTGGCGGGCGCCTGTAGTCCCAGCTACTCGGGAGGCTGAGGCAGGAGAATGGCGTGAACCCGGAATGCAGAGCTTTCAGCGAGCGGAGATCGCGCCACTGCACTCCAGCCTGGGCAACAGAGAGAGACTCCATCTCAAAAATAAAATAAAATAAAATAATAATAAAGACCTTGAGTTCGTAGTGACATAAATAACTGAGTAAGTTAATGGAGGAGAAGGAAATCTCCTTAGGGCAGAATTCCAGTTTATCAATGACAGAGGAAGGAGGCAACTAGAAAACCATCATTAGGCAAACAACACATCGCAGGCATAGCAGATGCTAAAATTACTGAGTGAAAGTGTAATGAGAAATAGGATGTTAACATAATGCCCACATCTCTCCTCCTGAAATATTTCATAACAGCTCAGAGAAAGACTAACTTTACGGTGGAAAAGCCTGGCAGACACCACCTTAGCCAAACAATCAGAGTTCACAGCAGCAGGAGTGAGAAAGACCAACATCACGTCCTCCTGCTGGGCTGCCCTGAGGAGGACACACTGCCTCCGGCAACCTCAGTCTCATCCAGAGAAAACATCTGACAAACCCAAACTGAGGGATATTCTACCACATAACTGGCCCATGCTCTTCAAATGTCAAGCTCATGAGTGAAAGACACTGAGGGACCCCACCAATACGGGGAGACTAAGGAGACAGGAAGGCTAATGCAAAGTGGGACCCTGGATCCCATCAGATCCTAGATTAGGACCAGAGAAAAGAAATTAGTGGTAAAATTGGCAAAATCCTAATAAGGTTTGAAAATAGGTTTGCATCAATGTTAATTGCCTGGCTTTCAAAATTGTGCACTGCGTATGTAAGACACTTACTTTGAGAGAGCCTGTATGGGAAAACACTCTGTCGTACTTTAGCAGCTTTTATAAAATACTACACAACAATTGCAAAATAAAAATGTTTTGAAGTGATGCAGAAATTCTAGAAAAGGCAAAACTACAGTGACAGAAAGACAGGCCAAATCAAGCTGGGGATTTTAAACATCAGCAAGAACTTTGGACTTCATCCTGTGAGCAAAAAGGATGCACAAGAGACTTTCAAAGTAAGCAGAGGACAGGGTCAGTCTTATATTTTGTAAAGTTCACTCTAGCTACAGGCAGAAAGGGAAAGCAGGAGCAAGGCAAGCAGACCACGGGCTCTTCAGGAATGAAGACAGAACTGGAGATCTCCTTAGTGGAGTGGAGTAGAAAGGAGGGAGCAGACAGGTCTTGGGAAGGGAGCCGCAGAAGTTGGCGACTAGCTGGATGAGGGTGGAAACTGGGTGAGAAAAGGCTGAGGAGTCCAAGACAACTTCTGAGTTTCTAACTTGGGCTATTGGTTCAATTGGTTAAATGTGTGGACACAAAACAGGAGGAGGGACAAAGTTTAGAGGGAAAGATGAACTGAATTTTTGGCTTGATGAGTGACAAACAGGAGAGTGTATTTGCATGTTTTTCTTTTGCTAATGTTTTCTAATTTGGGATCTAGGTCTTAGGGTTTTCATATATATATATGAACTACTCTGTATGGTGCACAGATAATTCCAATTTCTTGAGAATTTGGTTGACAACATTTGGGTAGAAAACCGAGGCACCAAAAACAGCCCATTCCTGTGCCGTCTGGAAAGCAACTCTCACCTGCATTTCACCCTCTCTCAGGTCAGAGCCAATACGGGGCAGCTCTGCCTTGGATTCTTTCCCTTTTGGAACAGAGGGCTGTCCTCTGCATAATTTAGAAACCTCTAATGTTGCCTGTTTGGCTGTTTTTGTAACCCAACAGATGCAGCTCGCTCAAACAACTGCACTCCCTGGAGTGTGTTAATCCACTTAGAAAAGGTATAATTGATTTTTCAGTGAAATATGTGAAAATGACTCGCTGCTTTCCAACCACAGGGTGGTCGGCCCATAACCACAGGTGTCTGACCTTATCTAGCCAGGCAGGTGATTCTTTCCCCCACATCGCACTCATAGGTCACTGAAAGGCAGCGTGGAAGTCCAATTCTGATTCATCCATTACACGAAGTTATTGAGTGTTTACCACCGAGCCACCGTTATCCCAGAGGTCAGGGCACAATGAGGCTCTGGCTAAAATAATGGTTGGCCCTCTGCACAGAGCTCCCACACACTTCCTGGAGCAGCCAAGTGGGTTTTTCTGTGTAGATCTCTTCAAGACTTTGCCAAAATAACGTTTTTTTGCTGAATGCAATGCTTTGACTTACGTGTGGAAATTTTACTGAAGTACAGATGCTGAGTCTGGAACACATTAGAGTGAGCACCATGCGTGAAGCCTCTTGAAGATGACACGGCCTCCTCCCCCGTGTCACATCATTCCTGCAGCAGGCACAGATCTTCCTGCTCCTGACTCTTGCTGCCTCTACCGTCTGCAGCACAGCACCACAGCTTTTAGACTGCCTCCCACAGCTCCTGAGAAGTTCTCTGCATGAAAGTCCTGTCTCCCCAGTAGGGCTGGAAATCATGTAATGTAGATCTAAGTACAGCTGAAAAATAGTTGCTGACAGTCAAAGACCTTCAGATTAAAATGCCACGTGACCCTTTGAATGCTCTGCAGTAGAAGACATTTGGAAGTCACAGACTCAAACTGCTCCCACAGCCTTAGCAAGGGATTCAGTGCACCAGAGTGGGGTGTGGGAGTCACCTCCCTATGAGAGAAGAGGAACTCAGCCTCAGATCTAATAAATTCCCCTCTACAACCCAGGAGGTGCTCAGAGCCACAGTACTTAGAGGCAGAGTGACATCAGGGAAGCCACCGAGACAGCTCTTACAATTGCCAGCCCCATGCCTTTAATAAGTCATTTTATATTCCCGAACCTAGGTTTCCTCATCTGTACAGTGAAGAGGGTGATGCCTATCTCACAGGGAGGGGTTTTTACAAGAAATAAGTGAAATGAAATATTTGGAGTGCTTCGTTCAGTTTTTAGCACACAAGAAGAGTTATCCAAATGGTAATTCTCAGTTGCTGTGGTCTGCACATCTGTGTTTCCCCAGAATTCACATGTGGAATTCTAATACCCAGTGTGATGGGATTAGGAGGCGGGACCTTTGGGAGGTGATGAGATTATGAGGGCAGAGTCCCGGTGAATGGGATTAGTGCCCTGATAAGAGGCCCCTGAACACCGCCTTGCCTCTTCCATCATGTGAGGACACAGCCAGAAGGCAGAGTTAGGAGGAACCGGCCCTCCCCGGAAACCAGATCTGCCAGCGCCTTGATCTTGGACCTCCAGCCCTGTGAGGAACACATTTCTGTTGTTAATGAGCCACCCAGTCTTTGGTGTTTTGTTACAGCAGTCTGAGGGGACTGAGACGCTCCTGACTCAGATCCTCCGACTCTACAGCCAGTGTTCTCCCCACCCCGTCAGGAGAAAGGCACTCGTTTATTTTCAACATGTTCGTTCATCCCAGGGTGCTGGCGCCTTGGAGAGACTCACATCGGAGACCGCAGGCCGTTCGGAAGGTGAGCACCTAAACGTGCTGGGTCAAGAATAAGGTAGGACTTTGGATGCTGAAAACACAGGCACGGACAAGCAGCCACGGACCTGCTCAGAGGGAATTCGCGGAGAGGAGGCCCTGGGAGAAGGACGCAGGACAGCTTCTCATTAGCGTTTCCGCTTGTCTAAGAGGGAAAAGGCCTTTTTCGAATGGCATTAGCCCTGCAGACAGCGGGGTGGTGGCTGGATCTGCGCGTCCGGAAGGCCCCACGCCTTAGAAGAAGAAATGAGGGGAGACTCTGTGGGCACAGAATGAAACCCAGACCCCGGAACTTTGGTACCGGATTGGTGGTCTAAACCCTAGAGGAGCGTTTCTACAGACCGTGGGTGCTCTGCAGACAGGTTTGCCAGCCACATTGAGTCCTTTAGTGCTCAACTGTTTGGAGAGCTTGTTATACAACAGAACATGCTGTCAATCAGAAACAACATCCTGTGTCTCAAACTGACTTTATCACTGAATCTCTCCTTACAGAACAGCCATTGCTGTCACGAGGAACACTGAGGAAAACACTGGCCTATCATAGAGTATTCTGGAAGCAGGATATTTAAACCATGGGGAGCAAGACACATCAAACAAGAGTATACATGTGTGTATGTGAGTGTGTGGGTGTTGTCCTGGACTGGAGAGAGCAATGGTGCATTCTGTTGTTACCTGCTCTTCACCTTTGCTTCATGCTGGTGCTAAAACACCTGAATTGTCTCACAATCCGTGCTTTGGACAAAGCACCTAAATAAATGCTGCTATTTAATATATTCTTAATGGCTTCCCTAGAGCCTAGTACACTTTGAGACATGAGTCCCTCACCAAATGTGTTTAACTGAAAGGATGTCTTTATACACAAGTGGTATAAAACACATAGACAAACACACATACACAGAGATGGAGAGACAGGTCCAACAGTCTAGAGATTCGATAAATGGAAGATGTTATCCAAAAACAGTTAAATTCTACCTCCATAGATCTTGAAATATTACTGACAAAGTTTATACCATTGCTGACATATATGGATTTTCACAGTATTTTCTATTTCAAAACTTATTAACACCAATCAGAAAAAAATAATCTGTTTTTGCTTCTGAACATCAGTGGTTATTCTACTACTGTTAAAGAACGTATTTTTGCCTTACCTTTCACTTTCCAAATCCACCTAATTTAACAAATATTTATTTCACCTGGCAAACACGCAGACCACCCCCTTTTCTTGGTTTGGTTTTCTGCCCCCCTTACAGTTTTGTTCTGCTTTTTAATTAAAAGAAAAGTTTAAGATGTAATTCACTTTGTCAGTTAAAAAAAAAAAGGAGAAAGGATCCATGAGATGGAAAAAGAAGTCACCTATTTGCAGATTTTTAACGAAGAGGTTTTTAAAATATTTTCTTACATACACAAAGTTAATGCTGCGGTAGGTGAGTTGTAAATGCTTATTTTCGTTCCATAATTATAAATGAAATGTTTTTTAATGTGCAATAATAATGTTCAAGCTGTGCTATTTTGCAGCTAATAATTATACACAACAGCGTGGGGCATGACGGCTAGCAGAAAGTTTTCCTTCTTAATGTATCACCCACCTCTCTCCTCTCCCTGCTACCTGCCTTATTTGCTATGACTGTACTTTTTAATCCCCTCTTTATTCTAGGAATAGAAGCACTAGTTAGTTACTTTCTTAAGGAAAGAATGTGAGGCAAGATTGCTGACTGGCTAAAACTGCTCCCATACAAAGTGAAGTCTATAATAGGCTGGCTTTTTAAAAAAAAAAAAAAAAAGGAAAGAAAGAAATACACTCTCAAACTACAGCGTAGCTTAAAATGTGCTCGCTGGAATCCTCAGTCTTGAAAGGTTAGAAATTTGCTGTACAGTTTAACACAGTGTTCTTGAAACAAGGCTGGAAGTTGGCAATGAAAGCAGAGGTCATCAAGCCTTGGCATCAGATATCAATTTCTTCACAGATGGAGGAATAAATTTATCACTGAACAGCCACATTTGTTATTATGGACATGGACCATTTCCGAAATATCTTGGGGTTAGCCAGCTGTGTGTCTGAGGCAGCTTCTCCATCAGCTTCTCAACCACAGTGTTCCCTTGAAATTGCTGAATATGTCATATGTTTTTCTTCGAAGAAAGAAAGAAAGAAGATGCCACATGTATTAAGAAAAGCCATGCCAGGTAAATTAGGATTTGGTTAGAGACATTTGAGAAAACCAGCTTACCTCAAACTGAGTGTTCTAAATGGCTTAAATAAATTAACTTCTGCATAAATTTGAAGAACCATAAAAGGAATGTAACCCGGATACAGCAATTGATTCAGCAGAAAGGAGCCCCCCTGATTTTCCGTACACCTAATGCTCGTTTGGACATTTGCCTGGACTTCTTCAGCCCACATTTAGCTCATTCCCAGCTGCTCTAAACATACTTCCTTCTTAATGGCTCACAATAAACTGACCATATGGGTTAATATCAAGTCAATCCTTTATTTTCTCTTGCTATCACTGAACTACGAAAAAGTATTCTTTGGCGTAAAGCTTGTGGTATATGTTCAGCCAGATCTGAATAGAATATTGGGAAAAGCATGAATTTCATGTAGTTAAAAGGGAAGTTAGGAATGGAGGCCAGAGGGTCAGCTGTGTTGCATAGTTCAGGACGTGCGGTCATTTCAAATTTAGGTATAGCATTCTATTCCATACAGGAGAGACTGTAAACATGTGTACTATGCCACACTATGCAATCTAGAAGTTACTTGTATTTTTTATCTTTAGGATCTTCCTGAAGCTTCCGTAGGTTTATAGCACAACTGAAATATTTTACAACTTATAATAATAGAATAATATGAAGGTAGAACCCAATGGGACCTAGATACCATGTAGTATCTTCTTCATTTCACAGAGAGTTATGTTTCAGAGGGTGTATGCCCAAGGCTCATAGAAAGCCAATCCTCCTGTGACATCTGTCACCAAAATAGACTCAAATAGCTACACAAATGCTGCATTCTCAATTATTTCTCTGTGTGCAGGCTTACCTTGGTGAATTTTATTGAAGAACAAGATTTGGACTTCCATTTTGGGTAGTGGAGGACTAGATTATTTGGATCAACCCTCATGCAGCAGAACACACAGAAAAGGAAAGACTATGTTTATAAGCAACAAAGAGCTAACGACACAATGAAGACAGACATCTTGGAATAACAGAAATGTGGGTCTACTTTTGCTCCAGGAGCATGTGCTAGCTGGAAGACACATCTGAGTCTGAGCTGAGTTTTTAATGCCTACATGGTACCCATGGAAGACAACTTAGAGCCTGAGTCATGCCATGGTAGAAACCCAGATGTACCACCCCCTACCTTGGTCTAGAACTCCAAAGAACTGCCTCCTGAGACTTAGAATTCACCAGAAATAAACCATGTCATTCTTGGGCTGCAGGTCAAATTCTAATCATCCCAGTGGCCCAAAGTACTTAAAATAAGATGATTCCAGACAATTAGTGGCCCAAAGCACCTGGCAAGAGTAAAAAGAATTATCTCCAGAGGAAGATAGAGTTATCCTATGCCTCAAACTATTTCTATAAATAATTTCTAAACACAAACTTGAAGCCTACAATCAAAGATAAGTGGCACATGAGAACATAAGCCCTCATGAGAAAGAGCCAAAAGAAACAACAGGCAACACAAACAGACCCACAAGGACCACATATACTGGAATTATCAAAGATTCTATAATAACAACATTCACTCTGTTCAAGAAGATAAGATCTAAATTGTAAATCTGGGATTCAAAAGTAGAAAATATAAAAAATAACATCAGATTTTTTCCAAATATAAATTTTAGACATGAAAAATAAAATAATTGAAATGAAAAACTCAGTGGATGACTTCAATAGCTGATTAGACAGAATCAGAAATATGGTAAAAAGCAAATTTCAATTCATCATAAAAGTGGAATTAAAAATATATTAAAAAGAGAAGAGGTTCAACCAGAAAAACAGAAATCACTCTTAAATATCTTTTAAAGAAATTTAAGGAGATAGTGAGATCCCTAGAAGTTAACAGTAGGAAGCCACCAGCTTTCCTCCAAGATGGGAGCGCAAAGGAAAAATGTGGGATTACTGGAGTCCATGGGCCATGAGGACTCAACAGAAAATGGAAGCACAGCATATTTTTCCAGCAAGAGCTAGAGGCAAAGGGCAAATGCAGTTGTTGCCAGAGTTGTGCCCTAAGGAAGGTGAATAGTCTGGCTTCCTTCATGCTTTCACCTTTCAATTTTCTGTCAGTGTCTCTCATTTGCCAAAGATAACCTATTTAGAAGTTAACTGTCACAGAAGTCTAGAATTTGCAGTCTGCAGTAGTCAGCAATTTTTTGAGATACAGTATAGCAGAGAAACATTAAAGAATGAATCAGGTAGCAAATGGACCAAAAATTGGTAGGGAAAAAATTAGAGTCATAGGGGGTTGCAAAAGGTGACAATGTCTAAAATACTGAATTGGCCCACAGAAGACAAGGAGAAAGGAAATGTAGTAGAGGCAATACTTGAAGTGATAAAGACAGAAAAATATCAAGATCCCAATACAAGATATCAATCCACAGATTCAACAAACCAAATTAACCCCATACAGGATACATTAAAAAGAAATCCAGCCAGGCATGGTGGCTCACGCCTGTAATCCCAGCACTTTGGGAGGCCGAGGCAGGTGGATCATGAGGCCAAGAGATCAAGACCATCCTGGCCAACATGGTGAAAAACTGTCTCTACTAAAAATACAAAAATTAGCTGGGCATGGTGGTGCACACCTGTAGTCCCAGCTACTCGGGAGGCTGAGGTAGGAGAATCCCTTGAACCCAGAAGGTGGAGGTTGCAGTGAGCTGAGGTCATGCAACTGCACTCCAGCTGGTGACAGAGCAAGACTCCATCTCAAAAAAAAAGAAAGAAATCCACACCAAACACATCACAGACAACATGCAGAAAACCAAAGAGAAAGATTAAAGTCTTTAAAGAGGAAACAAGACAATACTTTAAAAGGAGTTACCATTAAATAACATCTGACACCCCACTAACCAAAATAAATAAAACTTTCCAAGATTCTTCAGCCTTTATGAGTACGAATGTACCACTCTGTTCAGTGCAGTGCTGGGGTTAGGGAGCTGTGGCCCTCAGCACTAGCTACACCTGGAATCTACTGGGAAGCTTTAAAAAACCCTGTGTTAAGGCACACATCTGACCAATTAAACAGAACCTCCAGGGGAGATGCCTATGCATAAGTTTTGTTGATATTTGTTTATTTGTTTTAATTCTCTGCAGCTGATTACAGTGTGAACATTAAGTTTGGAACCACTGTTATAGAGGCATTCTCATGTAGTCCAAGAAAAGAATAAGTCCCAGCATGAACGAAGAGGCTGATGTGAAGAAATCAAGAGCACTATAGATTCTTTATTTCTGCACCAAAATCTTTAGTGTTCACTATGCTGAAATTACAATGGTGTACAGCAGTGGCACTCATTAAAATCACCTGATTTTAAACAATATTTTGTAGAATAACAGACTGTTTAAAAGATAGTTAAAGCAATCCCATGGCCCCTTCACCCTGATTCCCCAAAAGGTTACACCTTACAATACAATATCAAACTCAATAGACTGACTTTGGTGCAATGCATAGTAGTTCTATACCATAGCGTTTTATGTCATTCTATAACATGTACATTCTGTAACCACCACCAAAATCAAGATACAGAATTATTGTTTCACCACAGGAAGGTCTACCATGCTTCTCCTGTATAGTCACTCCCATCCCTAACCCTTACAATCACTTAATTGTTATCTAGTTCTATAATTGTGTCACTTTTAGGTATAATATAAATGGAATCATTCAGTATGTCACCTTTTGAGGTTGACTTTTTTCATTCAGCGTATTACCCTTACGTACAGTTGGGTCAATTTTTTTAACCCACTCTTCCAATGTTTGTCTTTTAATGAGTGTGGGCAGACTATTAACAATTAATGTAATTGTTGATACGGTAGGGCTTAATTCTACCACTTTGGGTTTTTTAATATTTTCTGCTTGTTTCTTCCATTTTGTGTGTGTGTGTGTGGGTTCTTTGTTTTATTCTTCCTGCCTTCTTGTGGATTACTTGAACATTTTTTAGAATGCCATATGTATTTATCTATAGAGTTTTGAGTGCATCTCTTTAATTAACTTTTTAATGGTTGGTTTAGGTGTTATATTATGCATACATGACTTATCACACCCTCCCAGTGTCATCAATTTACCAGTTTAAATGAAGTGTAGAAACTGTACTTCCTTGTAAGTTCCTTCATCCTCCTTCATTTATAATTTCCTTAAATATTTTCTCTACATAGACTGAGAACCACATCAGACAGTATTATAATTTTTGCTTCACCTACCAAACATAATTTGAAAATTCAAGAGAAGAGGAAAGTCCATTGTGTTTACCTATATTTTTGCTCATTTCATTGTTCTTTTTACCTTCCTGGCATTTCAGGATTCCTTCTTTTATTATTTCCTTTTCATTATGGGAAACTTATTTAGTGATTCTTTTAGGGTAGGTATACTACAACCAATTCTGTTACATTTCCTTTATCTTACGACATTTTGATTTCTTCATTCCAAAAGATATTTTTGCTGATGGTAGAATTCTGAGTTGATAGTTATTTTCTTCCAGCACTTAAACAAAGGTGTGCCATTAGCTTCTGGTCTTCATGGTTTTTGATAAGAAATCTGCTGTCACTGGAATAGCTTTCTCCTATAGAAAAGATGTATCTTGTTGCTTCAGGATTTTTTTATTTAGTTTTCAGTAGTTGCTCTTATACTGTGTCTTGGTATAGATTTCTTTGAGTTTATCCTGTTTAGGGTTAACTCAGCTTCTTGAACTTGGAGTTTTATGTCTCTGTCAAATTTGGAAACATTTAGCCATTATTTCTTCAAATACTTTGTCAGGCCCCCTCTCTTTTCCTCTCCATCCAGGACTCTAGTGACACAAATGTTAGAATTTTTGTAACAGCCCTACATGTTCCTGCGGCTCTGTTCATTTCTTCTCTCAGCTGGTTTCAGTTACTGAGTTGGGGTTATATCTGTTTTATTTTCAATTCTATGATTCTTTCCTTTATTTTCTCCCTTCTCCCATTGACCCCATCTATTATGATTTTTTTTTTTTTTTTTTTGGAGACAGAGTCTCGCACAGTCACCCAGACTGGAGTGCAGTGGTGCAATCATGGCTCACTGCAACCTCTGCCTCCTGGGTTCAAGCTATTCTTCTGCCTCAGCCTCCCAAGTAGCTGGGATTACAGGCACCGGCTACCACACCTGGCTAATTTTTTGTATTTTTAGTAAAGACAGGGTTTCACTATGTTGACCAGGCTGGTCTTGAACTCCTGACCTCATGATCCATCTGCCTTGGCCTCCCAAATTGCTGGGATTACAGGTGTGAGCCACTGTGCCTGGCCTATGATTTTTATTTCAGTAATTGTATTTAAAAATTTTTTTCCTCCCATCTCTTTCTGTTTCATTGCTGAGACTTGTGATTTTTTTTAATAGTCATGTGCCACACAACAATGTTTCTGTCAATGATGGATAGCATATACAATGGTAGTCTCATAAGACCATATACCATAGCTTTACTGTACTCGTTCTGTGTTTAGATATGTTTAGATACACAGATACTTACCGTTGTGTTACATGTGCCTACAATATTCAGTATAGCAGCCTGCTGTGCAGGTTTGTAGTGCAGGAGCAATGGACTCGGTTTGTGTAAGTGCACTCTATGATGTTCTTCTGACAACACATTTCTCAGAACATGTTCCTCTCAGTAAGCAATGCATGGCTGTACTTCAAGCATGCTCATAATTGTTCTCTGAAGCATTTCTCTTGATGTTTTTAAGCCCTTGTAAACCATCCTAACGTCTCGGCCATCTCAGGGTTAGCATCTGCCTTTTCTCATTCAGTGTGAGATTTCCTTGATTCTTGCTATGATGAGTGATTTTTGTATTGCAACCTGGACATGTAATGTAGGATAGCATGTTATGAGACTCTGGCTATTATTTAAATGTTCTGTCTTAGCAGGCCTATGCTGACACCCCTTCAATAGAGGAAGGGCCACCTCATTACTGCTAGGTGGGATGGAAATCCAGGTTTCCCATTGGCCTCTGTTGACACCAAAGGATGGGCTCTTACCACAAGGTGGAGATAGGAGTACTCCTTCCCACCAGGCCTTCACTCATGTCATCCAGGCTGTGAAGGCAGGAGTTACTTCCACCTATGGCCTTCCCTGGGGGTCTAGAGGGCTCGTTACAGCTGAGCAGTGGTGAAACCCTAACTCTCCACTAGGCATCCTCCTCTGACACCACCAAGCCAGCAGGGGAACTAGAGCCTCATTACAGCCTGACAAGGGTGGGAATCTGGGCTCCCCACTTGGCTTTGGTCAAAGGTAAGGGTAGGGGTGGGGCTACAGGATTTTTCTGCTATATTTATGTGGAGCAGAGAAGTTACTGGCTGAAAGTGTTCTGTCTTGCTAGGCTGCCCCTAGCCTGGTGCTTTGGCTAGAGAGAAGCTTGAGTTCTCATTGAAGCTTCTTTTTTCTGTACCCATTGGTATTTCTGGGTTTCCATCTTTGCCAGTACCTAGCCTGGGATTTATGACCCTACACCCCCCAGAAAAAAAAAAAAAAAAACTAACCTATCCTGCAGCTCCTTGGGCCCCAAGGTCTCTCATGCTACTCACTGCTATGTTTTCTTTTACTTTTTCCTTTTTTTTTTTTTTTTTTTTTGATGGAGTCTCGCTCTGTCACCCAGGCTGGAGTGCAGTGGTGGGATCTCGGCTCACTGTAAGCTCCGCCTCCTGGGTCCACACCATTTTCCTGCCTCAGCCTCCCAAGTAACTGGAACTACAGGCGCCCACCACCACTCCCAGCTAATTTCTTTTTGTATTTTTAGTAGACACAGGGTTTCACCATGTTAGCCAGAATGGTCTTGATCTCCTGACCTTGTGATCCCACCTGCCTCAGCCTCCCAAAGTGCTGGGATTACAGGTGTGAGCCACCACGCCCGGCCCACTGCTATGTTTTCTATTCTCTGTATTTTAGAGTCTTCTCTTGGTTGTTGTATGTATACTGTCCCATTTTTAGCTGTATTTAGTGAGAGAAATAGGAGAAAGTATATCTACTCTATTTTTCTAGACCTAAAGAAATGCCAGAGTCTGTTTGATATGCTGTCACCAAATATCATGGACTGGGTGGCTTATAAACAACACAATGTATTTCTCACAGTTCTGGAGGCGGGGTGTACAAGACGAAGGTGCTGGTAGAGTTGGCGTCTGCGGGGAGCCTGCCTCTGGGTCCAGATGGCCATTTTCCCACTGTGCCCTCACATGGTGGAAGGCACAGGAGAGTTCTCTGCAGTCTCTTCTATAAGAGCACTCATCCCATCCATGAAGCTTGACTTTCATGACCTAATCACCTCCCAAAGGTCTTACCTCCTAATACCATCACCTTGAGAGTAAGGATTTTGATATATGAATTTAGGGGAACATAAATATTCAGAACATAGCAAGAACTTTCAATAAATTTCAAGATATTTCATTTAATTGATCTGGGTTGGGGCTCACAACAAGTGATTCTACAAATTTCTAGGGAAAGTTGTAAACCACTGATGTGTCTCAAAACCTTAATTAACTGAAGAGTTAAGAAAACAAAAAATTATAGATATGTGAGTGCATCCATTAACCTGAATTTTACCCTGAAGGGCTTTTGTTATTTCAACCCATGTTGCTGAAAACCTTTCTAAAAGGCAAGTGTTCCTTTGAACCATTTTAAGGAAGTGAGCACCACTGAATCATGTCAATTGCTAACTATTCTGCACTGCCAAGGTCCTTATACTTGAACAATTCTTTGGGGACAAAATTTAATATATGAGGCAGCTAAATGTAATCTTAAAACATCTCTGGAAGTTCGTTCTGTTTTTCTACAAATATCAACATAGTCTCCTATCTTTTGTTAAATTTTATCCTCTAATTCAGATATAAAATCCAGTTAATTCCAGACTTTGATTTGTTTTTTTAAATTGATTGAAGTATTAATCTTAGAATGATAGTATGGGGATTTTTTAATAATAAAAAATTAAATAGCATAGTTTATTTTCTAAAAGTTAGTAGAGTTGGGGGAATATTAATTATGTTATTCACTCTTGAATGAGGTAATAAAAGACACTATAAATGATTAGCACTAAGTTTTTTTTTAAACTAATAGTCTCTCTGTGAGTAAGGAAAAAACTAATAGATAGAGAACAGGAAGGGGGGGTCTTTAAAATGCGGCAGTGACGTGTAAGTGAATCAGTCAACGAGAGCCAGATAGTACAGAACAAGCAGCGCCCTGAAAAAGGTATGTAAACCAGAAAAGCTGTTACGAAGAAGTAGTCCCCTACTTCCTAGTATTCTGTGATCAGAATTTTATGTGAAAAGTTGTCTGGAGGAAATAAAAGTTCAGCAACCAAATCCACTCAGTGGCTGAGAAGTAGACAAGAGGGAAGAAGGTAACCTCAGTGTTGCGGGGCACACTGCAAAGAACGCGGAATTTTGATGGTCCGGGGAGTGACGGTAGAAATGTCAGTCAATAGAATACCCGGCCATCTGTCTGGAGGCCCTGAGACTTGACACCACTGACATTTCTTAAACAGATCACCGTTTCTTCTGGGTTAACAAAACAGCATATTTCATTCTGTATTTACTAAAACCCAAATACTAGATTCCAAAATGTTCCCTGGAATGTGGACTATGCTCTAGTACTAAATTTTTTATGTGGAAATCTCCAGAATGAAAATAAAATTCTATGTGTTCTTGGGCACATCTCTGTGACACTCACTTTCCATGTACATAAACAAGGAACGATGACATCCACCACACTCAGCTCTTCGGATGCTGTGAAGGACAGATTAGATCATGTTCGTGAAAGTATCTCAATTTATCTATTGATGCTTCACAGACCCCCATAACTTAAAATGGTAATTTATTAGGATCAACACACTCAGATCCCTGTGTTGAATGGGCTCATCTGGGAAGTTCTCATTTGGGGTCTCTTATGTGGTTGCGTGGAGAGACTGACTTAGGATGGGTCATTTGAAGCCCCACTGGGTAAGATGTCCATCTGGATTCTTCACTCACATCCCTGGCATCTCATCTGGGGTGGCTGGAACAGCAGGGCCTGGCCAGACCTTTCTCTCTTTTGTTCCGTGCAGCCCCTCTATGTGGCTAGCTTGAGCTTCCTCATAGCATGGCAGCCTAAGGGTCGTCAGACCCTTTGCATGGCAGCTAGCATCCCCCACATGCTATGAGAAACAGGTGGAAGCTTTGAGGCTCCTCATGATCTAGGATCATTTGTGCTGCATTTTATTGTTTACATAGGACAGGCCAGGTTGGATGCATAAGAGAATTCAAAAGGGCCTGAGAGGTGTGGCTTGTTGTGTGACCCTCATTGCAGACTAGCTACCTCAGCACCGACCAACTTTTAAAGTGCTATAAAGAATGACATACTATTGCATAGAATTTCCTGACTTTTTATAGCATTTTACAATCTAGCACTTCTGAAGTCTTTTTGGACCTTCTTTACCACCACAGTTTAGTCAAGTTACCACATCCCTACTATCATTACTGAGAAATTTCATTCCATATTGTTCCTCTCCTTTCCATAATAGTAAACTACATTGCTAGTAGTTTTAATTGCCTTGCCCACATATGTGACTTCTGCAGTGCTGTACATTCCACCTGTCTCTGAACCGACTGTTCATGGAGATACTTCCTTCCTCTGCGCCAGAAAACCCCTGTGATGATCAGCTTTATGTGCCAGCATGGCTAAGCTGTAGCACCGCACACACACACCTCATTATTCAATCAAACACTCATCTTGGTTTTGCTGTGAAGATATCTGCAGAGGACATTAACACCTACGCTCACTTGACTTAAAATAAAAGAGATTATCCTCCGTGGTCTGGGTGGGCCCCATCCAATCAGTTGAAGGCCTAAGAACAAAACCGAGATTTCCCTGGGGAAGAAGAAACTCCATGTGTGGACTGCAGCATCAGCTGCTGCCTGAGAGTGTCCAGCCTTCTGGCTCATTCTAGAAATTTCAGACTGGCCTAGCCAGCCCCCATAATCACATAAATCAATTACTTGCACTAAATCTCTCCTTGTGTCTGTCTGTCTCTCTCTGTCTCTCTCTCTGTCTCTCTGTCTCTCTGTCTCTCTCTCTCTCTCTCTCTCTCTCTCTGTGTATCTTACTGGTTCTATTTCTCTGATAGAACCCTACTGCTAATATAGCCTCATCAATAGACTCAGTAGGATAAAATGAATAGATCAACAGAATAGAATCACCTCTTTGAGTAAGACAGCAAAGGCAAACGTTTTTAAGAGTATGCTGGTAAAGTACTTATAGATAATCTGAAATGTTAAGTGTTATCTTTAGGAAATCTAGACCTCTCCTAAAAGGATTTAGATATTAGATTGTTAAAGTATAACCTATTTTGCCGGGGGATCCACATATTTTGGAAGAAAACATGGTGGGTCATGGCAGGAATAATCTATAGATGACACAACAGAACGCAGACGTTGGAGGTCAGACCTAAATGGAAATACCCCAACGTGGAGCCAAGCTGACTGGAGGCACCGAGGTCTGAATCCTAGGCAGTGAGCTGCCAAGGAGTGCCAGGTGGGGTGCTGCAGGAGAACGGGGAAGGGCAGTTCAAATCTGGGCCGTTTTGCTGGATCCTCTCTGCTCACAGTCCCCCATCTTCCCCCACGTTTGGCATGCTGTCCCACCCAGTTGACTTTGGGTTTGGCAATGTAACCTGCTTTGAATTATGGAGTGTGAACAAATACTTCACGCTCCAAGGGTGAGCAAAGCCTAGCGTGATTGCATTCTGTGACTGCCACTCTCTTGTTCCTACACTCTGCCATGAGAGAAAAAAAAAAATGAGATATGAGAGATCCAGGACACAATCCCTCCTGCTCTCTGGAATGAGACCAGGTGCGTCGTGTCCCCATGGCCAGGAGCGCAGCTACAGAGAACCACAGCCACAGACTCAGAACAACCTCCCATCACATCAGGCTCACAGCATGAGCAACAAGCAAACCTTGCTGTTACAAGTTACTAAGATGTGGGGGGCTGTTTCTTAGGCAGCATCTCCACAGCAAAAAAAAGAAAAAAACTGACTGATACATATTTCATTTTTCTATAAGGATGCCCCATTCAAAATTTTACTTTTCACAACTGCTCAGGCTGAAGCTATTTCGAATGTTTCATGTATATCCCTGTACTTAATACTAAGATTTTCATTATCTTAGAGTTTTCAAGGAAAAAATAATCTTAAGTTTGAAGAAACAAGTGAGTTCTTCATTTAAAAACAGCTGTGTTAAACATATTGGCCAAATTCTTCTCAAGGAATAATGATGAATGCAGCATTAATATTTCAAATTGGTCCTGCTGAGAGGTTAGTCTTCTAACACCCTTCAAGCTTCCCAATATCCTGCAGGGAAATTAAAGGAAGGTTAGATGTAGCAGGACTTGGACAGAGTGAAATATCTTTAAAGTATTTTTAAGAGATATGACAGACAATATGCAGCTGAGCAGTTAAAACAATCATGCAGGATCTAATACAGTAAAAGGGCTGGAAAATGAAACCGTTGCAAAAAGGCTTTGTGGCAAGAACTTTATGATGAAGGAAGTTATTTGATCCTACCCTCATGGCTTTGAATAACCCCAGTTTGATTTTTGAAACTAGAAACTCAAATTCAACCCCACTGGCACTGTGGAGACCAGGGAACCAGAGAACAGATGTTTCTAGGGAAACAAAGTAAATGTGAGTGCTTGCTGCTGAAGCCAGTGGCAAGGAGTGAGAATGTGCATCAGAAGATGATTTTGTAAGGGAGTATTATAATTAACTGGGGATTTAATCTTGATTTTACATAAATTCAAATCTATAGAATAGTTTCAAGAATAATACAAGGAACTTTCACATATCCTTTAGCCCGATTGACCAATGATTTATTTATTTTTATATATGCATATTTTTTCTCTATCAATTGAGAATAAATTGGTAATAATTTGCTTTTTACCCCTAAATACATCAGCGTATATTTCTTAAGAACAAATACCTTGTTTTTACAAAAACACACTACAATTATTAAAATTAGAAATTTCAAATGGATACAACACTATAACCCACAGTTCTTATTCAAATTTTTATTCTTACCCCAATTGTGTCTTTTATCACAATTGTTTTCCCAGTCCAGGATCCAATTCAGGATAATGCTTTGCATTTTATTGCCAAATCTCTTTAGCCTCTATTACACTGAGTTTCTCAGCTTTTCTTTCTTTCATAACCTTAAACTTTTTGAAAATTACAGGCTGGTTACTTTGCATAAAGTCTCTCAATTTGGGTTTATCTGATGTTTCCTCATGATAAGATTCAGATTGTGCATTATCAATAGGAAGAATCCGAAAAAAAAAATGTGTCTAAGTTTGGGAAGCCATGATCTTTATTGCAGCATAAATGATGTCAGTTTGATCGTTTGGTTTTTGCCAGGTTTCAGCATTGTGATATTATTGTTTCTTTCTTTATAATTGATAAGTCATTTGTAGGGAGATAGTTACTATGTGCATATTCTGTGTCTCATCAAATTTTCACTCACTAGAATTAGCATCCACTGGTAATTTTCTAACTCACTATTCTTTCTAAATTTATAAGATGGCATTCCACTGTAGGGAAGAGACTTTTGCCTCCTCTCCTACTTATGTATGTAAATGTGAATGTATGATAGTGTGGTTGCATTGAAGATATATGCACGTGTACATGTATGTACATTAGTGTAGAGTTACAGAAACTTATTTGATCCACTGAGCTCTTTACAACCTTTATATGCTTGATGGCCAAATTGCCTCAGATTTGGCCAGTAGGAGCTCCTCCAAGCTGACTCTATGATTCTGTTGAGATAAACATTCATATTAAAATCATTATTAATGGCTTCCTTTCTTTCTGGCACCATAGGATGTTCCAGACTCAATTTGTGTTACTCCATCCCAACCCTGGAGAAGACTTTTCTCAAAGATCTCTGGTTCATTTAAGTGGAGAGTGATCTTTAGAAACCAAAAACTAACACAGGAATGTCATTGCTTCCAGGCTTTTCTAGCAAACAGACCTAGGAAATGCAGAGGCACATGCATGCATACTACACACACACACACACACACACATGCACGCACATGCACATGCACACACAGATGCACATGCATACACATACACACACGCACATGCACACACACGTGCACACACGTGCACACACAAACGCACACACATGCATGCAAACACACACACATGCGTGCACACACGCGTGCACATGCACACATTCACACGCATACACACACATGCACACACGCGCACACACACACGTGCACACACACATGCACGCACACACGTGAGATTTAGAAATCTATTTAAAACTATGAGTTTATACTGATACCTCAGGTTCCAGTGAAGCACCACAAGCTATAGCCTAGTTTTACCCCTTTGCATATTTGTGACTGCCTTCTCCGACACTGAGAAATCTGGCTACCATTACTTTCAATATATTTACTTATTTGTACAAGGTGAAAATATAAAGGAAGTATTACAGAATAGTGAACCCATGCCACTGCAAAATACAAACCCAATAGCTAGAGTTAAATATTAGTTTACAGTTCTGTTGTGATTTTTTTCGAGGTAAAATTTACATACAGTGAAATACACGATCTTAAGCATATAGTTCAATGAATCTTAACAAATGCCTAAAGTCACTTAACCCCAGCTGTTGTCAAGATATACAACATTTTCTTCACCCCAGGACATTTCCTAGTCAATCTCTAACCTTTAGACACAACCACTCTTCTGTCACTGCACATTAGTTTTGCCTGTTCTTGAAATTTATGTAAGTGAAATTTAAAGTATTTTCTCTTTTGTGTCTCACTTTCTCTCACTCATCACGTTTTTTCTCTTGATGTATTGGGTGTACTAGAAATTTACCAACTGTATTAATCTTTCAAATAATTAACTATAGATATTGCTGACTTTCTGAAGAACTTGCGTTTTATATATTATTTTATTGATTCTTGTTCTTTATTATTTTCTTTCTCCTACATACTTTGGATTTAATTTGTTCTTTTTTTAACTTAAGCTGTAATCTTAGAAAATTGATTTTAAGCATTTTTCCTAATCAAGTATTAAAAATTATAAATTTTCCTCTAAGCACTGCTTTAACTGCATTCCTCAAATTTTGGTATGTTGCATTTTACTTACAACTCCATTTAAGTACGTTTTTATTTATTTGCTTGGATTTCTTCTTTGGTTATTTAGATAAGTTTTTCTTAATCTCTAATTTCGAGCATGTTTAGATATTCTAATGTTACTGATTTCTAATTAAATCTATTGTGATCAGAAAATACTGACTATAAAACTCCAATAATTTTAAAAGTTTTGAGGTTTGCTTATGGCCAGGATAACCATATTTATCTTAGTGAATATTGCATGTGCTCATGAAAAGTGTGCCGTTGAATGTACTACTCTAACAATGTCACCCTGGTCAATTTGGTTGTTCATATTGTTCAAATCTTCATCATCCATTCTAATTTTTTTGAATATTATTCTTCCAGTAACTACTACTACTACTACTACTACACACACACACACAGAGATCTATTTAAAACTATGAGTTTATAGAAAGTAAGATTTCTAAAATCTTTCTGGTTGTAGATATATTTTCCTAGATTTTTAACATCTTAATTTGATAAATGTGTGTTGGATGAATAATATGTCTGTCAGATGTCAAAATAATACAGCGAAGGAAGAACTGATCAAAGTATTACACCTTCTATACACCTTGTATACACTTTGTATACAAGATATACAAGTGGGGAAACACTATGTATTTATTACCAGGAGTTCAAATGAACCAATTGTTTTTTTTCTCAATACCTCAGATTAAGTTTTAAACAAGATCAAAGCTCAAACCCAAAATGAATACACTTCAAAATGATTTTTAAACGTTGGATGGAGACTTCTGAGCCACAGAGAAATGAGAAATGGGAGCGCTGTTGGAGGGATACACAAAGGATGCATGGATACAAAAGGGGAACAGAGCTGATGACTCGAGCTGCATCGCTGATCAAGTTAACAAGTTGTTTATATGCATTTGGAGGGAAAAAACACAATCATTAGAATTACTAGACAGAAAGATTCATGAAGACCAACCATGCCAAGCTAATTTTCTTTTCCGATATGTCTACTAAACATGTAGAGCAATAGATCGCATCGGTACAGAGCACTTCCATCTCCACAATTATCACTCTACCATGATTCATGATAAACCTCAGGTTAACAGTCTTGGGGTAATAATACATTGGTTTATGTATTCACTGCTGATTAACCAAAAAATTAGTTATTCTATTTGTATAGACATGAGGAATCACTTACAACCCCAGTGCTCTAACCCCTGAGCTACGGATCCAGCATGGCGAATAGTTTATAGAGGAGCGTTGAGAGTTTTCAGCCATATTCCATTTTTTGGTATGCGTACTTCAAAATTGAAGGAACTTAAGTTTTTCTTAGTAATCTGGATAAAGATTTGGATCATATATTTGCAGGAATCCAAATTTTGGCTGTACTTTTCACTGAAAAATGTTGAAACATGTAAATGTAATGACAAAAAAATTGCAATTTTATTAGTAGGCTAGAAACCTAGACTGAATTTCTGTAATAAATTAGGTTAACCATCAAACTTTCTCTATAAAAGAACAGAAGAATTTGATTTTAACTAACCACAAATTTAACTTATTAGTCCGTTTTCACACTGCTGATAAATCCATACCCGAGGCCGGGTAATTTATAAAGAAAAAGAGGTTTAATGGACTCACAGTTCCTCATGGCTGGGGAGGCCTCACGATCGTGGTGGAAGGTGAAAGGCACACCTTACATGGCAGCAGACAAGAATGAGAACCACGCAAAGGCATTTTCCCCTTATAAAAACATCAGATCTCATGAGACTTATTCACTACCATGAGAACAGTATGGGGGAACCGCCCCATGATTCAATTATCTTCCACTGGGTCCCTCCCACAACATGTGGGTGTTATGGGAGCTACAATTCAAGATGAAATTTGGGTGAGGACACAGCCAAACTACATGAGTTATATTAGTTAACTATGACAATATGCTTATGAACAAGGCTCTGGAAAATGGCAAGTAATAGCCCTGCCCTTCTCCTTCCTTCTGTTCTTAGAGTATTATATTTGATTCTGGGCCCATATATTATTTAATTTGTGTTACTGACTCCAAGAGTGTGTCTAGAGATGAGTAAGAAGGTAAAGAGGACTCTGTCAGGGCTGTTCTGGGAAGAGCACTTTAAGTAATTTTAAGTGTTTGTTGCAGAGAAGAGAGGGCTGGGGGGATCAATGATCATGGCTTCAAGTATTTGGAGAACTTTCTTTTACGAAAAGGAGAAGGCTCTTGTACTACTCAGAAAGTTCTTGAGTTAATCATTCTTTTCTCTTTATTATTTGGGGAAACAATTTGTTTTACACACCAAGTCAAAATCCATCACTACCAACCAACCAGCATAAGAACTTTCTAAAGAAAACAGAGAGCTGTCTCAAGAGACTTTGGACCCTCATGGGGCACATTCAGGCTTGGTGGTCTCTTGTTGGGATGCTATGGAAGCCACTCTTGTTTTGGACGTCATAGGGTGAAATGACATCTATGAACTCTTCCAAACCTAATGTCTAATATGGTACATATTTTAGAACATGAGATCTAGGAAGGACCTAAGAGATTATCTTATGCTCACTGCTGCAATTTATAGATGAGGAGACTGATAAGCCTCTGGCCCGAGGTCATGACCTGTGTTATTAACCATCTCTCTCTTTTATTTTTAATTATTGATATTAAAACATAGAAAGAATGAATAAGACCTATTTGATAGCACAAGAAGGTGACTATAGTCAATAATAACTTAATTGTACATCTTAAAATAACTGAAAGAGTGCAATTGGATTCTTTGCAACTCAATGGATAAATGCTTGAGGGGGTGGGTACCTCATACTTTGTGATGCACTTATTTCACATTGTATGCTTGTATCAAAACTCTCATGTAGCCTATAAATATATACAACTACTATGTACCCACAAAAATAAAAATTACAACCAATTAAAATAAATTACTGATATAAATGTAAGGGGTACAAGTGCAATTTTTTTACGTGGATACATTGCATAGGGGTCAAATCCAGGCTGCCTTTAAAATTTTCTTACCATGGATTAGACCAACAATTGAATTCAGAATTCCAAAGAGAAGTTTAAAAGGGTTTGACGCCATTCCACTTTCTGTAGTAATTACTAGCCTGTGATAGCCACACAACAACAGTGTCTCCCAATATGTGTCAAACAAGTAATTTTTGATTCAAAAATTGAGGACATTTTATTCCACATCACTATAGAAATCTGTAACCGTAACTATGAGTCTGAGTACATTCTTAAATGCCTGATATTGTAGGGAGTTCACCCCTATCTGTTTAAAATGATGATGTATCTGTTAAAACAGAAAAGATTATTTTGCAGTAACTAACTGCACCAAGAAAGTTTGTTGTTGTTGTTGGGTTTTTTTTTTTTTTTTTTTTTTGAGATGGAGTCTCACTTCTGTTGCCCAGAGTGGAATGCAATGGCTCAATCTCGGCTCACTGCAACCTCTGCTTCCCGGGTTCAAGTGATCCTCCTGCCTCAGTTTCCCAAGTAGCTGGGACTACAGGTGCCCATCACCATGCCTAGCTTTTTTTTTTTTTTTGTATTTTTAGTAGAGACAGGGTTTCACCATATTGGACAGGCTGGTCTCGAACTCCTAACCTCAAGTGATCCACCATCCTCAGCTTCCCAAAGTGCTGGGATTATAAATGTGAGTCACCACGCGTGGCCCAAAGTTTTCTTTCGTATGTGATTTGCCCAAAGTAGGTGGGCTGTAACCCTGCCCTACTGCCTTCAAACTGGAGCCCAGCTGCCAGCAGCATCCCCTGGAACAGTAGAATGACAAAGGCAGACAGAAGGAGTGTGATATGGTTTGGCTTTGTGTCCCCACCCAAATCTCATCTCAAATTGTAATCTTCACGTGTTGAAGGAGGGACCTGTAATCCCCACGTGTCGAGGGAGGGAAGTGATTGGATCATGAGGGCAGTTTCTCCCATGCTATTCTTGTGATAGTAAGAGAGTTCTCATGAGATCTGAAGGTTTTGTAAGCATCTGGCATTACCCCTGCTTGCTCTTCTCTCTCCTGCCGCCCAGTGAAGAAGCTACTTGCTTCTCCTTTGCCTTCCGCCATGATTGCAAGTTTCCTGAGGCCTCCCCAGCCATGTGGAACTGTGAGTCAATTAAACCTCTTTCCTTCACAAATTACCCAGTCTTGGGTATTTCTTTATAGCAGTGTGAAAATGGACTAATGCAGAGTGCATGAACAAGCACAAGCTGATGCTCAAAGCTGCTGCTGGAAGTGACATTTCCACTCACGTGTCATAGGCCACAGCAAAACACGTGGCCACACCCCAGCATAATAGCACAGGGAAGGATCATCTCCCTTCAGGAAGAAAGAGGCCTCAAATACTGTGAACAGCTATACACCATCTGCAGTGCACATCTGTCTCCAGAGGCTTTAATGCTACACCAGCCACTCACTGCCTCCACCACCCTCTTCTCTCCTAGCGGGGTCAGATTTCACACAAATATAAGATGTGCTTGTCTGATGGGTATTTTAAGGCACTGATGGAGTTCCTTGCCTGTCACCCAGAGATTACTGAGTCATGCAGGGATTGGAGTGGAAATAGAGCAGGGTTGAGAACAAAGTTATAAATTCTACTAGGTGACTTCAAAGAAAGCCTTGTGTGTTAGTCGTGGTTCTCCAGAAAAACTGAACTGATAGTAATGTGTGTGTGTGTGTGTGTGTGTGTGTGTGTGTGTGTGTCTGTGTGTGTGTGTGTGTGTGTGTATAGGATAATACATTGATCCTAACAAGGATCAATATAGGATCCTATTATTGATCCTAAATAAGGAATCGCTTTATGCAGTTATGGAGACTATTGAATTCCACATCTGCAGAGTGGGCCAGTGGGCAGAGACCCAGGAGAGCGACGGTGCAGGTGGACCCAGCCATCTGCTGGGGAGTCCCCCTTGCTCGGAGAGGCCAGTCTTTTTGTTCCATTTAGACCTTCAGCTGATTAGATGAGGCCCACCACCCTTTGAAGGGCAATCTGCTTGACCCACATTTCACTGATTTGAACGTTAATCTCATCTAAAGGCATGCTCTAAATTGATACAGGAAATGAACCACTACATCCTGGTACAGGCAGGAAATCTCTGTTGCTGGGCCAAGTGGCCCAAACTGTTCCAGTCAGCCTGACCACCAGGAGATATGGAAATAAAGCCTCTGCTTTGGGGAGGAGGAGCTAAAAAGGGAGACTTTTCCCTCCCCAATTTTTCTCCTTTAAAGAACTGGAGGGGACACTCACTTGGATCGCCTCACCAAAAAGTGAAAGAGGGGACTTCAAAGAGTCTATGGTGAAGCCTAGGGGCACATGTAAGATGGGAGACTCACATTCCACCTCCCTGCAGGGACCACGTTTGGCCACAAAGCTCACCACTGGCATTCCTGCAGGGTACAGGAAGAGAGGGTGTGTGGGTGCTTTGCCATGGACGGTGCAGTCCACCCTCGTGATCCTCATTTCTAAGATAGAGAAGGAGAATCCCAGGGCGGAGGCTGCAGAGGCCAGATCCAAGCTCACCAGAGATGTGCCACGAGGAAAAGAAGGCCACCTGCTCAGAAGATGGGTGCAAGGCCATCCCAGCAGGGACACAGAGGCTCTAGCAGAGTCGGGGAGCAGACCACCTGTGACGATGGAGTGGCTTACGGTTGCATCCCTTGTAAGCTGATTCTTAAGGACTTTCCTCTCCTGTGTGAGCCATCAGTCATGATCTGGAAAAGTGAAGGTGACCTAAGAAAGACGAGCTTCTCACCATGGCTGTGTGCTCTGGGGAAACCTCTCTCCGCTCTGCTTGTGTTAGTTTCACAGGGCCGCCATAGCAAAGTATCACAAATTGGGTGGCTTAAAACAAAAGAAAGTGGTTCTCTCACAGTCTTGGAGGCCAGAAAATGAGATCAAGGATTCGGCAGGGCCCGGCACCCTCAAAGGCTGGAGGAGAGAAGCTGCCGCCTGCCTTTCTCTGAACATCCAGTGTTGCCAGCAGTCTTTGCTGCTCCTTGGCTTTCAGGATGTAACTCCAATCCCTGCCTCCATCTCCACATGGCTGTCTCCTTCCTGTGTGTGTCTGTACCCAAATGTTCCTCTTCTACTGAGGACATGGGCTACATTGTGTTAGAGTCCACTCGAACGACCGACCGCATCTTCGCTTTATTACATCTACAAAGACTCTATTTCCAAATAAGGTCATATGCACAGTTACAGGGGTTAGGACATCAACTTCTCTCTTGGAAGAACAAAATTCAACTGATACAACACTGGAGGGGTGAAAACAAGACAGAGAGAGAGAGAGAGAGAGAGAGAGAGAGATGAGGGGCCAGCACATGCCCTGCTCATCTCAAAACTTCTCGAGAAGCAAATCTAACTTGCAGGAACTTTGAGAAAGGCAGGAGAAGCAAAAAAGCAAAATGAGATTGTTTTCATAACTTAAAGAGGCTGAAAATGATGGAACTGGGCTGAGATGTGTTACAGGAGCCTACACAGCTAGAAGGATAGATTCGAGGTCATGCTTTGAGCAAATGCCATTAAAATACATAAATAACATTGTATCACACTTTTGCCTCTCAAGTTGAGACTGCCTCTAAACTGACTAGCGTTACAAATATCCTAACAGAAAACTATCCCTAAAACCTAGAAAGCCATATTATGCTTCAGCAATCATCTGACCATGTACAACAAATGTAATGAAAACGGTACACCTGAACCAAGGCAAACCCAACAGTTTAATTTAAAAACTCGAAGATACTAAGTATTCCCTTCAACTGGACATTCAGAAACTTCACGTGGCTACATTGTATTTCCCCCCACGATTTGCTTCAGGGTTGTGAAATTCACTGGACTGTGGAGGGAGCCTTAAACCTTTGTGGGTGATTGACGTCTAAAGTACCTGAGCTTTTCTGGTTCTGCTGACCCTCAGTCTCCTGGACCCTAGGTAAGTGCCTGGGGGACTATACCCCTGATCAGTTGAACTCACTGTGGAATTGTTGCTTCTGAAAGTCCAAGGGTCCAAATTCTACGTCTTTAGAGAAGAATATTTTCTTACTTTGAGTCGATGACTATTTAATATGCTTTCTAAATATTTGAAGAGAAATGTGTTTTGTAATATTTTTGTGTATTTCTGCATAATGAATAATCTCTTCCATTCTATTCCTAACTCATCAACTTGAAAAACACAGAAGAAGAATCAGACCCATCCTTCAGTCTCATCTCTAGAAGCCCAGAATAAAATGAAAAAGGTATGAACGAGAAGAGAGAAATCACTGTTGACAACACATTTTACCTAGCAGTCCAACATTGTTTATCAGCATAATAAAATGTGCCAATACTCACCAGCACTCTAAAATATGCACTAATAATAAATAGAGATAGAGGGCATAATATGGCCAATGATGAGATATAAATTTATAGCTCCTGGGGGAAAATGATGGGAGACCTCACAATGGGGAAAGTTGGCTTTGGATAAAACTAAGAACTTTTCTCCTTTGATAAGCATCTGATGAAAATAGCACTGATTTTTTTTTTAGTTATAAAATCACAATCCCTATTTTGTATAATCAAGAAACAGAAAAAAATTTCCACAATATTACCTTTCAGCTCCTATATATTCCATTTTTATCTTTTGTGCATCCCCTTGATAGTTTAAAATTAATGGTTTTATAGGTAGGATAGAGCTCAGTATCGTACATGCTAATCCTTGACCTGAAACATCATCAACCACAACAAATTCTTTCTTCCATTCCCTAAAGCAAAAAGCAATGAAAAACCTTCAAAGTAACTTCGCCATTACAGCTCCCTGTAATACCTGCAGTCTCTGCATTTTCCCCAACGAAATGTTCACCCGTATCCGAAGAGAAAACATAAAGTTGCTTATCAGCGACTGGGGACAAGATCATAGGTCCCAGTTTTCCTTTTTGTTTACGATGGCAAGTTAGAGCCCCTGTGTGATTGTAAGGAGATGATCTAACCATGCCTGACTTTTATATGAGCATTTAAGTTTGATGCTGAGTTTCTTTTATGGTCTCCATCAAAACTTAATATGTAAATATTAGTGTCACATCTTCCTTCCCTCTTAAAAATCTTTAAAGTCAAATTTGAATTTTTAGAATATTGCAGCTATGAGTTATTTTTCCAAATCACATAAGCAGCATAATCATTTCACGTTTTATGTTTTGTTTGTTTTCTTTGTACAGGTGAGCTAACTTGCACCTATATCCACTGAAATTAAGCTTGCTAAGTTTTCAGTTGGTTTTCCTTGAAAATGTCATTTGCTAATTCATTATTTATTTCATGTTCTCTCATCCTAATATGGTAAAAAAAAATATTCTAAGCAGATAGAGAAATCTATCAGTCCAGTCCAATTGGAATCTTTGTACTTTAATAGTTTCAACATTCAAATGTACAATTATTGGTAAAGAGATCAAATTGTTCCGAAACCACAACTAACCATGATAGAACTAACTCCTTCCTAATGTGAATGTATTAAATGCCTTATTTTATTTCTCCAACAACTAAAATGTCGCCTTTTACAATAAAAAGTAATAGCCAACAAGAATAATAGCTAATTTTTATTAAACGCTGAAAACATGTCAAGTACTCTGCTAAGAATTATATGCATTTTTCCTCTTTAATTCTCACAGTAAATGTAGGGCATAAATACTCAACAAATTCTCACTCAGACAGATGGCACAATGTCATTCTGTCGGTCACGAAGATGTTGGTTGCTGTGTGCTCACAGGACATGGGACTTCAGGATTTTTTTTTTTTTTGACAACGTCTGGCTATATCATCCAGGATGGAGTGTAGTGGCATGATCATAGCCCACTGTAACCTCCACCTCCCAGGCTCAAGCCATCCACCCACCTCAGCCTCCTGAGTAGCTGGGATTACAGGCAAGTGCCACCATGCTTAGCTAATTTTTGTATTTTTTTGTAGAGGTGGGTTTTCGCCATGTTGCCCAGGCTGGTCTCAAACTTGTGAGCTCAAGAAATCCACCTGCCTTAGCCTCCCAAAGTGCTGGGATTACAGGATGAGCCACTGAGCCCAGCTGACTCCAAGCTTTTCTAATGAGGTTTCTGGGCCACAGAGTGGAGACGGTCCCTATCCTCAAAGGATGCTACAGTGCATTGTCAAAGACCAATGCGTCAAAATATTTATGGAAGAAGGTGCCCAAAAGTTTGAAGACAGTTATCTACACGGGAGGTGTAAGAAAATCACCTTGGAATACCCATCTCGGAAGAACAGGTGTGAATGCCCTTGAATCACTTGGAGAGCTTCTCTTCGACGTTAAATTATTGTAGTAACACCAAGCTCACCACCCAGAATGATGCAGTCAGCCTCCCCTGAAAGGAATGAAGGTCGTAGTCTCCTCTCCATAGATGTGTCTCATTTTCTATTTTAAAAAAAAAAATGTGAATTCAGGCACTGTGTTTGAAAAGTTTGGCAGCAAAACAAATGTCCAGTCCATGTCCTGGGTCCTAGGGGAGGGCAAAAAATGGGCTCCTGGCCCATGGTGTGGCACACACATGCCCTCCTCTCCTGGCTGCCTTGTGCCCAGGCCCAGCCAGAGGCCTGAAATGTGGCCATGTATGGCAACACGGACCGTGAAGCCCGGAGATCTGCAGCATCAGGCCCCATGCATGAGCGAAGAGAGAACTGACAGCAGAGGATAGTCCTTCCTCTGAGAAACACGGTTCTTACAGGGTTGGGGACAAGAGGCATTCTGCAGCTGGGATCAGCCTCAGCTTGGCAGGAGAGGATCAAGCACCCTAGGGGACTCAGTGTGGCGGGAAGAACTCAGAGCTCCATCATGTGGCTGCTCAGGGGCTGAAGCAGAGGCATTGCCTTTGGACTGTCCAATGCCCTGAGGATTTTGGATATGGTGAGTCTTTCTGCCAATAAGGCATGTGAGGTCCTTGGGCAATTGTTTAAAATAAGAACAGGTGACCATATTTGCACCCCAATATGAGGAAGAGTTTACAAAGGCTTCCATTATTTCCACAAAACTACAGAAACAGGCCTCGTGATTCAGGAAACTGAAGGGACCTGGTGGACAAGAATAAGAGCCAAGTGAATCAAAGGTTTCTTTAAGGGAACAAACATCAGGACAGAATTTCATGAAGTGGTAACACAACTAGAAAGGAGCATAGAAAAACCAGTGCATCCCGCTCTTGTATAATGAAGACCCTGTAAGGGGTAACAAGACTCAGTCAAGGTCAAGTGAAGCAGATGGGTACAGACGCGAGTATTTTGACTTCTCCATTCTATCAGGGAAATTACCTCATTCTAAACCATTAATGAAGGAAGCATAACATAACCTATTAACATCTAACTCTTCTTTCAGAAGTGCTAATCTCTTACTCCACAGAGAGAGATTCTAGAATTTCTAGAGATTTCTAGAATTTAGGAAAATTCTAATAGTCCAATTGTATTCAAGCTTCAGAAAACACATGCACTTTAAAATTTTTTATTTTAATCTTTGTGGGTACACAGTAGATGTATATATTTATGGGGTACATGAAATGTTTTGATTCAGGCTTACAATGCATAATAATCCCTTCATGGCCAATGAGGTATCTGTCCCCTCAAGCATTTATCCTTTGAGTTACAAACAATCCAATTACATTGTTTAAGTTATTTTAAAACGTACAATTAAGTTATTATTCACTATAGCCAGGCTGTTGTGCTATCAAATAGTAGGTTTTATTTATTCTTTATTTTTTTTGTACTCATTAACCATCCCCACCTCCCCCCACCATGCACTCACTACCCTTCCCAGCCTCTGGTAACCATCCTTCTATTCTCTATGTCCGTGAGTTCAATTGTTTTGATTTTTAGATCCCACAAACAAGTGAGAACATGTGATGTTTGTCTAAGGCATGCACTTTATTTGGCCAACTTGAAGGTCTTCAGGAGGAACCTGAAGGAAATTCTTGGGCAATAGGACTTTCATCATGGCAACCTCCATTCGAATTAGCAGAGAAACATATTAGAGGATATCTGCCACTTATTTTGCCCTAAAACAATTGGACGTCACATCTATCATGATAGGAAGGAGTCATACTGCAAGGAAGATAACACAAGTCAGATTCCAGGAAGGCTTTCGATCCACCAAATTCAGCACAGAATTCAGGTGTGTTTGAACCTGCCCACTGTCCGAGGACAGGGTCTATGGCATCCATCCTTCTCCAGAGGGATTTGCAACCAAAAGAGGTCAGCAGAGGGCATGGACAAGAAGCATTTGTCTTATGACTCCCACTGTGCTTGCCTGTTTCTTTACAAATGGGATACAGGCTCTCCTTTTTAAATTCCCACTGTTTATTCTGTAATATTAATTTTTAAAAAATCAAAAACAACTAAAAATGTGGAAAAGACAATTTTAATATAAAAATTAAGGTTATTCCTAGGGCTATATAAGAAGGCGGCAGTTTAAAAAAAAAAGATTAGGAAATAATAACTAAAGCTGTATGTCTTATCTCTTCAGGTAAAAATATCTTATGAATAATATAATCATTGTCTCTGGTTATTGGGTATGAAAAAGATAAGTGTACCCAGCACAGTGTGATGGAGGGAGACATTAACACTTTCACACGGCTGGATACGGACTTGAAAATGAGTTAGGAATCACCAGGTCATCTAAGTGGAGGATTATTCCGTACATAGGCCCTAGGTCAATTTAAATTATTAAATTTATCTCAGTGGCCGCAGGGGCCAAGACGTGTTTGTGTTCGCTCTTTATCTTTCTGTCCTGTTAGCATGGGCTTAGCAAAAGGGGATCAGCAATGACAGAAGAAAAAAAAAGAAAAAGAAAAAGAAAAGAAAAGAAGGAAGATCCAAAATTCCTGCTTGGGCCTTTAGATGGTTAATGACTGAGTTGCAAGGGAATCAACCTACATCGTTTCAAGGGCATTTTCCTGCTGAATAGCTTTACTTGCTGCTTTTTACTTCTGTTTTGACCTTCACATACCCACGGTGCCTTTGGTGCTCACAGGCTGTCCATAATTGAGGAGAAGGGATGACGTGGGTCATTCATGGGATGTCACTTAAAATCTGTGATTTCTTGGGATTGCCCCCACCTCATTTGTGAAGGTTAGTAGAGCCTATTTTAGGGCCATGCAGGCTGCTGTTCTGTGGTCTTGAGCCCCTTGACTGGCTGCTTTTCCATACAAGTTCCCGTGTACACAGCCCCTTGGGCTTCAGTATGTCTGCGGGGAGCACCATGTGATAAGTCCTAACAATCCCCTCTGTATGTTGCTCCAGAGGAAATCCAAGCTGAGGCATCACATTTGCGACCTTGTGTCAGAGGAATTTTGAATAAAATAGGCCCATAATCCTAATGTATTTTAAAAGCTTAGAAATCATGATATTTAATTCTTCTCCTACAAAAGGACACATTTTCAACCCACAACTTTTCTCTGGAATCTGTCCACCCCTCTGTGGGCATGGCATGGCAGTGAAGGAGGCACCTCCATGTGTCTCTGGCCCATCTCTTACCATGGAAATCTCACATCAACCAGCCCTTCCTCGCACCTAGTCAGATTGCCATGGTCTGCAAAAATATGAGGCTTTGTTCCTTCCATTTTAACAGAAAAGTGCAGTTTGACTGAAAAACATTTGGCCTCATATTTTGCCTCTCACTTTCCTTATCAAGGCTTCTTAGTGGCTTCTTCTGTGCCCCGGACCTGTGATGAGGCCCTCAGATGCACTGTCGCTTTTATTCCTATAGCAAACCTGTGAGGCCAGGTGTGGGAGCTCACGCCTGTCATCCCAACACTTTGGGATACCGAGAGGAGAGGATTGCTTGAGCACAGAAGCTCGAAATCAGCCTGGGCAACAAAGCGAGACTCTATCTCTACAAAAAATACAAACAATTAGCTAGGCATGGTGGTGCATGCCTGTAGACCCAGCTACTCAGGAGGCTGAGGCAGGAGGATCATTTGAGCCTGTGAGGTCGAGGCTGTGGTGAGCCGTGATCACGCCACTGCACTCCAGCCTGGGAGATGGAGTGAGAAGCTGTCTCTAAATAAATAAATAAAACAACCCCATGAATGAGGATTCACTGGTACCATTTCATCCCACAGATGAGGTCCCAAGGCTGGTAATGGTAAGTTAGGGGCCAAAATTCAGAAAACCTGAGCTGACCCATGACTGGGCCTCAGATTTTTAGGGCCCCAGCCAGGTCTGCTGCTCCTCTCCCCCTGCGTGGGCCCGGTTTACCACAAGCTGGCTAGAGCCCAGCACCCTATAGAGAATTCCAAGCCCAGCCTACACCCTTAGGGCCCTAGACTGTGCCACCTTCCGGAACCCATGCAGGTTTGTATTTCTGATAAGCCAGGCACCTTGCAACAGAATCAGGAGTCACTGTGACCTCTCAGACCCCAAGGAAGTTTAGAAAGATAGTTTGCTTGAAAACTTGTAGCGGCTTACCGACACTCAGGAAAGCGTGGGAACATGCTGGGCCGGGCTGTGATTCTCCTCCAAAGAGCAAACTTTCTTAAAGATGTTACAAATCCTGAGACTAGTGTATTTTCTTTCCTCAGTCAACTCATCCAGTCCTGTGGCTATCAACACCGTCTTTATATCACCTCTCCAAAATTTCATTTTCAATCTGAACCTCTCGGATCGGCACATCCAATGGAAGCCTGGAAGCTCCTCTCAGATGCCTCCCAGTGCCTTTCACCTGACGTGACTAACTCAAAGCTCTCGACCTCTTGCCTCAGACCTGCTTCAGGTGTCTCCACTCTGATACTTCCAGGCACTGCCGTCTACACAGAAACCTGGTGGTTATCCCGGAAACTGCCCTCACCCTCTGTCGTGGGTTGAATAGGGCCCCTCAAAACGTACCTTCGCCTAGAACCTCAGAACACGATCTTATCTGAAAATTGGATCTTTGCAGATGCGATTAGGATCAGGCCCTAAATTCAAGGACTGGTGTCCTTGTAAGAAGAGGAGAGGACATCCTGATCCACACGAGGAAGAACCATGGGACGATGGAGGCAGAGCGTGGAGGGACGCAGCCACCAGCCAGGAGCACCTGCAGCCACGGGGACCTGTGAGAGAGGCGGGGAAAGGAGAAATCTCCGAGAGGCCTTGGAAGGAGCGGGCCCTGCCCACAACTTGACTTTGGACTTCTGGCCTCTGGAACGATGAGAAATTTCTCCATTGCCATGGCCACCATCCAAGCCTCCGTCAATCTTGCCAGGACCTGTCCCACAGCTCGCCGAGGGACTCCCCACATTTATTCTTGCCTCCACCCAATCTGATCTCTGCAGAGCAGTATGTTCTTGGGAAAACACAAATTGGATGACGCAGATCCCTCGTTTGAATCATTCGGCGGTTTTGCATTACTCTTAGGCTAAAATCCAAGATCCTCAGCACGGCCCCCGAGGCTCTGCTCGCTCCGGCCCCTGCCTGCCTCTCCAGCCTCATCTCACCACCCCCGCTTTACTTCTCTTTTGCGAAACTACAATCACGCTGACCTTCTTTCCATTTCCACACGGAGCCGGACTCCACCCTGCCCTGGAGTCTTTGTTTCCACTCTTCCGTCTGATGGAGACACTTGCCCCATTTCTCATCGGAGTGATCTCCCCACCCTTCAAGTCCAGGACAATTATCACTCCCTCGCGGAGGTACTTCACCTCTCACATAGATAAAAATGACAACCTCTGTTACACTTTCTTAGTCCTCTGTATTTTTTTATAGTTTATCAAAATTATGATGATATATTTATCTCTACAATTATTTGGCTGGTATCTCTATCCTCTACCATGCTGTACAACCCAAGATGGCGAAGGCTTCAGCATTGTATGTCCAGTACAAAACACAGTGCCTAGAAGGCACATAGTCACTGCTACAAAAATGTTTGTTGAATGCACATTGGTTGAAAACTTGAGTCTTCTCTGAATTCCACACTTCTACCTTAATAATGTAACTCCTACCACAAGCAACAGAAGGGGAAATGTTTGCTACTTCATTCCAGAACCTTATTTTCTTTCTCATATCTAAAGTCTATGCCAACCAGATCTTTCACTTTCGGTTGCAGGGTTGTGCGTGGAGCCCCTAGGTTTGGCATAGCTTGCATCCTGGGCCTGGACAAGGAGGACCTACCAGTGATGACATCATCAGCCCCACCCATGCCAGACATCTGAGGCTCTTCCCCTTCATCTCTGCAAGTCATTGTGGTTGGAAAATCCTAAGTTGCCTAAATCAAACCTGGGAGATAGTGTTTCTCAAAGTGCCAGAAGAGACCAGTCAGAACATGTAGAAGTGGTTTTCTAAGGAATTAACTGCAATCAAATTGCTATTATGTAAATACTGGGCACCTCAGACTATGGCTTTTTTTTTTTTTTTTTTTTGAGACGGAGTCTTGCCCTGTCACCCAGGCTAGAGTGAAGTGGCACGATCTCAGCTCACTACAACCTCCGCTACCTGGGTTCAAGTGATTCTCCTGCCTCAGCTTCCTGAGCAGCTGGGACTACAGGCACAAACCACCATGCCCAGCTAATTTTTGTATTTTTAGTAGGGACGGGGTTTCACCACGTTGGTCAGGCTGGTCTGGAACTCCTGACCACGTGACCCACCCACCTTGGCCTCCCAAAGTGCTGAGATTACAGGCATGAGCCACCATGCCCAGCCAGCCTATTGCATTTTTAAAATTTTTAATTTTAAATTTTAAAATTATTGATTTGGATGTTTTACAAGTGGCAAAGGAGAGGCATTTTACAGTTTTCTGCCACTGAGCACCAATGAGCACCACATGATGACTTCAAAGTCCTTGTAAATGACACTCCTAATAAAATTACACACCTAGTATAACCATTAAGCTGTGTCAGACTGTATTCATTTATTCAACTCATATTTATTACCTACTCTAAACCAGGTATGTAACTGCAATGGGATAAGAGGCAACTTACCTCATCTCATTCAGCCTATATTCTAGAGAAGGGAAGGCATGAAACAAAAAATCAGAAAAGTCATTTTGAAAAGGTGATAATTGACCTGAGGCCTGAAGTCGCCAGGAAGCACAGGAGGCTGGTGTGCCCGAGGAGCAGTGAGGAAGCGGGAGAGTCATGGGATGGAGGTCAAGGCAGTGGCTGGGACCATATCATTAGGGGCACTTGTGCTCTGCTAAGAACTCCAGATTTTTAACAGGAGTGCAATGCAAGCAAATGAAAGTAATGCCGTGACCTGACTGCCGTGGTTAGAGGACTTCTTATGCTCAAGCACAAAGAACAGACCATAAGGAGCAGCTGTGATCCAGGGAACCAGATAGGAAGATATTGCCTGGGCCAGGTCAGATGATGCACTAGAGGAGGATCAGCAGAGATGATGAGAAGTGATTCGAGTTTCAGTCTTTCAACATATGTGTGATCACTGATTTAAAGTCTGTGATAAGTCCAACATCTGGGCACCCTCAGGGATATTTTCTAGTGGTTGCTTTTTTTCCCTATATATGGGCCACACTTTCCTGTTTCTTTGTGCATCCCATAGTATTTCTTTGAAAACTGGACATTTTAGATAATAGAATGAGGCAACTCTGGAGCTCTGATCCTGTCCCCTCCCCGGGGTTTTTTATTGTGGCTGTGTTTTGTTTTGTTTTGTTAATTCCATAAAGTCTGCATTCCCTGTTATATGGGACTACTGAAGTCTCTGCTTCATTAGCTTAGCATTCAGCTAATGACTGGTCAGAGTTTTCCTGAGATGTCTTAGCCAGCAAGTCTTCCAGGAGCCCTTTAACACCACTGTGTGTGTCAAGCACATCTTCAGTGCCCAGACCATTCCCAAGTCTCCCTTAGCCTTTACTTCCTGCTTGTGCACGGTCTCAAGGTGAGCCAAAGGTGAGTGGTTGTGGACTCCTTCAGGTCTGTCCGAGCCTGGCCATAGCCCTGCACATGCAAAAAGCCTGAAGACCTTCCGAAAGAAAAGCACAGCTCTTCAAAGCCCTCTGTGGACATCTTGATCCCTAGAATTTTTTTTAGTGCAGCTCGTTATTTTTAACAAATGCTCTGGAGATGGGACTTTTCTCACGGAGCTCTGAGTCAGGTCAAATAACAACAATGCCCTGTGAATAGGGCTTTTCCCAGGGAGCTGTAAGATGGATCCAATGGGGACAGTGCCTTGGGGATGGACCTTTTTGAGGTGCTCCAAATCCACTCTGCCCTGCCCAGTAGCTGTGAGGCTGTTGGATTTTGTGATTGCTATGATTTTGAGATTCCTGGTTTTCAAGGATACTGTAGGACTGAGGACAGAAGGAGGGGAGTAGGCCAAGTTAAAACACAGCTCTGCTGTTCTTGTCAATGTTCAGTCATTTTTCATGAGTAAATGCTTTTCAAGTTGTTGTAAACTTTGGTCAGTTTCCATAGTTCTGGATGTTGTTGAAAAAAGGCTGACATTGATAATTTTGCCTGTATTGTCATTGCTTTTATGGAGAAGTGGATTTATGGAAGTCCTCACTCCACCATTCTGAAGGTCCCTCCTCTAGGAAGTGATTAGATTGTAAAGATATATTTGAAGCAGAGTCCATAGGATTTCTCAAAGATTTGGATGTGAAGAATGAGATAAAGAAATGAACTGAGGGTAATTTTGAGGCTTGAGTCCTAAAAATTAGAAAAAATTTACTTCCTATTTATTGAGATGGGTAAAAATGGGAAGAAAGCAGATTTTTGCAGGATGATTTAGCTTTGGACACATTAAATTTGAAGTTCAAATTAAGCATTGAGTTGCACAGGCCAAGTAGGTCATTGGATAGACAAATCTGGACTAGATAGACTGGAAGATATCATCTGTAAATTATAGTTACAGCAATAGAATACAGGCCTACGTAAGAGGAATACATGTACACAGAGGTCCTACAACAAAGCCCTGGGGTGTTCCTACATCCTGGGGCAGGAAAATGAGAATTTGGTAGAGGGAAGTGAAAATAACTGAGATAGAAAGAGAACCAGGAGGAAGTGATGTCTCAGAAGTCAAGTGAAAAAATTGGTACAAAGAGAAGGATGTCATCAACCACATCAAAGCAGCCAACAGTTGAGCAAGAGCAATCCAACAACCAACCACTGGATTTACCAACACAAAGGCCAGGAAGCACCTGTAAAAAAGCAACCCCAGTGGAGCAGTGGGGTCAAATCTGTAAATGGATTCAAGGAAGACATATTGGGGAGGCCATGGGGACAGTGAGTGCAGAAAGCTTTTCTAGTTGTTCTGTCAAGGGAAGCAGAGAAATGGGGTCCCATCATAGTGGTCCTGCTGGGTGAGATAGTGAAAGCAGACCCTGGGCCCCGCTGCCCCATGTAGAGTGTGAGGGTTTTACTCAGGAAGCCTTGGAGAATCATGTGGGACTTGATTTTCACTTATGCCCCAATCAGAAAGTGACTCTTCCACATATAGGAATAACACATAACATGGCTACCCACTTATTTTGGCAGCAAGTGTGTTAGTCCATTTTGTGTTGCTATAAAGGATTATCCAAGATTGGGTAATTTACAAAGAAAAGAGGTTATTTGGATCACAGTTCTGTAGGCTGTACAAGCATGGCACCAGTGGTTTGTTCAGCTTCTGGTAAGGCCTCAGGAAGCTTTTACTCATGATGGAAGGTGAAAAGGGAACAGGTAGGTCATATGGCAAGAGAGGGAGCAAGAGAGACAGCAGGCTTTTTTAAACAACCAGCTCTCATGTGAACTAATAGAGTGAGAACTCACTCATTACCATGGGGAGGGCAACAAGCCATTCATGATGCAGACAGCTCCCACCAGGCCCCACCTTCAACACTGGGGATCACATTTCAACATGAGATTTGAAGAAGACAAACATCCAAACTATATCACCAAGCATCTGTGCAGCACAGCTCTTCAGTGAGAAAGAAGGATAGGCAAATGCAAATAATAAATAAATCCTGTAGACAGGGCTTTAGTCTATGGAAGGATAAAAGCCTTCATAGAAACCAATTGCTGTCACCTATACCTACAGTAATCTTCAGGTGATTTGTGTGATTAGAGACGTGGAATAATCAGAAACCACAATTAGGGCTCTGACAGAAGAGGGCTCCAATACCAGAGAAGGTTTCCCAGGACAAGCCTAGTGAGAGACAAAGAAGAGGGGCAGCTTTCAACAATTCTTGCAAATCTCCCATGAAGGGTTTTGGGGTTTGGGGCAGGTTTTGTCTGCATTTGTTTGTCTGTGTGAATTCATATATTGGGGTGGGGGGTTCCAGTTGCTTAGTGAAGAAGAGCTGAAATTTATGTCAGATCTCATGGTTCCTTTTTTAGAGTTGCATGCATTTGTGATTACGTTCATAAATTATAATACAAAGATAGTCCGTGTTGGAGAAACATGCACCGTCCCTGTCCCCAAATACTGAGGTCATCCGAAAACACTTTTAAGCTGTAACACCCTCCCCCAACTATTGGGCCCCATGATTACAGTCAACTCCTGGCTCCTAGATTATGCAAAGCAGGAATGTGGACACCCTAAGGACATTGTCTTACTACCTTTTTTTCCATCTGGATATGCCACATGTTAGAATACCTCACGGTTCCCTCTTTGTATCAATCATCCTGAAAGCAAATTGCTAAGCCTCTTGCAATTTAGCACTCCCAAAATGTGTTTCATATAATAAATCTTACATTTTTTTACCTCAAAATTCTTAAAGATGTTTTCATTTATCTCATCTCTGAAAATTGCGTATCTCTTGCCACGCTGTGAAAGTTTCAGCTGTGTTTCCTCCTCTCTGCCATCAACAGACAAAATGGAAGCTAGTAACAACTGATGCACTACCCTCAGTTTTTAACTCCCCAAACACACCTCATTTACTGCCCAATCAAACTCAGTAGTTGCAGCAGTTAGCCAGGCAGGCCTTACCCTGGAGTTTAAAATTCCCTTCCCACAATATATATAGTTAGTCTTAATAAATAAATGACTTGGACCATGCATTATATATCACTCAAATCCACAAGGACACAAATTATGTATAATACATCGGCTGTGTAATTTATTTATTAAGCAAAACGTGAATTTTCCATGCTTGTGTTTGGAGGCACAGTTTGTCACACGCAGCTAAATGATGTATTCTTATTAGTCCCACTCAATTACGAAGTCATCCCTCTGTGCACGGTGTATTTGTTAATGATAGTGCCACAACGCTGCGTCTACAATACCTGTGATTTTAGTGATTCATAACCGCTCACTAAAACTGTGAAAATGATAAATTGACTGCTGTTGATTAAATGCCGCCAACAGTATGTTTCATATGTGTTTGTCGCAGTTAGGAGTTAAAGAAACAGCATTGCTCAAAATCATTTAAATATCTAATTAAGCCAAGCCCTCACTAGATATAAAGAACTCATCAGGATATGAAAATAAAAAAATAAAAGAAAGCTCGGTGGGAGAGGAGGGAAGAAACGCCATCTGTAGACCCTCACCAACACAGCCTCATTGATGATAAAGACACCGTCATAATAACCATTTGAAAGGGGCAATACCCAAATTTTAAAAAGCATGGGAGTTAGCCCCTTCTGCTCACCAGCACAGCTGCCGGGCTATCTGATGACCGGCCCTCATCTCTGGGATTAGTCTTGGGCAGTAGTGGATTTCAATCACGTATTTGGAAGCCCTGGGTGATGGCCTTTGAAACTGGAGCAAATTCATAGAGGCTTGGGAGGAGGGAGACGCGGAGGAAATAAAAAGAGAAGGAATATTTTCAAGCAGTTTCAAATCACATCCCTTGGCTTCCACTGCAGTGAAAGGGTTTGTTAATGCTTCCACATGACAAATGGCAGCAGAAAGGAAAATATCATTTCAAACAAAGATTAATTATCTTTATGGCTTTAGCTAATTTTTTTCTCCCCTTAGATTAATCCATATAGAGGTCTTGTTGGTAATATTCAAAGCAGTATAGAACAAGCCCAAGCCCAGAGAATGCTCCTGTGCTGGCACCTCAGCTCCTAATTTAGGCTGCTGGAGTAAGTATTCAGGGTAATAAAAATGGATACCTGGTGAAGCTTGGTAGTCTTATTAAGACAACCAGGAGGTGTTTATTTTCTTTCTTTGCAATTTTGAAATCAATTGAGAAATATAAGTGGAAAGCGCATGAATTCTTTTTGAAATCAGTCTTCTTAAATTACACCATGTCTCCAGACTGTTTGGAGCAGAGTAATAACAACAAAAGTGGACTATTTTTAATTTTAAAATTTTGTTCTTGCCTAACACACTTTTTAAATTTTCCTCATAAAGATAAAACTTAGGGCAATGTCCCCATGGCTTTAAAATTGTTTTAAAATTAAGGTGGAACATTGATTATTGACCGCCCAGATCTATAACTGACCATGAAGAAAGAACCATGTCTTATATTGTCTTTGCAAAAGCCAATTTCACTTTTAAAACTTAAAACTCAAGAGAGGGTGGTATGCTGAAATCTTAGATCTTTTGAATGGCTCATAAGAACAGTCATGGTATGAACTTTTATAGGCGTGGCAGAGGTCATTTTCAAATTCTACAACAGAACTCAAACCCTAACACATATGTATCAATTTAAACATACTTAGTCTTGAAAGTTGGATGATTTCCTTCATGTCAGATATCCCTAGGGTACCTTTAACGACATATAAAAATTTTATTCTCACATCTGAAAGCAATTCCACAGCGTCCTGACAACCGGCATCTTAAGGACCCATTGAACCCTGACTTGTTGCTTAGATGCCTTGTGTGGCAGTCACAGAGAGTCATTCCCTCATTTATAAGGGGTTTGTTTTGTTTCTTTCCTTTTATTTCTACTGCATCAAGTACAGTTATTCATTTATTTCCCGACAGAACAAACTGACTTGATATGCAAGTTGGTACAGTGATGGCCAGAGGGCACCCAGATTCAGAATCTCTTCTTCTCAGGTTCACTGTAGTGGGAGTGGAAAGATCCTATGTCCTCACTTTTGTTCTTAATTAACTGCAAAATGTTGGGCAAGTAACTCACTCTCTGCATCTTAGATTCCACACTTCAAAAATGACAAATATTAAGATTGGTGACAATCTGTTTCCATCTATAAGGATGGAATCCTAGCCTTTAGATTGGACTCTCCCTCCTTCTCTGGTAGCACCAGAACCTCTGGTTTGCACGTGGCTCAGCATCTATCAGGCAGGTCCTGGGTGCAGCCCAGGCCTCCAGCACTCCCAGTGTGTCAGCCCATGCTGGGGCACACGTAGGTGGCACCCCAAGGAAGCATCACTTGGGAATCTTCACCTACCAGATCACATAAATTAAATGGGACCTAGTGCCCATTTCGTGTCTGCATGTTCTCTCCCACACCCTTTGCAGATTAAAAGGCCTAATCATTTTGCATAGCCCTGTAGCAGGTGCCCTCTGATTACTCCTTCTCAGGGCTCTTTGTGTAACCACCATACCCTGGCATTTACAGGGATGTTATTACGACCAAGAATAAAACAGACGTGGCATGTTGGAGTCATCGTAGGGAAGGGACTAGGGAAACATGAAGCCTCACGGGGGCTGACATTCTTTCTCAGCCCCCTTGTGAGTTAGATCAAGACCTAGCCATACAGGCATCTTCTAGAAACTTCTGCTCCTTCATCAGTGATGTCATGAACCACTCTCCTTCTTAAGCCTCTTGCTTTCTTTACCAAATTTGTACAAAAACTTTTAAATGTAAAATAGCTTAAGAAAAAACAAACCTGAATTACATTAAATGAAAACCCCAAAAGCACAAAGTGATGGCATACAAGAGTGCTGTCATTTTCCACAAATAAAGTTGTTCAGGAGCCCTCCTGTGAGACAATCGCACAGCAAAATGGAAATGGGGAATTTCCACAGGAGGTGTTCGCTGTAAAGAGTAAACCTGTGAACAATCTTTTTACCACCAATGGTAGCTATACACTTAGAAGGGATCTGTTTTATTGAGCAGCTGTGCAGATGAGCAGACATCATGCTCCTAGAATTACGTGGTGATTTTTCCAACAGTAATAATAATCAAAGTCCTTTCGAACAGTCCTTTTGTTAGTCCTGCACTGACGTCTTCAGGTATAACTTTTGAGATGAGCTTTCACGTAGAGACCTCCAGTTTCAGACATAAGGGGAGGAAGCCGGGATGGTTTATTATTTCTGCAGTGAACCAGGGTTGCAACAGAGGGGTGGGACTTCCCTCCTGAGGGTCCTCAGCACTCTGTCCGAAGGGGCTTTGATGCCACCTCTGATGTTTCATGGATAGGGTGGAGACCGAAGCTCAGGTTCTGGATGGCAGCATCCTGGGTACTGCTGGTCTAGGCCTGTGACCTGCCCACATTGGAGCCAGCTCCCTCCCGCAGCACAGTGGGACTGACCATACCACCCACAGCTGGGACTGGGAACAGCTACACCCTGAGAAAGGACCCCTGATCAAAATGCCTTTTTTTTTTAATTCCATGATTGGAAATTAAGTAATTTCTGTTGGATTGTTTTCAAATGTCTATTTGAAAGTACAAATATTTCTAGGAATATTAGCCTGCATTGTTGGTCATGTATTTCTTAGGATGATTTAGTTTAGAACAAAATTTTCTCCCTAATAACCAGCTGATATGGTTTGGCTGTGTCCCTATCCAAATCTCATCTTGATTTGTAGCTCCCGTAATTCCCATGTGTTGTGGGAGGGACCCAGTGGGAGATAATTGAATCATGGGGGTGGTTCCCCCATACTGTTCTGGTGGTAGTGGATAATTCTCACGAGATCTGATGGTTTTTTAAGAGGTTTCCCCTTTTGCTTGGCTCTCATTGTTTCTTGTCTGCTGCCATGTAAGATGTGCCTTTCACCTTCCACCATGACTCTGAGGTCTCCCCAGCCACATAGAACTGTTGGGTCCATTAAATCTCTTTTTCTTTATATATTATCCAGTATCAGGTATGTGTTCCTCAGCAGTGTGAAAATGGACTAATACACCAACTGAGATCTTTGTACTTGGAGAAAGAAAAAATGTTTGGAAGTATGAGGGGCAAGACAGGGTAATCTTGAGGGATGGGGCTCCTTCTAGGGAGGGGACAGAGAGAAGTGGGCAACTGTGCTTGATCCAATGTATCCTATAGACAGAGGTCTATTTATTACCTATAAAGAGGTATAGTATCACCATTTAATAATTTTAAAAGGCAAATCAAAAATAGAAAAACATTGAGATAGAAAAAAAGTCAATCAAAGTCAGAGGCAGAGGTAATACCAAATTTCAGGCCTCCTGATTTGAAGGACAATGGTTTTTAATGATAGGTAGAGACCTACAACCATGTAATTGTACATGTGCTAGGCCTTTTACAATTGGCAAAAATGGTATCCTTGAATTCCTTGTCAGTTTTATGCTAATAGTAATGTACATGATACACAATGCTCTGTATTTTTTAAAAAAATGAGAAACAAAATTCAAAGCTGGACTACAAGACCAAGCAATGTGAGCAGTTGGAAAACATCCCGTCCATTGAGATAGGCGAAGGATGGGGGAGGCACCTTGGAAAAGCTATCACGATTCTTCTTTATTGCTGGGCAAAATAACACAGCGTTCTGCATCTGAAATGTGAGAAAGCGAAGAAAGATAGCAGAGATTAAAAGGAGCAGATCTAGGCATAAGGACAGGACCCTTTTAAGTAAGCACCAGCCAATGTAATAAGATTGTTTTTCACTTCTTTGTGAGTTAATCTTTAAAGATATGGTGTTTGTAGGGCCCTTGGAGGTCAACTGTACTGATGGTAAAAATATTTTCTAGGTGAAGCAATACAGCCCAGGATGTATAATGGGGTCAATGAAACTTAGAATTAAAGGGAGACTGTGTAAGAAAATCTGAGTTATATGATCACTGCCAATATTACTTGCGTGTTTTCTTCTTATGAGGATTTATCATACCACATATAACCAGCTGAGTGAGGAATAATAGAAATATTAAAATTATGATAAAGAGAAACTATAAGAGACTGTTTTAAATTCAGAGGAAGAAGAAATAATGAGAAGGGGAAGAATGAGGGAAAAGAGAAAGAGAAGAGAAAAGAAGCGTTTTTAACAGGTTGCTTGTACAGCCATCAGCGGGCCAGATGGGATATGGCTCGTGGTGAGGAAAAGGGGCAGAGACCAAGAAAAGGTGACACGATTCTGAGGATGGGGACGAGAAGACAACCTTGGGTTTGAAACATGCCAGGCAGGAAGATCTGAAAAATTAATTGAAAGCCAGGGAAGCCCTTGGCATTGAGGCATTTAGGAATAACTGCACATCCCAGCTTTGCTTCCAAGGCCCAGCGACATCTGCTCAGTGTGGAAACAAAACTGCTGGTGGTCAAATAAGCAAGGAGCACAAGTTCACTAATTCGAGGAGTGGAAGATCATTTTTAAAGGGCATTTAGAGCTGGAAGTGCCTCACAACATGTCAGGCCTGCAGGCATTTTTAGACTGAGAGTGCAAAGGGGAGCCTACTCCCTGGTGTCTGGGGCCCAAACGAAGGTGACTTGAAGCTCTTGTGTTATCGAGTAGAGTTCGAAGAACATGAAACAGCCATCCTACAGAAAAGATTCCTCGAGGACTGTGGGGTCAAGAAGAGATCAGAGGACCAGATCCCCATTAGGGGATCAAAGGGTAAAAAGGAAGGATCCAGGAGGAAGGGTAATAATTTTAGACTTCCACGAGAAAGACTAGAATATTAAGGTGCTAATGGCATACAGCCGGCAAACAAGACTGCAAATAACTGAATGGAGGGAGAATCATCAGGGTGATATTTACAGTGAGAGAGAGAAGGAAACTAGTGAGCTAGTAAAGAAGTAGATAGTAATGAGAGGGGAGGCTTGGGCTGGAAGGAGCCTTCAAGGGACACCTTCCCTGAAAACTGAAGTTTTCCATACATAGTAACCTTGAGAAAGGCTAGGAGTTTGTGGTGGAATCCAGCAGGAATGAAGGAAGGACTAGAAGTGAAAAATAGCAGGACAGTTTCTTCTAGTAAGTCAGCCTGGCCCGTAAGCTTGATTGGCAACAGAGACCAAGATTCCTGTTCTCACTCCTCACTATTTTTTGGCAAGGTTGACTCTCATTTGCTCTGACAGGCCAATTGAGAGTCAGGTCCACCTCACTTCAGAGTATACTCCACTGCTTCTGCCATTTCTGCGTGGATGATGCCAGAATTGAAAGTTCTCTTCCAGAGTCTTTCAGCCTCTGCTCTCTGGAAGTGCTCTTTTATAACCCTCTTATCCGTAGATGTGGAGAAGGCCAAAGGAAACTAAACGTGTTACAAGAAAAGAGAAATGCAAAATAATGACTGCTCTGGTGCACCCTTGACTTAGTGGCTGTAGCTCCTGCTCTCTGGAAAATGTTTAGCAGCCTGGAAAAACATCCTTGCTCCCTAAGGCAGCCGCAAAGCATGAAGTCTGGCAGAGCCAGGCCAGAAAACGGTGCCTTGGGTGCAGTCTTACCTGTCACCTACAGTGCAGCTGAGTCCTCTCTAATGGTATTCAAGCTCCAGGAAGATTTTTTTAAAGTTCTTTCATCCCAACATCCCCACACTGCATTCATAGATCCTATAATATTTGGAAAGAGGAAAGGCAAAACGCCTCACCTACCTCTTAGGTGAGTGGAGGGAGATGGCAGATGGAGGAAGAGGTCCTTGTTGGCACTGGCCAGGGACACCCGACAAAGCGACAGCCAAGAAACTGTGGAGTGGAGAAGGCAGTGCTCTGGCCAGTGTGGTCTGCAGGGCTAATGTGGCAGAAGGGAGTTGAAAGCTCAATGGAAGAATACCTTAGCCCTGAACATGCTCATGCTCCCCCGAGACCTTTACAGGAAGAACCAGCTGAAGATGGCAGTGGCTGCCTTCCTTGTAGCCTCAATGCAGCAGTCAAATGGAGTGAGAGATAGAAAAACACCTTGGAAACAGGTTAGTGCAGTGCAGCTGGGTGTGCGAGCACGACAGTGATGACCCCAATCACCACCACGAGAGGCATCAGAATGGACCCCTTCTCACCTTGCACAGTTGTCCGAGACATGTACTGAACAAACCCCGCAATCTGATGCCCCTCGTCAGCCAGCGGGGACCCTGCATGGTTCTCTCCGTCAATGTGTGTCCACTTCTCTGGTGGTGATTTTGGTGATTTCGGTGCTTATCAGACTGAGGAATTATTACAAAACTAATCAACATCCAAATTTCTTTTAACCCCTTTTTAAGAAAAGGGTTAAAAAATAAGGTCACCAGGCCAGTAGGGAATGTTAGAAAGACAGCCAGCTTCCCAGATAGTGTTAGACCAAGTGCCGGGTGTACCTCAAGCCAGGACCGTCAAGGACGAGGACTGGTCTTAACATATCCTAGAAGAGGCATTTTGTCGGGGGCTTCCAAAGACGAGCTAAGTGCCCAATAAGACTCTTAAACCATCCTGGGAATGTGACTTGATTTAACATACTACAATGTCAGACTGTATCACAGCGGCAAATATATACTACATATGATTTTACTATGCACACCTACACGTAACATTCTAATAAAGCTAAAGGCATTAACATTACAGATATCACCATATCATAGAACAGAACACGTAAAACCTACAACAGAATTCTTGGAGATTTAAAGAACTTAACTAATACATCAATGTGTTTTATCGCCATCATCCATCACTAGAGAAAAAGAACGGCAGTAGCCATGCTAATATTTACCTGACATTTACTGTATTTTGGTGAGGGTGCTAAATCCTTTACATGTATACCTAATTTAATCCTCAGAATGACCCTACAAACAGAAAAACTGAGATCTACAGAAGTTTATGGAAAAGTACCCATGATCACACTGCTGATATGTGGCAAACCTGAGGTTTTCACAGAGGTCTGTCTGACTCCAGTGCCCAAGCTTCCAATCACGGTTTTAAACTGCCTCATACTCAAACCATTGATTTGTTAAAACAAAGTCTATGCAAAGTCATCTGTGAAACCAGGTCTTGTTTGGAATCATAAACCCGATTATGTTTTCTTATCCTCTCCCCATCCAGCTATAGATACCAGGCTTTACAGAAGCAGAATCAGGGTGTGGTTGCAGAAAAAATAAGAACAGCGAAAGACGCGTGTAGCACCACATCTCCATCTTGCAGGAACTGGCAGCTGCCTCTCGAGGTGGCCTCCTCCTCCGATGTGAGGGAAGGACTCACCAGGGGCTTCCCTGCTGGTAGGGCTCAGAGATGTTACTGTTATATAACTCAAAACCCATCACCGGCGCCTGAGATGCACGCTTGTGTGCGGGGCAGATGGCCAGCTGTCAGGGAGGACGTGAGCACTTCACTTTCAAGGACCGGTTCTGACCCTGGAGCACGCAGGGTGCGGCCTCGCGCTGAGTCCCGTGTTACTCACCTCAACGTGTTTTAAGGCTGTTTCCTCCTTCCCATTTGATAACCCACCTCTTCGACAAATGACCTTCAATATTTGAGTGGTAACAGAAACGGAGCCACTGTGGCAATAAATTGCTCATAAGCTTGGACAAAAACATCTGCTGACCGAGTTAGAGCCTTGACTTTCCCCACGTCAGGGAGGGGGGATTCCACTTCCCATACAATCACCAGTTGCCGTTCTCAGCACAAACCTGGGAGACTTATTTACAAGACCGTTATTTGTTTTCCCTATATATTCTGCAAAATGGCTCAACATAAACCGAGTGTGCTGCACCCAGTGGAGTTTTAAGAAAGACAAGCCCCAGTCTGGATTCCAGGGTGCAGTCCTCCAAGAGGCCCCGGTGGCAAGGGGCCCACCCTGCACCTTCCCACGAGGGTGGTCCTGTTGCAGAACCAGCTACAGGTCATGCCTTCTTTATTTTCTCCTTCTTGCACTGCTCCTTGCCTTTGAAGAAGGGACTAAAAAGAAAAGAGAAAAGAAGAAGCTGCAGTGGCAACGAGAAGCCCTTCCCCGCGCCTGGGGCGCCGCGGTGGCCCATCCTCCCGTGTCCTCCGCGTCCTTCCCAGGCCCGGAGTCACGCATCACTCATCTTGTCACATTGAACTCCGGATGCTCCTGCCCTAGAGAATGCTCTGACTCCGGCAATTTTTCTTCATTCTCACTAACAATTTGGTAATGAAATATTGATTTTTAGTTAGATTCATATTGATGCTATTAGGTTTGCATTGATAAATCATGCTGGCCTCCTGTCTGGAAGGCTAGAGAGTGCCACACTGAGCCCTGGAGATTACAATCAACTCATTGATGTGTTAATTTGATGGATTTTTTCGTTCTGTTAGAAGGAGTGGGAGGGTAAAGGAAGATTTTTCAGTGCGGCGTTGTAAAGTTTTCACAGTGAAATCAGGGACAGTAATTGCAGGCTTCACGGGATACATTCGCCTCTGAAGAATCCTTGGGCTGATTTGGTCAGGATGTTAAAAGCAGGACAGGTGTGGGGCTGGAGGGGGAGCACGGGGAGATGTGGGTGAGGGCTGGGAGGATATGACACACCTTGTAAACACTGTTCTAGATCCCACACAGGGAGGGGAAATCGCTCGGTTAAATCCTAATTAAGCCATTTACAGGAGTCATGAAGAAGCATTTCCTATCTCCAGGACCACTTTGCACATGAAGACTGCCCCAGTGCCAGGCAGGTGTGCCCTGGGCTCTGCCGCCACCCTCCACGCTTGCTGGCAACACTGGTATGGTTCTGGGGGCATGTCCCTCTGCTTTCTCCTTTGCAAAGTGCCCCTTAGGAAGTCGATGTCCTCTGCATCTGCAGCCTGTTTTAAACGGCCTCTAGATGTGATTTATGTTTCTGTGCAAATGTAATGCCTGTCATTAGGGGACAACACTTGCCCACACCCAAGGATCTTACTGTGATTCCCTTCAAAGGCCCAGTACTGGGGGGGGGGGGGGGGGGGGGGGGGGGGGGGGTGCTGCAAGCAGCCCAGGAAAGAAGGGGCTTTCAAAATGCTTAGGTAGGAATGCATTTGCCTTGGTTTGGTTGTTTTTTTTTTTAAGCAAACCTATTTCATGACCAAACATGCGTGCTTCACCTCTGTGAGCTTTACATCCCCTTTCTTCTGATGAGCACAAAATGACAACTTCACAGAACCAAGTCCATTCAATTAAATTCACCTATGAGAGTGTGTGCATGTGTGTGCGCGTGTGTGTGCGCATGTAAAACTGCATGGCCTGCTTTCTAAAATAGATACAATGCACACAGACACACACACGCACACACACACGCACACATGCATGCCATGTGTGCTGAAGGGAGCCTCTGGTGGAGGGTAATGGGATGAGGAAGGGATGTTTGCATCAGCTTCTTTCCTCTTAGCAATTTGAAGAGCTCGGATCACGAGCCAGCCACGCTGATGGGTCGCGTCTTAGCACACAAGCTTCCTGAGGGGCAACCCGGCCTCTGCAGCCTGCCAGCAGGTACTCCCGGATGATGGCACGGAGGGGAGCCTATTGTTAAACCACAGGGCACGGAGCTCCCATGGATGGAAGGTCATCGTTCACCTCTTGGCCACCCTCGTAGGAGTTGGTATTGTCCCTTCTCAAGGTTGAAACATTCTATATACTTGGTGTGTCTGGCTGTCTGTCCCTGCAGGGGGAGGGCAGGGAGAGAGAAAGAGGTGACTAATTGTAGCCTCCTCATTATCACTCCAAAGATATTTTTGGCAGCAATCAGTAAGGCTTGGGAAAGCAAGAACTTCATATAACACAAAGCTTTTCAAGAGCACATAAGAAATCACCATGATAAGTTTTCTAACTGTGGTCATCTACTCCTAAGCTCTCAAGGGCTCACATTGCCAATGCTCTCCTTCCTTTCTGAAGACTCATCCCATGTCACCTCTGGAAGGAACCAACTCCCTCTGGGACAATTCCTGTGCCCAGGCCCCATGATACCAAGTTCAAAACTTTGATTCCAGCCCCCCAGGTTGAGTATGGAGGAGGGAAATGAAGTCTCCTGTGTGGAAAGCATTTGGTCCTCTCTAAAACCTTAGGCAAGCTGGAAGCCGTGTCCTAATCAGGGAAACCCAGACGCTGGTGAGGTGGAAGCCTTTATGAAGCACGAGCTCCAGCAAAACACACAGTGTTTGGTACCAGGCAGTTGGACATCACGTCACGGGCCGGGCCCTATAGGATTCAGCAGCTTATGTCTCAGGTGGACCACAGGGTGCATTTACCCCAGGGAGGACCCTGAGTCACCCATGCTTAGGACAGTGCTTGGACCACAGCTGTGGGCATCCAGGTATTGGGGCCACTTCCCATCCAGTAATTTTCCATCTAGGTTGTAGCCCTTCCCAATCTCAACAGATCTTCCCTTGAATCTATGAGTAGCTCTCCTTAGACATCACCCCCACCTTCACAACTACAACCCAGGCCTACTCCAATCCCAGCCAGTCCGGCCCCACAGGGTGGCCCAGGAGAGCAGGGCTTGCCATGTAGGAGCTGCCACTCAGGTCTGCTGACTTCTGGCTGCCCAAGTCCAGCTGACTTGAAACCACAGAGGCCCCAGCAAGGAAAGACATTCAGGTTAATCTCCACAAACCTCGCAGTCAAAGAGAACTCTCTAGTCAGCCTTATGAAAGGCCCCTTCATTGACTTTTCTGTCACGTCTTAACAGTGATGCTAAACACACACACACACAGACATAACCCTGACCTCCAAATTTACGATCACTGGGGAGATGCACCGTCTACATCAATAACCCCAACTCAGTCTGCCCTCCCCCAGGTGAGTGCCCATGCGGGAATTGCAGCTGCACGCCTGCGCTCCTCCAGTCTCTCTATGTCCCCTACCTGCTCTTTGTGTTGAAACTGAGCTTGCCTGTTAAGAGAGCATCTGCTAGCCCCCCACCCAGGATTCTTCCCCAGCCTTCTCAGGAGGGTTATCCCCATCTGCCTGGGCCCTGCAAAATCAGTGCAGTGCTTGCTGCAATTCCCCAAAGCTGCAGGGATGCCTCATGTGACATCTCCACTCCTGGACTTCCAATGTCCCAGAGCGGGAAGCATGGGGGACCCACTCCGCATCCCCAGGGCTCAGCACACCGCAGGGCCTAATCGCACTGGTTGAGCTGACGAGTGATCCAAAGTGTGGCGCCCCTTCAAAGTGGAGGGGTGACCACACCCAGAGAGGTGGTCTGAGGTCTACATAACAGACAGGCTCCAAGCCTGGGGAGTAGAAAGAGACGAAGGTGAGTGGGGCAAGCAGAGGGGCTGCGGAGCCTATGCCCAGGGAGGAAGATGCACACTGTGTTTTGGGGCTGTCAGTCCCCGTGGGGCTGGAGCACAGGAACTCAGGGAAAGAAAGCGTGACTGAAAATGTGGCCTGCTGGTGTGTGGTGGGGGGCCACCCGTGGCAGAGCTGAAGTGTGGGTGCAAAGCAGTAGTAGTGGGAAATTAGTGGAGGGCTTGGAGTAGAAGTGGTTTGCTTAGAATATTGTTTTAAGAACAACTAACTTAGTATTGGTTGTAAATGGATTTAAGTGCAGAGGAGAGAAAAAAGGCAGACCATTGAAAGACGACAGGATCCTCCTGATGAGAAACATTGAAGGCCTGAGTTTTTAAAAATTAAGTTAAATTAGAAATCGAGGCTTTCACACGTATTTCTTATGTCCCCTTCCTCATAGCCTGGGATAAAGCGTTCCATAATCCTTACTGAGACTTTGTTGTTTCTATGCTTCTTATGAGTGTACGGATTTGCAAGAACCCAATCTAAGAGAGAAGAGCTCCTGGGAAGGCATATGCAAATCCGTGTTCAGGGAGGAAAGAGGAAGTGTGTTTTAAATTTACCAGAGGTGTTTCCTGCTTAAAAGAAGGTGGTAATGCTTTTCTATTCATCATGGGTTTCCTTCCCTTTCCCTTCCATCCTCTGCTGAGCCAATGCAGGAGTCGGGGGGAGAAGATATTTTCTATCTAGAAGGTATTTCCCATCTAGAAATGACCCAACTTGGAGGTCTCCAATGCACTCATAAAGCAAGTGTTCATTCAGAAACTGACATCCTGCGTATACACGGGCACCCACAACGTCAGTGATTTTACTTAAAATTTCCACGTTCATCACACCACGTTCAAAACACACTCTGTTTTGACTTAGTAACCAAAAGCTGAAAGGGTCCTTCCTTTCATGTATACTAATGATCTTTGGTGTGATCAGGAGCACAAACGGAACGTGTCAGCCGGGGCTCTAAGCCCTTGGATACGCAGGATGAGTCTGATAAAAAAGCCTTGTCAGCACTTTTTGACCACTATTCAATTATTTCATATTTTGGTTTAGAGAAAATAACAGACTCATATCTATGGAGCAAAAGACATGTGTAGTTTAAGGCTGTCTGTGTTATAACAGACATCTTAAACACACATCATTATTGTTAAAAGAAATCCCCAGCCAAATTTTAAGTCAATTTAACTTCTCTTGTGTCTAATTGAATCTGACTTTGAAGTTATGAAATCTCCAGATTCTGACTAGGAGCTTCAAAAGTACTAATAAACTAACTCCACGCTTCTCCCAGAACATTGACGAGCAGAAAACATTCCAATAAAAGAAGCGGAGAAGAGAAAATAATCCAGCATGAACTCACACTTCCCACATTGGTTAATCCCTTTCCCTCTCTAAAGACACTACCTTTTAAAGGGAGGCAGACAACACCATCAACTTCATACAGCACACATACTGGTCTGTAAACATCATGTAACCAGAGGCATAAAATAGGGGTGCTACAGAAGGGTCTCTAAACGCCATGCTCCTTGGTTTCCTCCTTCCTACCAGGGTTAGACACACACTGGAACTCAAACATTAAAGTCCTACATTGCTTGTCTCTGAAGGCATTGCACTATACAAAAGCCAAGGTGAATGAATATTTTTTTTGATATTGGAAGCAGTTTAAAAGAAAAACATTATGTCACTTACTTAAAAAAAATATCTAAATTCCCTTGGATAACAACTCTAAGCATAAGACCACCATGTCTTCAGGAAATACCTTCTCTCGGAGACTCCTGCATTGGCTCAGCAGAGGACAGAAGGGAAAGGGAAGGAAATCCACGGTGAATAGAAAATCATTACCACCTTCTTTAAAGCAGGAAATGCCTCTGGTAAAATTTAAAACACACTTCTCTTTCCTCCCCGAACACAGATTTGCATGTCTTCCCAGGAGCTCTTCTTTCTTAGACTGGGTTCTTCCAAATTCAGACTCTCAGACAGGACTTAGGATCCCAGGAAGCAAGGGAGGGAAGAGAGGAGTGAGTGGGGGAGAGAAAGGCAGTCAGTGGCACGTGAACAAGGAGGTGACCCCTCCCGGGGCCCCTCCGAGTTGACCACGGAGGGAAGGCCTACACACTTGGGCTGGTATCTAACAACTCCCACCCCCGGGTTGAGGGCTGCTCCTAGAGCCTTACTCCTTTGCATCTCCAACCTCTCCATGCTAGGCCAGAGAATCCCCTAGAGGAGAGATCCTGTGCAGTGGGTGGGGTCTGGCTGTGGGTACCCCAGGGGTGGGCCAGGTGGTGGGGAGCAGGCACACAGCGTCTGCAGTGCCCACTTCCCCAACAAGTGGACTCCCCAGCCCTGCTGAGTTGTCCAGGGAATCACCCTTCACACTCCTCCCTCAGTGAGTCCCTACACCCAGCATGTTGCCAGCTTCTGTCTTCCGGCTGCTTCTCCTTTTCCATCACCATCACAGGCCCAAAGCATCTCCTCATCTATATCACAATAATTTCCTCCTCTCTGTCTTCCAGACCTCACACCTTCCCTTTCCCCATCACGTTTATACCATGGGTGCATCTTTCTTACACATGTTTCATATCTGTTTTCTCAAAAGTACACATCCAAACCCCTCCACCTGCCTTTAAGACCCTCCTGGAGTTGGATCCACATCAACAGCCAGCTTTCCCCCACTCCTCCTGCCCAGCACCCACATTCACCAGGCCAGGCGCCTCCTGCAAGGGCCAGACACACGTGGATGTCTTGGCTCATTCTCGACCCCACTGTGGGAACCATGACTCTGCTCTTTCTTCTTCGTATGATCTTTCTTCTTCTATATGGCCTTGGGTAAATTAACTGGAGAAACTAGGTTGCAGAGAATTGTATCTGCAAAATAGGCAAGCTCTGCAGGGTGACGAAAACACTGAAACAAGGTTCTACGCAGGCAGTGCAGGGCTACGCAAGGGGTAGCAGGGCTCTGGAAGCCCTGGTCCCTTCTCTGAACTTGGCCACCCCACAGCCACAGAAATAGCGTTTTCCTCTCAACTTGGAAAAATCCCACCAATCTTATTCCTCCAAGAAGCCGTTCCTCCCTCACACTAAATCAAGCTCACACTGACCTCGGACTTCTCTAAGTTCTTGTTTTACTCATGGTCAGTAAGGCATTTAACTTTCCTTTGGCAATTTCATGGGTGTTGACTTGTTCTTTGTTCATCAACTCACTCCCCATAGAGCCTGTGTCCGATACGTGGTGTGCCTCCCTGCAGACTCCAGTGGAGTGCCCTATGGAGGGGTCTCAGTCAAGCTGGGCTGAGGTGCTGGTTGAAGCGGGCCCGCTCTTGCATTGCTCTTTGGCTTTGTTTTTTTAAAGGGCCTAAGAAGTGTCTGCTAACCTCCAATAATTAACCTTCTGAAGTAACAGAACTGGGGCTTATCCTAATATTCCTATGACTGGGGAAATCTATGATGGTAACAGCTACTTCTTGACTCACTGCTCTTTTGCAAATTATAGGGAAATCACTTTCTAAGACACTTTAAAAAGAAACAAGAAAAATAAGTTCTGCTAGGTGGAATGTGCACTTTGATACCACAATTCAGCACCCAAAAGTAGACGTGTAAGAGATGTTGATGTCTGCAGGTCTTGGTGGAGGATGTCAGAGGATAAATCATGAGCAAATAGGAGCTTTCTTGGAACTCTGTTGGATCAGCAGTTCACAGAGAGGGGGTAGCCCAGGGCTTCTACAGACTCTCCACAGACACCACATGAAGACCAGCCTCAGAGGGGCTGCCCGTGCTGGTGCCTAACAGGAGAAGAGCTAGGGAGGTAGAGGCAAGTGCAGAGTCCTCCTCTGCACCACATGTGTGAGGCTGAAGACTGGAAGTTGCACTGATTCTCTTGTGGACTGACCCTCATGGTTTAGGACCCAGGTGGCAACCCAGGGCCCATGGACCGAGTGTGGTCAGCCATGCTTTGTTTCATCTTTTAGTTCAAATGTGTAGACATTGTTCAAACATTGCTAGATTTCTCGTAAATACTCATACTTGACTTCTCTCAAAAGCTCGGCAGAGGTTAGGGCTTGGAAACACACTCTGGAGCCAGACGGCCTGGGGTGACATTCCAGGGCAACAAAACCCTAGATGTGCAATTTCAGGTGACTTCCTCAGGCTGTCTATGCTTGCCTTACAGACAGCATGAAGATCATAAAAATACTTACCTTACAGTGTCGCCATGTCCAGCCGATGAATTCATATGCATAAAGGACGTAGAACAGGGCCTACGACATAAAAAGCCTCATCTATGTGTGAGCTACGATTTATTATATTTTTTTCTGACAAGGTAGATCAACATTCCTACTTGGGAAACATTTTTAAAGCCCCAGATTCTGCCTCCTTTAGATGAACCGTGTTCTTTCCTCCCCAACACGGTGTCTACCACTCCTGCCATACCCAGCCAGGGCCACCTATCAGCGTTTCTCTCCCAACCATTGTAGGCCATGATATACGCTACCCTGAACGTTACAGGTAAGGCTGAAGGTGGCACCGTACAATGTGACTCTGGTGGGAATATCACACCAGGTATTGGTCAGCAACCCAGTGGGTTAAAGAACAAGGCGTGGTGGAAATGGAGGTGACAGGGGCGGTGACATGAGCTAGTGCAGACACAGGCAGGGAGGAGGCAGAGCCTGGCAGAGAGAGAGGCAGGTGGTAGCAGAGGTCAGGGAGAAAGGCAACCTGAGCCTTTGCGATATCATCCCAGGCTGGGTAGAGAAGGCAGCAGGCGGTGCAAATGTAGGGGGCCAGTTCAGAGATCTGAGAATCAGGAAGAGGAGGCACCAAGAGAGAGAAGGGCCAGCCCACGGGCAACCCGGCACCAGGGAATGACGCACAAGGCCCACAACTCAGCCCCGAAGACACGTAGGAATAAATCACCAGAAGGTCAGGCCCCAGTGTTTTGACCACTGATCACAGAGCAGGGACAGCCTGCCATCCCCCTGGTTTTATGGTCCCTCCTCCCGGGATAAGCTGTCCGAGAGCGAAGGCCAGAGGAGGCCACCACCCCGATATGGGCTGTGCGCTGGGGCCGCAGACTCAGGACTAAGGTTTATGAAGATTTATAAAAGCATGCCTACCTAGCAGACACCACACAGATTAAGTCAGGCATCTAAGCGATTTCTTAATCAGCCACAAACAATTCCCAGGTCTGAAGCACTTATTTCTTCTGAAACACAGCAACAATTCCAGCCAATGCATTTTTTTTTTCTAAATGGAACAATGAGCAAATACAATTGCTATTCAAGTCCTGGGGCTAAATAGTGGTTACCAAAATAATTGACCCTACTTAGAGCACATAAGAAAGTCATAGAAATTGCAGGCGATTTTGTGTTCAGTGGAAAAGCAGGATTCCTATTCCCCCTGACTTTTGGTTTCACCCACACTCCATGAAGTTTCTAACTAGGTGAAGGAGGATAAGGTCTCTCCAATAAAACTTTTCTAATTGAAAATCATTACCATCCTGCTTTCTTCTAAGACAAACGGCTCTGGTGCTAAGATCTCCTGCCCCTTCTTCAATCACGTCTTTCTGCAGCGTCGCTGCCAGGGCCAGGTCAAAGGAGAACAACAATGGTGGATTTGACTTCAAGGACCCACTTACAATTCCCTCTCTGACAAAAATAACTTCTTTCATGGGGAATTTGAGAATCTGAAAATTGGTGAACCTTCTCTGTGGGAGACCAGCACAAAGCGAGGGCATCTCATGAAGGCCCTTTCTTCTATGGGCCATAAAACCCAAGAAACACTTTTGGATGTTTCTGCCCCCACCTTAGAGCTGTTCTTTAGGCAATCACAAGAAAAGGACTTTGTCTCCGAGAACAAGGCATCTCTCCTTCCGTATCTATTGTATTTGGCCCCTGCACACACCTGTCAGGATGTTGACAATATTTCCAGTGAGGCGTTTTCCTAATGCATTCCCTCCCCTGGAAGGAACCCTCTCCTTGACATCTGCGACAGCCCCATAGGTGAATCATTTCGTGAAACAGGGCCTTCAACGTGAAGCTTTCACTCTGATCCTGACCTCACTTAATTGTCTATGTCTTCAAACGTCCAGGTTGCACTGGGGCCACAGTGGCACGTGAAGGCCCCCCGTGGGCAGCTGGGGCGGCAGGTTATTCTGCAAGCTGTGTACTTTCCACAAGTTCCTTTGCCTCCTGGGAACTAAATTCAAGATGGTGGTGAGCAATTCAAACCCCCAGACAATTTGGATCTTGGCAGCCTCAGCAGTGAGTTCTTTACCTGGTAATTTAATGGCAATTTTCTATCCCCTAGAGAAGCCTGGCTGTGGATGGAGGCACAAGTCTGTACCTAGCCCATGGCCAACCTGACTTCAGAGAAAATAGGCACTTCTGGTCACCTGCTGTCATCACCTTCTAGTCCACTGACTGTGTTGACTTCCCCCGGCCCCTGTGCCAGCTCACCTGTGTCCCCTGGAATTCCTAATGCTGAAATTCACCAGAGCCCTGTCCTTAGTGCTCTGGTGTCTACTCTACCCTCTTGGCCTTCTAATCCCATCTCAATGGGTTTAAATGCCATCTAAAGGCCAGTGACTTCCAAATCTCTCTCTCTAGCCCAGACATTTCTCCTGAATTCTAGGTTAATTTAGCCCATTGCCTACCCTCCATGGCCATTGGAATATCTAATTGATTTGCAAACTGAAGGTGTCCAACCTGAACCTGCTCCTCACACAGACTTTCTTAAATTGAAAGAAATTCAATTATTTAAGATGCACAGGGAAAAAAATAATAACCTGTGCATAATCTTTGGCTCTTGTCTTTCTCTTGCCCTTCCTTAAATCCACAAACAAATCAGGTTGACTCTGTTTCAATGTGTATCCAAGGATCCAATCCCATCTCACCATCTACCCTTCCAACACCCTGGGTGCATCTCCAGCCCTCTCTCTGGGCTTGCTGCTGTTGCCTTCTCACTGCCTTCCCTGCTTGCATGTTCATCCCCATCCCCAGCCTAGATTCAGCACAATAGGTGGTTAAAGGGACTCTTTTAATACCTATTTCACTCCACAGCTCTATTCCACTCAAAACCTTCCAATGGCTTCCCATTTCATTCAGGAAAAAAAAAAAAAAAAAATCCAAAATCTTCACAATGACAAAAAAAAAAAAAGAAAAGAAAAAGAAAAACCCTGCTTGCTATGAACTCCCATCACTTTCTAGGCCATCTTCCGTCCCTCTGCCCTCTCTCCCCGAGCTCCCTCCACACCAGGATCCTTGGGTCCTAGGACACATCAAGGACACTCCTGCTGGGGTGTCTGGGCTGGCTCTTCCTGCTGCCTGGAAGGCCCCTCCTTTCTCTACCCCCAGCTAGATACTCATGTGCTCACCTCCCTTTCCTCCGTCAAGTTTCTCTGCATCAGTTAGCACCTCACAGAGACCTCTATGACCATCCTACTGTCAACGTGCTGTCACACTCCTCAGCCCCTTTCCTGACTCAATTTCCTATCTCCATTGACCCAACACCTTCTGACACTCTACAGCATATGTATTTATGGCCTTTATTATTCACCAACTGTCTCCCTCAGCGAGAATCCAAGTGCCCCATGTCCTTCTCATGTGGGATACATCCCAAGCACCCAGAAGATGTGATACCAAGTGGGTGGTTATTAGAGGTTTGTTAACTGAGTTAACATTTTTCATTCTTTTTTCACTCGTAAATTCAGGTAAACTTGTGTTCTAGGGGTTTGTTGCACAGATTATTTGGTCACCCAGATGTTAAGCCTAGAACCCATTCATTACTTTCCTAATTTCTTAATTTCTTGCTTATGCCTACCACACTGCTAAAAATGAACTCGATGGTTTGTGTCCAAAGCCTCACTTCAATATTTTCAAAAGTATGACTTCTGTTGTTTATTTTGTAACAAGAGGATGGGAGGCAGTTTATTCGTGTCAGAGAGGATAGGCCCCAGTGTGTGTTGTTCCCCTCTTTGTGTCCATGTGTTTTCATCATTGAGCTCCCACTTATAGGTAAGAACATGCAGTATTTGGTTTTCTGTTCCTGCATTAGTTTGCTAAGGATAATAGCTTCTAGCTCCATTCATGTCCCTGCAAAGGACATGATCTTGTTCTTTTTTATGGCTGCATAGTATTCCATGGTGTATATATACCACATTTCCTTTATCATTCTTTACATGTTCACTTCTCCTTCCACCTTGGTCTGTGAGTCCTGTGAGGAAAGAAAGGGGTCTTAAACTGTGTCTCTGCCTTTAGTAAAGGGTGTAGTTCAGAGCAGGCAGTCAGAGTTTGATAAACAAGTGAACGAATAAACAAAGAAACCAACATGCACATGCTATCTCCAGCACTGACATCATCCTCTTCTTCTCTTACATACAGAAACTATTCTGCCCCTCATCCTCTCATTTCAAAAGAACAACAGAAGTCATACATTTTTCAAATATTGAACTGAGGTTTTGGACACAAACACTGAATCCGTTTTTAGTACGGTGATAAGTACGAGCAGGGAATGAAAAATAGACCACTACACTGGAGTTCTACCATAGGGTCTTACTTTTTGGTGGTTTGCTATTTTGCAATGTGCTATGTGTTTTGGGCTGAACTGTGTCTCCCTCAAAATTCATATGTTGACGTCCTAATTCCTGCTACCTCAGAACACAATTGTATTCGGAGATAGGGCCTTCAAAGATATAAGTTAAAATGGGCCCACTTCAAGAGAAACCAACACTACTGACGCCTTGACCTCAGACTTCCAGCCTCTTAAACTGAGAGAGAATAAATTTCTGTTGTATAGGCCACCTAGTCTATGGTATTTGGTTATGACAGCCCTGGCAAATGATACACAGTGGTGATCCCAGCAGAGCATGAGATTTCAAAAATCACACCTTCAATTATTGATTGTTCAGAAATCAGAAGGGTTCCCTTTTGCCTTTCTGGTGATACCGTCACGAAGAAGACACATTCATGCTAATAAAGGACATCCCATCATGCCAAACCCTGGTAAAAGTTCCAAACACGGAGGCTATTTCCATTCTATAGCAGATCATTTGTTTCAGTCATCATTTCTACCATAAAATGGTTTTATCATAAATGGCCATTTCTCCTCATAATTAATCAATCATTAGATAATATTTTGTACTGTACTGAGTTCTAAATTTTATTTATTTATTCTTTCATTCATTACTTATTTACTTTTCATAGAGAAGCCTAGCACACTTTTTGAGTTAAATTCCTGACCTTTATATGACCCTTGCCAACTATTCAAACACAAGAGGCAATTTTAAAAAATTGTTATGAATCAATTTAACAGAAATCCAAAAATTCTCTTCTTTTTTCGTCCTAGCCACTGAAGAAATACCAGAATGACATATATAAATTGAAAGTCATTTCCCACTTGCAAGCATATCTTAAATTGATATGGCCAAGAATATTCCTTGTAATTGTTAAATTAGATATTCTTGATGCATTGTTCTTTGCATGAAAATCACTCATCATTCTTCTTTGGCTATTTGCCTTTTTTGCAGGAAGAGAGAAAGTTCCACAGGACACTCCAAAGACTGTCTTCAGCAGATGGGGTCTAAAGCATCTCACCACTTTCTGGCTGGTCTCACAACTCAGGTTTCCTCTTACTGCAGAAAACACTTCACACCCAAAGCACAACATTAAGATTTGCTACTGGAGTCTTAAAGTACCGGAGAGAGAATGAATTTTCCTTAAAGGAAAATCAAGATAAATAATTATGCTTTTTGTGGGTAGACCTCCTACAAAACCTCCTCAAAGGCCCAATATCTGCAGCTTCCCCAACTGGCAGGCATGCCGGTATATGAAGCAGTGTTGACTAAATGTCAAGGCAACCCGCAAACGTTGTAAAAACCTAATAAATCATCTCCTGATTAATTTTAGCTGAGAGCACTGAATCATATTAGGCTCAGCTTAAATGTTAGAAGGCAACTAGAATGATTCTAAAGAAACCCAGCTCTACAGATTGTTTCCCATTTAAAAACTATGTTATCAAAGACTGTATTCTAAATACCTTTTTTCATGGCTGCATCAGTTCAATAAATGCTAACCAATCTCAAGTGGTCTGCTGCCATACTCCGTGACATAAGGGTTAAAACAGAAAAGTCACATTTCCAAAATTCTCCATTTGTTAAGCTTATCTAAAGAGTATCTATTATTTTTTGAAATAGGCCATGGGTTCATATTTTTTAAGCAATTTGATTCTGAGAGATTTTTATTTATTGAATTAAATGAAGTTTACATCAAATGTTTCATGCAAGTCATAATTAAATTTGTTTCCTCTTTTGTACTCCAAAGCACTTTTGCATGAGCTATTAGTATCTTAGTCATGTATCTTTATGGGGGATGTTTGGTTATCGAACCCCAGTGGGACCAGAGCAGTGGTTTACAAGCCAGCAATGCCTCTGATTGGCACCTCTACCACACCACTGTCAAATGTTTAGAATTTCATCCCTGTATATACACACACAATACATATAATATAATTACTTCTTTCTTACAAGGAATTTTATTTATTGAATTGCAATTTCATTGTCTACCTCAAAGAGCATATTTGTGTTTGTTGGATTCATTTACTCATAGAACTAGACTTCTCATGGATGGTCTGGCAGCCAGCAGTAGTTTTCTGGCTATAATGCTAGACATGTCACATCTCCAGATGAGGGGTATAAGAATTATGCCAAAGGGTACCATCTCCACACTCTGTACTGAGATAGATTATGCTCTAGGCCATTAGGTAATGGTATGGCAGAGTTCTTTTGTGAACTGGGAACCCTAGTGAAAGCAGAGTTATCAAATACATCAAATTAAAAAGTAGCATTTTTACTTCAAACCAGGTGAGTTTGGGCAGAAAGGTCTTGATAGCAAGTGGACCAAGCTTCATTATGGAATTAAAGATGAGCAAAGAATCTACGACGTTTTCACATCCTCTTGGCCTTCTAACACTCAAGAGTAATTTAACCAAAGGAGTTTCCAAATCCTGAGGGATATTCTTGCAATTAAGGAGGTAGGGGAGGAATGGACACCTAATTTTGACATCTAATTACTTGGGGCATGAGGACACACTGTGAAACCCATACTGTATGCCTCTGGGGAAAGGGGGTTATTTCACTGTAAATAATAAGTTTATGGTTTCCTGCAAAGCAACCCTGAAAGTGCCAACTAACTAAATTTTCATGCTTACTTCAAAAACTAATGCTGCCCCATTTCTTTTCTTTTTCATAGACTTTTTTTCTATTACCCTGATTCTTCACAATATAATATAAATATGGATATATATTTACATGTAGTTCAAGAAGAATTGTAAACATCCTTTGTATTAATTACATATTTAATGGTATTCTTAGAGTCTGTGAATCCCTGCCTAGATTCTTAAATAGTTTTTTTTTAAAATTGGATTTCACTGGCAATCTACCCGTTCTTTAATTCAAATCCTGTCTCTTCTCCACACCCAACCACATAGGCTCTAGCATTATCGTGTAAATGTTAGACATTTTTCTTAAGCACAGTTCTAAAGGGCTTCAGTAGAATCACACTATCCAGATTGCATAGTTCTGGTAAGCAATGTTCACCTTCAAACAGGAAGAAGTCCCCGAAGTTTAAAGTTTATCAAGTCAGGGTAGAAGTTATTGCTTCATAAAAGCAGACTAGAACTGTCATTATCAATGGAGCATTTCACTCAGGTTTAATTATAGAGCAATAATTCAAATGTTTATTTGAAGAAAAAGATGGATAATAGTAAACTTTATAATCCACTAGCTGTTAAAATCTAATTGTCATTTGACTGTCTTGCCTTATAGTACCTATTGTGATGGAATTTTTATGAATATTGCTAAAATAGTTCAAAATAAAATGTAGAACTCCATTAGATTATCCAAGTGATCTTTTATTGGAAATTGTGAGCAGAGCAAAAGTGACTTGTTATTATAATGTTTATGAAAGAGGAAAAATAGTTATTAACAATTGATGTTCATTCAGCCCTTATACTGTGCCTAGCGCTGTTCTAAAATACTTGAAATTTATTATTTCGTTAAACCCTCTTAAGAATCATATAAGGTGGGTGTTCTTTTTATTCCCTTTTCATAGTTAATGAGAAAAGGAACAGAACAGATATAACTTGCCCAAGTTCACATAGCAGGAAAGTGATGGGAAAATGACTTAGACTCAGGCTGTTTAATCCCATATCCTGCATTCCAACCACTGCATGACATTTCATCAGAAACCACCTGAGCACAGGAGGCACTGCCTGTGAGCCTGTGCTGAGATCTGGAAGCCAGCAATCCTTGTTTTCCTTTCTCTGACTCCAAATCAGGCACTTCAGGATAGGTTCTTCCAACCAGTAGTGGAAGGGAGAAAAAAACTTTCTCCTTGGTAAAACAATATACAATATGTTTTATCTCTCAAAAATATTGCTCTCTACCAGCAAAGTAGATTCAAAAATAAGAGTTTGCATAAGTAGTGTATAAAACAATGAGGATTCTACATCATGTCATTTCTTTTTATTAATTTATTAGTTATATGTTTTGTTTTTATGAGAATGTTTTAATGAGAACTCTGGACATGGTAGAAACAGAGGCTACTTTTTTGAGTAGCAGTGACTTGATCAATTAGTTTATGATATTGACAAAGAAATAAGATGACATTATTAAATATAGGTTGGCCAATGAAAGTGTAGTCATACATATAGAAATTGGGGGAGCAAGGCTTTAACCATACAATTTATAGGAGCACCTTGATAGCATTGATCTTTTATACTTATACTGAATTAATATTATTCTAGTCTCAGACAATAAGCCAGAGTGCTCAAAGTTTCTCAGAACAGTTTACAAGCATCCTTTAGTTAACCTGCATTGGCTATTGGTTATGGTTATCAGCAAATGGACAGAGAATGACTAAGTCATACATTACCTTTCAAAGAGTCAAATCTGTGAGTTCTACCCTAAATCAGCACCAAGGGATGCCAGAACAAAAGCATTAATATCGATACTTTGTGCCCACAAACATCAAGTATTCATTGACGATACACACTGCATGCCAATAACCTCTACAAGTATTTACTGATTTAATGTTCACATCAGTCCTGCAAGGAAGATACCACTACCCCCCACTGTGCAGATTTATACATGCCTTTATTCAACAACTTTTCCTTCCTTCACAAGCGTCATGCAGTTATGTCACTTGTGCAGGGTCACACAGTTCTGTAGGCAGCATACTTCTTTAAACCCAGTCATTGTGACTCTCCAACTAGCACTATTTCTGGTACATGTGTGGTTTCTAGATTTTGCATAGCCCAGACCCCATGGTCTCAGTTACAGAAACAAAGAACTTCCTTCTATTGGCTCATTAACTCCAATAGAAGGAGGTGTATTTGTTCATTCCCGTACTACTATAAAGAACTACCTGAGACTGGGTAATTTATTAAGAAAAGAGGTTTAATGGACTCACAGTTCAGCAGGCTGTACAGGAAACATGGCTGGGAGGCCTCAGGAAACTTACAATCATGGCAGAAGGATGAAGAGGAATAGGTCACCTTCTTCACATGGTGGCAGGAGAGAGAAAGAGAGCAAAAGTAGAGGTGCCACACTCTTTTAAACACCCAGATCTCGTGAGAACTCACCTGCTATAACCAGAACAGCAAGAAAGAAATCCATCCCCATGATCTGATCACCTCCCACTAGGTCCCTCCTCAACATTGGGGATTACAATTCAACATGAAATGTGGGGGGGACACAGAGCCAAACCATGTCAGGAGGCATAGATGAATAATTAGCAGACAGGAAGTGTGTACAATGTCCTTCAGCACACAAGCCATGACACAGTAGGATGGCTTGTCCATACTTCTCCATCCATAACTTCTAGGTGTCCCTTGGTGACTTCCCTGCATTCACCTGCTCCTTGCTTGAAGGAAGTACCCCAGGCTCACGGAAAGAAGTGCATCACACTCAGGGAGGGTCCAGCAGACCACTGAGAGCAACGGTGCTGAGCAGCCACTCATCTTTCACTGAACAGATTTCACTGAGTCCTGTATGGATTGGGATGAGCAAGACTCTGCTGTCAAAACAAAGCCCTTACGAATCTTCAGGGCTTTAAATAAAGTGGAGGTTTGTTTTTTGCTTGTGTCACAGTCCAGCACGACTCAGGCAGCTCCCACTGCAATCTCCTTCCATCCTCTCCATTTGTGGTGCTGCCGCCTCACCTACCTGGCCTCTGTGATCGCAGTGGAAAGGTGGACAGAGGAGGAGAGTGGAGCAGAGGTTTCTCTGGCCAAGCTAGAAGTAGTGTGTGTAACTTCTACCCACACTCCATTGACTAAAGCTGATAACCTAGTCCCAACCTAACTACAAATGCAGCGAGAAAATGTATTCCTCCTATGTTCTCTAAATGGGAAACCTATCTGATGAGCGTGTGGTCCATCCCTGTGATACATGTCTGCCGCCTGACTGCAGTGTAACTGGGAATATTATAGCTCCTACATCCAGGCCCCTATAGCCTACAGGGAAGTCAAGCAGTGGCAGGCAGTGACAGCTCAGTACAATAAATGCTCTTATGAGAAAGGTGTTTTAGGGGCAACTCCACCAGACCTTGAGGGTCCAGGAAGGCTTTCTGGAGGAAGAGATATGTATCTAGAGACCCAAAACATAAAGAGGAGTTAGCAAGGGCAGAGAGAAGGAAAGATTGTTCCAAGGAGAAGAAAGTGCCTGTAGCCAAGGTCGGAAATGAGAACACCTGGGTGGTGCTCACAACCAAGAAAATGTCAGTGTGGCTTGAGCACAGCCCGGGGGAGAGTTTTACAAGATACTGGCAGAGCCGTGATTGATGTGAGATGCTAGTGGAAGCATTTAAAATTATTTACATGGGCCTGCAAAGTGTTAGTCTTCAGTACCAGAACTATAGACACTGCATATGTACAACTGGATCAAGGGTCCTTTGTTTAATTAGATCTGAAGCTCCTCATATATTTTTCCTTTGAATAAAAGTCCATTTTTAGCTTCAAGTGCAATGGTTCCTTCCATGCAATTTCAAACTTCCTTGTAAAATACTCTGGAAAAACGTGTTGACAATTTCCTCTTCTGATGATATGACCGTCTGGGACTCTGATCTCGAGTGTGACAGATCGGCCCACTCTGATGAGACTTGAGCATGGTTTCCTGATGGTTGTGGATGAAGGAGCTGTAGCTCACACACACAGCAGTTTCCAGCCACAGCTCTGCACTTTGTTCTCTGAAGGAACAAAGGATGGCCCCAACAGCTTTGGATCAACTCTGCAAAGCTACTGGTAAAGGCTTCAGCAATGTAATAATTTTACTTGTGAAATCAATATATATGAATATTTGATTTGCTTTGCTTCTGCAAATGTACCGTCAAGAACTTCATGTTCTCCAGTTGGGTGGGCCGCAGTGAAGCACGTCTTTGAGCCCCACAATCAGTCAGTGGCTCAATGTGTTTGTCAATGCCCTCAATGTTGTTTCTCTCAAGATATGGCAAAGGCCCCTGAGCACACATCCATCAGGAAACAGGTTGACCAACATCAAACTCTTCAATATAACCCCAACAGCCAAGTTAAAGGTAGCATTTACTCCCACTCCTAAGTGAAGCTGCCTTTACCTGGGTACCAGAAGCATCTGAAGGCGGGGCTTCACTGCTCACTGGCTGCTGTTTTCTGAGTGAAAGGACCCATCCTCACCAATAAAAGTGAGCTGGCAATGAGCACAATTTCAAACTGGCCTTAATTGTCCCTGTATTCACTTCTATGAGGGTCAGTGGAAACCCCAAGACAAGCTGGAAAGGGCCCTCCCGAAAGATTACCTGCTTCCAGAGGCACACACCTCCTGGGATGTTTCTAAGCTGATCATTTCTTCCTAAGCCATGTCATCCTAGGGTCAAATATGGGCACTTAGTAGGACTAAGAGGAAAGAATTCCTCAAGGTTTCTCATAATTCATCTATGGGAGGATCCCAGGCTGTGCTCAAGAATAAATGTGTTCTACATTTTAAAATAAAGACTGTAATTGGATTGTCTGTAACTCAGAGGATAAATGCCGGAGGAGATAGATACCCCACTATCCATGATGCGCTTATTTCACTTTGTATGCCTGTATCAAAACATCTCATGTACTGGCCAGGCACAATGGCTCACACCTGTAATCCCAGCACTTCGGGAGGCTGAGGCAGGCAGATTACTTGAGGTCAGGAGTTCAAGACCAGCCTGGCCAACATGGTGAAACCCCAACTCTACTAAAAATACATAAATTAGCCAGGTGTGGTGGCCAGTGCCTGTAATCTCAGCTACTCGGGAGGCTGAGGCAGGAGAATCGCTTGAACCCCAGAGGTGGAGGTTGCAGTGAGCCGACATGGCATTCCAGCCTGGGTGACAAAGGGACACTTGGTTTAAAAAAAAAAAAAAAAAAGACAAGAAAAAGAAAAACAAACAAAAAAATCTCGTGTACCCCATAAATATATACACATACTATGTATGCACAGAAATTTTAAAAATAATAATAATAAATAATAACTGTTTTCAAGATTCATCCATTTCCAAGAGTTCTGCAGCTTTGAAATCTGTGGAGGTGTCTTGCAGTGCTCTCAATAGCCACCGTGAACCTGTCTTCCTCTGGGCATCATAATTTCCCCCAGGACTCAGCCCTGCCCTCCTCAGCTCTGTGTCACGGAGCCCCACTGCTGGCAGCTGGGCTGTCACCACAGGAGCTGTGGGGAAGGCTCATCCCTTGTCCCTTGGATCTAAGTGGCTAAGAAACACTGGTTCCCTGACTCTCAATGGGTTGGAGCCATGCTGTGTTCCATGTGGGAGCTAGGAGAATGCCTCTGCCTCATTTATAACATGGTGTGATATGATTAGGCTGTGTCCCCACCTAAATCTCATCTTGAATTGTAGCTCCCATCACGCCCATATGTCATGGGAGGGACTTGGCGGGAGGTAATTGAATCATGGGGGGCGGGTCTTTCCCATGTTGTTCTCATGATAGTGAATAAGTCTTATGAGATCTGATGGTTTTATAAAGAGCAGTTCCCCTGCACACGCTCCCTTGCCTGCCGCCCCGTAAGACACACCTTTGCTTCTCCTTCACCTTCTGCCATGATTGTAAGGCCTCCTCAGCCATGTGCAGCTGTGAGTCCATTAAACCTCTTTTTTCCTTATAAATTACCCAGTCTTGGGTATGTCTTTATTAGCAGTGTGAGAATAGACTAATACATGGTGTCAAAAAATTCTCCCCCTCAGGTAAATTATTACATCTTACACATTCTTGCACTTAAAAGCATTTTAATGTAAGTAACTTTCTTGAATTTTATTAGAAGGATCCTACCCTACTTCAAGCTCAGAAACAAGTGCATGGAAGATGGCAGATAAACCCAAGTCACAGACACACATCTGTGTTCAAATGCTATCTTGCGTCTGATGACACCAATCCAATGTATGTACCTGACTCCTCCTTCGGAAAGCATTGGGATGGACAATGAGCCAGCCATCCTGCTGTGTAGTTATATTGAAATCCAACGTGGAAAACTGCGCAGATTCCCTCACATAAAAACATGTCAGTTTCCTGAATCTTAGGTCTACACTGGCACTCTATCTACTTAGGCAATTGGAACCTCAGGACTGAAGCTGGATTTCTCAGATCCAGCTTTAAAGCATATTCCACCATCTAGAAAGGGTAATTACTTCACAGCAGTCGATGGTAACACCATAAGAGCAAAAGGAAAATGCAGAAAGCAAACTCAGTATCCAGCTTCACTGATAAGTCTTATGGGAAAGAGTCTCCCAGACTGAAGATGATAGCTCATATGCAAGTTATCGCAAGGTACAACTCTTCGCAGCAATTAGCAGGACAGTGGGTGACTCCAAGTGCAGCCTCTCTTGGCCAGAGCCCACAGAGGAAGTCTGTGTTTCAGCATCTGTTTCCTTTGCCTTTTTTCCCCCTCTTCATCTGAGCCTCCTTCCTTCCCCACAGATGTCCACCCTCAGTAGGAATCAGCAAACAACCTGTAGTAGGTATTTGTCTCTAGGGGTGCTGACACTTTTTGCTGAATTCAATTTTACTTTAATTTACTGCCTTAACTTACTGTGTATTTTAATTTTTTCTTTTTATTTCTGTGGAATGAAACAAATTTCTTTTTCTGCTATCGGTAAAAGAAATGCTAGGAATCTGTAAATAAGTAGATAAATATTTGTTGGGAAACAAATTCCTGCAGCAAGTTTGGATTTCTTTTGAGGGAAGCTAATGGTCTTGCATTTCAGGACCAGCAGACATGGGTTCAGGTCTCAGCTCTCATTAGCTGTGTGCCCTAAACCTCTTGCATCTGTCCCCTACATAGAACACTGTGGCTCACACTGAAATTACATGATTGTTGAGACAATGCAATGAGATAATGTGTTTGATGCTTACAAAGTACTTAAATGTTATTTGCCTTTCTGGAGGACTCAAAAGGACACCAGTCCTGAAGTGAATATTTGAAAGCGATTTTGGGGGGAGTTGTAAAATGAACCAGCTCTGCACAACCTCACCCCAGGTCAGATGAGCAGGAAGAAGGCTACGTCCAGGGCTCCAGGAAGGCGATGTCCAGGGCTTGCTGAGGGTGGCAGAATTGATGAGCTTCTCATTGGCTTTTCTCCAGTTTCAACAGTGTGCTGATGTCTAAGCACAGCTCCAGGGCAGGACAGTTCCAGTGACGGCCTCTCTGTGACCCCTCTCCATACCTGAGCACAGGTTAGAGCTTCCAGCCACAGGCGCCCTCCCGTGCACACATCTGGACCTGACAGCAGGCTGGCCCTCTGTTAGTGGTTTCCTCATGAGTTTTCAAGTCTCTGTCCTTGGCTCCAACCCTTAATTGATAGGTTTGACTGTGTCTGTTTTCTATGTTATTTTTACTTCTGTAATAACGACTTCAAAAAAGTCATGACTCATTAGAATGCGGTGGTTTCATTAAAAGAAGCATTGCTATATTTTCAATGTACATTTACACCAACTGATCTAAATGGAGTTTAGTGTCAGATGAAAGGGAGGAAGCCATGGCTGGAAAACAACCAAAGAGGAAAAATGACTGCCAGATTGGGTTTCTTTCACTAGCGAGGGAGGAGAGTTGCACATGACTGGAGTTGCCTTTTACATTTCTTTTCTTAGATTTATATGGTGCTTCTACTTCAAAGAGCTCCATTCAAGTGCCCACGTCCTAAACATCTTTTAAAACAGAACAGACATAAGTGAGCTGAGGTGTAGCCCTGCAGAAAGGAAAGAAAATGGTCTAAATTGGCTGTGCAAGTTGGCCTGGGTCTGTGTGCCTGCTTCTAACGGAAGCCATCAGCAGATGCAGGAGACGAAACTTCCAGAGTATTTGTTTAAGTTTCTTTACCTTATCTATTTGGGGAGTGGAAAAAGAAGCCATGTTTGAGGCCGGGGAGAACGGCAGTTTGACCAACGAGCTGATAAACAATTGAGAGCTGTTTAAAAATGGCCGACTGCCCCAAAGTGCTGTGGAGCCCGGGACCGTCGCAAGGACTGCCTGCTCTTCTCTGCTGTGACTTTTGCGACAAGCAAAGATATGAACTCACTAAGAAAAACTTGACTGAAGGCCAAGTATGACCCAGGAACTAGAATAAGAGACATGCAAGTGGCAAAGATTCTCTTTCAAGTCAAATGGGAAGTTCCCTCTTTAAAAATCAACCAGCTTAGTGCCTCCCCCACACCCTACTCCAAACCCCTCAGCGGAATGCAAGTAAAACCCGTAAGAATGGAGTGTGGTTTGAATGTGTAACATCACAGCATTAGACCCATCTCAGCGAATCTGAGTGTGACAAGGTAAACAGTAAATGTTTATTCATTTGACAAACACTTATTAGTTGTCACCTTCTATGTACCAGGAATTAAAAAAAGGTCCCTTCCCTGAAAACAAAACAAAACAAAAAACAACCAACCAACAAACAAAAGCAGCCAAACAGCAATAACAACTCACAGTTTCTGGCCTTAGTCGCAGCAAATTAGAACCCATTATGATGGGTGCCACGCTGGTTTTCTGCACGAGCGGCAACAGGAAAAGTGGAGAGACGAACAGGCAGCGCATCTTTCCCGTGGACGTCGTGCTGGGGAGGCGAGCAGGGGCCCGTCCATCAGAGTCAGATGCGCTGGGACATATGTACGATGACGGATTTATTCTAGTGCTGCGACCTTATGCAGTTGTGAGCACTGCTTATGCTGTGTATGAAGCTGTGGCTCCTCATGCGCCTGAGGTCACAGGAAAGACAGCCAGAGGTGGGAGAGCAAGGACAAGGTGGGGCCGCAGGGACAGGGAACCTGCAACAGTGGACTGGGGCCTTCGTGGTCTTTCATGCCTCCTGGCCCCTGACCACATGGGGTATGTGATCTGAAGGGGATGTTGGCCTCCTTTCCCCCACCCATGCACCTAGCTGAGCAGTGGGATCCGAAGGGGATGCTGGCCTCCTTTCCCCCAAGCGTGCACCTAGCTAAGCAGCAGGAAAAGCTGCAGAGGAGAGTGTCAGGGAAGAGGGACTGGGACGCCTGCTGCCGACACAGGATCATGGTGAGCAGCAGGTCTGCTGCACCGCAGACACAGCAACCGCGCCACTGCCACCCTCCAAACACCGCACACACGCCTCTTTGGGCCCTGCTTTCTTGGAAAGATGCAGCCAAGGGGATTCCAAGAAGAGTCCTCCCAGCTTATCCGAGGTGACCCAGTCCAAATGGACCACATCAAGCACAAGGGCCCAATATGCTGACCTGCTCACAGCACAGGGTGTGGGATCCCCAGGTGGGTGGGACCAGGTCCAGCCTCTTGCTGGCACAAAGCCTGCACTCTGGAGCTGTGCTGCATGTGCCCAGGTGGAGGGAGGCCTGTTTCCAGGGCACTCACAGGGGCTAAATGCATGCTACAGGCAGAGATGCCTACACTGAAGAATTTGTGGGATCATTGCTTCAAAGCAGAGGGAGCACGTGCTGGAAGACACCCCTTCAGGGTAAGGCCAATGAAAAAGGAAGTCCTTTGGACACTGTCCAGTAGGCATCGCTAGTTTGCGCACACCTGCATTATAGAAAAGTGACTTTAAAATGTTTCTGTAACTTGGTTTCGTTTATTTCCACAAGATTTTTAATACCTAACTGCCCTAAAATCAATTGCAGAAACACTCTTCCAGATATCCAGTGGGCAATTTATATGAGCAGAAATAATTTACATTAAAAAAAACCATTTCTGTTTTCAGAAAATGAGACTGGATACTTTTCAAAGAAAGGGCACTGCAATTACAAGCTCCTTAAAGGCAGGACTGTTTTTGACACTAGGATTTCTCCTGCTTATTAGAATCACCTGAGGAGACCAATTAAAGCAGAATATCTGGGGGTGAGGAGGGAGGGGTGGAGCCTCTGGGGTGGAGCCTGGGCATCTGCATTTTCTAAGGTCTTCCTGCTGATTCCAAAGTGCAGCCACCAGACAGCACATTTTAGTTGAATCAAATCGAGGCGTCAGAATGTCTTAGACAAACTGAAAATGCCAACTCAAGATTTAGTTATTGCACAGTTTTGCCCTTTTGTTCCAGCACTACTAGCCTACAGTTCTGCCAGTCAAAGGTACAGATCATAAAGATTTACTTACAAAGGGTAATCATAACAGTAATAAAAACAACAAGATAAGGCCAGGTATGGTGGCTCACACCTGTAACGCCGGCACTTTAGGAAGTCAAGGTGGGAGGATCACTTGAGGCCAGGAGTTCAAGACCAACCTGGGCAGCATAGCTAGATCCTAAAAAATAAAAAATAAAAATAAAGGAAAAATTAAGGCAAGTTGGATTAAGCCCTATTTAAATCCACATGACCTCAGTATTTCAAAGTAATCAGAAGTATGGAATTTACTCCCTCTCAGCTGTGCCCTTTAACCTTACCTGTTAAATTCCTGCCTCCTAAAAAGATAGTCAAGGACCATAAGAGATTGCAGGAAATCTCACTGTAGGTGAACGAAGTCTATTTCCTTCATCCTTCACTGCGAACCTCTCACTCTTAAAACCAACAAAATGCCCAGGCTCTGAGGAGACCGGCTTCAGTACGAGTGAAGAACAAAAGCTATGAATTTCAAATCCTAGCTTCTTCAATAACTTAACTCAGCCAATAAGCATCATGTAAAATTGATTCCTAATAAGGAAATGAATAAACACTACTTATTAGCTTTGGTACACATATAGATGTGGAGAAATTATGGCCTAATCATGACTTCTGTGCCTTCTCCTCCGTATTCTTCGCTGCAGAGAACGCTACCCACATGGCAGTTGAACAGCCTGTCTCTAACAGAGCCCACCAGTGACCCGTCTCTGCCTCCTCTCCCACAGCAGCAAAGGGACAGCTCCACTAGGCACCAGCTCTGTGATCTTTACAGATAGGTTTCCATGTCCTGTCTGTAAAATGGGACTAAAACTAGTGCTTCCATCACTGTATTGTGAAGATTAAATTAGATTATCCCTGTTGAGTCCTAACACACAGCATTAAAATGGCAGCTGACACTTTTATTTGCAATGTTGTCTATGAATTTCATGTTGCTCCAGCACGCCCTTGCAGGCAGACGCTATTTCACACTTCTTATTTTTTGCATCCTCCCTGCAGCTACCAAAGAGGTGTTCGGTAAATCTTCATTGCACTGAATTGGCACTGAATTTTTAACTAACTAGAGATTATTGTTTTAAATAATATATCATTTTATTTTCTAAGGGATTCAAACATTCTCCTTTCAAATAGTTTAATCAAGTGTCATAATTTTTTGTTATTTTTATAAGTTACTTTGTAAAATTATTAATAATACAGTACAGAAAGAATTAGTACATATCATCCCTGCTGCTTAACCTTCAGTTAAAACATTTTTGGTTTAACAAAGACTGGGAATAGTAAAGAAAGCCTGCAGTTTAATGGGGACTCTGGTCTAATGAGAGTCCTGAGCATGCATCTGTTGACCTCAGTGCTCAGACACAGCAGAAAATGGATGAATCCCCAAAATCAAGATGTTAAGGCAAAGTCGGGAAGAGTAAAGAGAAAAGAGAGAGAGGTTTCTACTGCTTATGGAAATAAACAATGCCTAAAAAGTGAATTAAAGCTTGTTGTCAATGGCTTCTTCTCCCCAGGGATGGATATGTGTATAATAAAGATTTCCAGAAACATCAACCCATATGGCTTGGTAAGCATGTTCTGAATAGGCTACTTTAAATTCTAGTAGGAATAGACAAAAGTGATTTAAACTTTTACGTTCCTGTTGTAAATGGGTGTTTCATTTTCTGTGTAAGGTCATATGATTTTTCTAGATTTACAGGTGTATCAAAAGGCTACAGTAAAAATTTATTAGTAAGATGTCTGGGCTGAGGTTTAAAATGTTAAGAAAGTTAAAAATGTTGAAGTGTCAGCCTTCTGCCTTTGCCTGAATATAGTCATTTCTCTTACAACATACGCTTTCATCAGGCAAATTGGATATAATTGATCTAATAATTAGGGAACACAATTTGAATTATTGCAGCCCTTTATTGATTATGAAGAACCCGTACCTAGTGCCCAGCTGAGGGAAAAGACATTCCAGGCTGACGGAAGCTTTGTTGGAATGGCCAGTGCTTTGTTTGAGGCAGGCAAAAAGCTGTGAAAAGCACTGGGTTCACGAGAGTTAGGAAAAGCCTCAGGTCTTGAGTTATGAACTAAAATGAGAGCTGGGAAAAAGACGTAAAAAGCATTGTTCCTAAGAGTTAGGGGGAAAAAAGTACATTCATTGTGTGCAATGATTTTATTTAAAATCTACTCTAAATATTCAGAGATATTTATGTTTTACAGAGTAACACTTATAGCTTTGCAAGGGACAAAAAAACCTTTTTTATTGAAATTCCTGTAGAATAAACCAATTTGTTGTATAGAGTTTGAAATTCATTGTGGCAAAACCTCTTTCCAATAGGAATACATTTCATGTAGGAATTGTACAGGGTTTTCCAAAGAAAGGCAACTAACCAGCTACAAAAGCAAAAATTTTTGAAATAACAGATTTTACTGTTCTTTATTGAGTTTGATTCAACAGGCCAAACATTTCCCACAGAAACAGGAGTTTGTGGTTTTTCAAAGCACTTGGCCTTAGCATCTATTTCCTTGACTTAGCCAATATCGGGCAAAAATCTTAATCTGCAGAATGTAATGCCCCAGACCCTCCAAAAACTAGCCATTTTGTCTCATAGACAACCGAGTTTAAACATCCTTCTGAGTTTAAACATCAAGACACACGCATGAGTCGGAAGGAGACAAGGATCGCCCCTTCATGTGCCTGGTGTGCACCAGCTTCTCTGGGTGACCGCAGTATCCAATCCACACACAGAAGAGAACGAGCAGTGATAGGAAAGGCCTCGTCGGAGGCTAGGAGGCAACTTCCTGAGAGAACAACCTCTTCCTCCTATGCTTCCCCCACCTGGAGATGTCACGATTGCTTCTCCCATTTGTCATTCTGGAAATGTGCCCACCATTTTTCCTGCCACCGACAGTTCATCTGTCCTTCTGAGGGTCCCTTCCTCCGCAGGAGCTCCAGCGGCCACTGCATCTTCTTCCATGGACTTCAGACCTCCCCTCAACACAAGGACGTCCCCGCAGAATGGTGTGGTCATGTGGGCAGTTCAAAAGTGTGTCCTCTTTTTTTACTTCTAGGTAAGGAGTGAGTTCTAGAGAGATTTTAGCCAAAAAAAAAAAAAAGTGTATCTCTAGTTGGCCAATGACCACTTAAGCTCCATGGCATAAATTAATACAGAATATCATATTTGATTATCTTCAAGAGGAATGATGCAATGAAACCACTTTGGTAAACAGGACAACTTAGTGCAATCCAGAGACATTATAAAATCTCAGTAACTTTTGTCTCTGTTGCCTGAATTTGGTTATTTTCTGTAATTGCAAGAGGTAGACGTAAACTCTTTGAAATACGATGAGTTTGGAACTTACCATGCCTTTACCCAGATTTCTTTTGAGGAAACATGTTGGCCGTCACTTTTTCAAAGTACTTGCAGTATATAAAAAATCAGAATGAATGATTAAGAGCTAAGGCTTAAAATCGTACAGACCTGGCCTTTCTGTTGCTTATTCTTCCTTCAGAAATAATGATTGAATTATTGAATAGTGATTGAACATGCCACCTATCCCAGTTCTGACACTCAGTAGATCTTTGATTTGGGGAAAGCCATTTAACATTTTTGAACTTCACCTTTATCGATTACAAAACTGAGAAAATAGCACGATCTCCCTAGATTGTGGTAAGGATGCAGTGAGATAATGAATGTAAGCATTCGGCATAGAGCAGCACTCAATAAGTAGTAACTATTGTTATAGCTGTGACTAATGAGCGCTTCATGAAGAAAATATATTCTGTGCTCACATTGGCCTAAGTGTGACTTCCTAGTAAATGTTCTAAGTACTTGATCAGCCACCCTCCTCTCTAAGCCCTGCGTCTTGCAGGCTTAAATAAATCACTCATACATCCAGACTGAGCTGACAGATAGACTTTAAATTCAAGCCAAAGAATTGAGCGCATAATTTTACAAAACTATTCCTCTGTGGTCTGGGTTTGGTGTTAGAAACATTTGCAAATGCATGTTTGGCCTTTTTGTAGTATCCTTGGAGAAGGAATGGACAAATGAAGGGGTGTTGGCAGTGGCTTAAGTCATTAGCTCTGTAGTGTACTCTGGTGCAAAGGCATGGGGTGACGATGGGAAATCCAGGCAGAGAGAGCATGATTTTATCCCACACATCAGCTTATCAGATTACAGGGGATGGGGGCAGCAAAAAAAAGGCAGTGGGAAATAATTTAACATTTTCCTCTTATCCTGTCCTGTATACAGAAAGATACAATATTATAAGCTAAATTGGTTGGCTAAAGTGTTTCTGAAACTGCTGACATAAAATTGGAAGTTTTTGAAGGCCAAGGATTGCATTTCCTTCAGTCTATGTTAATCCATGCCGCATTACACACACAATAATAAACTCACTGATGAGGAGAATGGCATGAATTTCACACACCATTTCACAGACCCACAGATGTGGAGTTGCAAGGGTGTTACATGCCATCAGCCCAGCACACCCTCCTTCCCTCTACCCTCCATCCCTCTACCCTCCATCCCTCTACCCTCCACTATTCTACTGGACCTCCTCACAATAGAAGAACAATTATTGCTCCTGAGAACATGCATTGAATCCCACTGGATGCCAGGCACTGTCTGATCTGTCTTCAGGGATGAACTTATTTATTCCTCCCAAACTCTTATAAGGTAGCTACTCTGACCCCCTTTTTAGATATGAGTAAACCAAAGCAATAGGAAGTAATTTATCTCAGGTCATTCAGCCTCTACAGAGCAGACAGGTACTCTGCACCCTGGCAGCCAGGCTCTGGAGCCTGCGCTACAGTTGCGATTTGAGGCTGTGATACCGCCATGAAGGACCCGGTCAATCAATTATTAGAGCATTTCCTTCAAAACTTAGTGAAGATCGTTCTACGAGTCAGAGGCTCTACAGTGTCTAACAAATGGGTGCAAACTGGCCCTTTTCCTCTGAGTCACTACTTTTCCAGGCAAAGTTTCTGTAGTTGCTTTGATTGGTCTATATTCACGCCCACACCCAGACTCCCTTAAGCTCATTTGTAAGCTGATAAAGTCAGTTTGAGGATCCTCATCTAAATAGCCACTTTTCCCTGTGAGTGTTTAATGATGAAAAAGAGAATGGGTAGTGGTGTTTCACTGTGACCAGTCATCTGGGAAAGATATCTGGCGGTTCCATTAAAAAGGATGAAGGTATTAAAACTGAGGAAGAAACTGAAGTGAAAACAGATTTTGAGAAAGAATCTGAAGTGAAAACAGATGGAACATATAAATTTTCTGCAGATGATGTGTTAATAGTGCTGAGGAAAAAAAGGGGGCTCTGATCTAAGGGGAGTAGTCACATATGCACTGCCCAGGACCAAGCACATAGCTCAGCATATGCTGGTAATCACAACTGGTGTGGGAGGTACAACAAGAAAATTAGGGCTTAGCAATTAATGCACCTCCACCTTCGCTCAGATTGAAAAGTAGTTTTGCATAATGAGAAGACTGGGGACTTGAGGCAAACAGACCTCAGTTTGAATCCCTGGTGTAGCACCTCATAGCTGTGTGGTCACCAGCAAAGGCCTTTCTTCCCGAGTTTCAGGTCCTCCTCTGCACATTACGGAGCTGGTGTGATGCCTTCCGGGCAACATCTCCTAGTTACCATGAGCTCCATTAAGAAGAGACCAAGTCAGTCTTGTTCCCTCATTAACCATCCATTGGCACGGTCCCACGTCCTGCGCTCAAATATGTGCAGCTGAAGGATGTTAAGGCTCCCAGAATAGAGCCCAGGGTTAGGGCTCCGTGAATGGTAGCTGTTACCATCATAAGAATAGTGGGTTTTATTCAAACTCCTCTCGTGCGTGCGTGGCGTAGTTTTCTGCATGTATTATAAGAAGTAGTACGGATCGGGATTTAAAATTAAAGTCAAATCCTTCTTATAACACAGGCTGCTACTTTTTTCAAAAGATCTTGTCATCTGAATTAATGTGCTTGTGCACACATACATGCACATATGTGTGCATGGGACACCGTGCATGTGTGTTTCCATGATGTGTGTCTGTGTGTGTGCATGTGTGCATTCATGTGTGTGTATGCATGTGTATGTCTCTGTGCGTGCATGTATGTAATACTGTCAATCTAAATAACAATAGACAAAGGATCTCTAAAAATCCACATTTACTTGAAATTAGGGCATTGTAATGGAAATACAAGTGCCATAGTAAGCTGTGTGTATATTCAGGGAGGTAAAGAAAGACAAAGGTTTCTAAAGGAAAAATGAGGAGGATTATATGTGTTGAGATAATTATCCTCAGCTATGAGGATCAATAGCAAGGACAGAACCTTTCTGGGATTGGACAGGAAGCTGCTGGGCCAATGTCCTCACAGAAGTATTTTTTGTATGATTTTGGGGACGGCCTTTGAGCAAGGATGTGGTTTTTGCAGAGTCTTTGGTGATAGTTTTGTTATCAGGCATTTATGCCTGAGAATCCTCCCTTCATGGCCTTCCCCAGCTCCACTGGTCAGGGATTTTTTCAACACAAGTGATCTCTTTCAATTCTGGCAACTTTCACATTTCCTCCTTTCGATCATGATCTCTCTCCAGAAGCACCGATGATCAATCAGTGATAGGCTTTGAATGTCCCTTGTCCTGGTTGCTGGTCTGGTCTTGTGTTGGGAGTCAGTGGTGGCTAAGAGTCAGTGTCAAAGCTGTTTGAGCTGCATTCAAGCAACAAAGGATCTTTAAAGGGAAGGGCTCTCAGGACAAGTCTACCTGGAATCCATTATTAGTTCACTTTTGTATATTCTGTAGTCTTTTGCTATCATCTCAAAGTACCAGGTCAGCATTATTCTGTTAGGAGTTGTACTTCTACAAAAAATAAAAATGTAACAAGTAACAGATACAAAGTTTAAAAGGGGAAAACACAAAATAAAATTAATAGTAATATGATAATTCCAGTTTGCCTAATGGTTTTGAGCTATTGAACCTAGTCTTAAAGGCAAACAATTGAACAAATCAGAAAACCATTATTCTTTCCAGTGAAAAGAGTAGAAATTAAGAGGGGCAAGTACCTTATTATGATTTGGAACCTTGTTCTGACATCTTGGAAAGTGTATGAAAGCATCGACTTCTTGTGCTGGCTTGCAGTTCGGATGCCTGTGGCAATGGCTTTGGGTGGTTTGGTGAACTTTCTGTGCAGCTCATACATCAGGCACTTGCTCAAAAAAACTTCATCTAGTTTCAGCTTATAGTGCTTTAGGAACACAGAAGTTCCTTTTTTTAGTAATTCCATGGAAGGAAGTTGGAGGAGTCTAGAACTCAGAGATCTAAGTTAGTCTGTAAGTTGATAATCAGAACTCAAAAACAGTGCACAGAGCTACAATCTGATAATGGGTGTACTAGAGCATTTTTTTAGAAATGTAACTTTTTCTTTCCACATTAATCACATAGGAATCTCAGATTTTAAGACCTGGTGAAGCCAAATCGAGGCAGACTTTAGATTTCATCTACAGTTTTAAGATTTCTGGTGCTGCCAATAATTGACAATTTTACTCACCACTCTAAGACTGGGAGAACTTGAAACCAGGCATTCTATGCACATTCTCAAATATGTCATTCCAGTCAAAGCATTGATAATATAATCAATGTTTTTAATTGTATCCTGCTATAAATAGAGGACTTTTTATAGAACTTATGCAAATAACTATAGTGTTATAAAAAATACAAATAGTTTTTGAATTTTGAGAAATGATGTAGAGAGAAATAGCAAATGCTTTCACCTTTGTTAACAAAAGTATTTTTTACCAAATTATTGTTAGCTATAGATTAGCTTAAGAGAAAACATTTTCTTACATCTGAAAAATAAAACATTTAAGTAAAGAACCAATAATGCATCAAATAAAATTCATAAAAACAATAATCTTCATCAGTTATTTAATCTCATATGATACATTTTTGTTCCACTTGATTTTCATTAGCAGTTTTATGAATTTATTAGTTTATTCATTAGCATATTTAAAATGTTTAATTTAGCCCATTGATCTTTAAATTATTAGAGACTTGTATTTAAAAGTGCTTGTTGGTGTCTTTTCCATGAAACCGATCGCAGATGCCTTTAGAGAAAATCAAAACTGTGGAAGACAGAGTCTTACAGTAACCATGGTTAGGAATCTGATGGAAGTTCATTATCATCACCAATTAACAATAAAATATGGTTATTTTGTGGCATATAAGATAATCAGAATTATGACTGATGATATATGAGATTTATATGAATTATATACAATTTCAAACATTCATATCAATAACATATGATAAATGTAACTGAAAGAAGACATAGTATCACTTATCATTTGACAATATTTTTCCATACAATTTACCAGATAAGCCTTATCATTTCATATCTCTATAAGATGAGAGCTATATTCTTTGAGACCACCCAGGGATTCAGTAGGAAAACCTCAAAGTTAATTTTAGGTCACAAAGACATAATTTAGAATTTTGATATTGGAGAAGCCTATCAAAGATGAAAAAAGGTTAAAACACTTGATCAAAATAGGATCACAAATCACTGTGAAATCACAGTCATTCATTTAGCCAGAGTGATAAGAGACTTCAAAAAGTAATACAGAAGGTTACATAGATGTAAAAACCTTAGACTTTTAAAGCTCAATGTTCCTAAGTAATCGAATACCTAATAAAAACAACACAGAAAATTATCTTGCTAAAACATAAAATATTTGTTTCTTAGGCCAGTTTCCAAAAAGGGAGAGAGAAGCCTTCATAATGTGATTGCTTTTCCATATGGGAAGCCTGTTTCAATAAGCTGAAAGTTGAACCTGATGAAAACACTACTTGGATTTAATCAGACACAGGAAGAGTGCATCCAAGGTTATGAGTGTGCCCCATTCTAGAGGAAAACTAGTACTCTGAGCAGGAGAATGCATGGCTTTTAGTAACAGCAATGGGACGTTTCCCGGTTACATGGAACAATTCAGACACAATGAGAAAAGCCAAGTACACACTCAAGTTATACTGGATAAAAAGGTTGCTTTTCTAGGCCTTCAGTGTAAACATTTTAGCATCAGGCCATCACAGCAGAGTTAGAAGAGAAAAAAGTTAAAGGAGAGAGTTATCATTCCAGTCCTTCTCAAGAGGAAATACAGGAAGAGCAGAAGGCAATGATGTTCTATTAGTCAGAGTTCTCTAAAGGAACAGAACTAATAGGATGTATGTACATAAGCCAGAGAGTTTATTAGGAGAATTGACTCACATGATCACTAGGTGAAGTCCCACAATAGGCCAGCTGCAAGCTGAGGAGCAAGGAACCCAGTCTGAGTCCCCAGACCTCAAAAGTAGAAAAGCCAATAGTGCAGCCTTCAGTCTGTGGCCCAAGGTCTGAGAGCCCCTGGCAAATCACCGGTGTAAGTCCAAGTGTCCAAAAGCTGAAGAACTTGGAGTCTCATGTTTGAGGGCAGGAAGCATCCAGCACAGGAGAAAGATGAAGGCCAGAACACTCAGCAAGTCTCCTCATTCCACACTGCCAGCTGATTAGATGGGGCCCACCCAGATTGAGAGTGGGTCCACCTCTCTCAGCCCACTTACTCAAATGCTAATCTTTGGCAACGCCATCAACACCATACAGACACACCCAGGAACAATACCTTGCATCCTTCAATCCAATCAAGTAGACACTCATTATTAACCATTACAGTTGTATAACCTGCAAATTACAGGTGATGAGATACAGCAAACATTGAACTTCTGAAATATGAATCTGAGAAGTTTTAAGAGGAAAACTCTACCTTGAGAAATGAAATTACAAGTTTAAATGAAAAAGACAGCATTTCTAATCTGAAACTAAGGAAATTAGTGATTATAAAACAGAAACACAGCTGCAGAGAATTAAAAATCAAAACCTCTTTAGACTAAAGAACTTTTGACTTTTAATTTTACCAAAACCAATATTTTAAGAAAATCTTGTTCTTATAGAGGGAGCCAAATTTTTAGTTTTGTATTACTATATTTTCAATATCAAAGATCAATGTTTAGAAAGATTTATAAATAATTCCCTTCTAAATATAGCAACTTGAGGACATAACTTTTTTTTATCAATTCATCCTTCACAAACCTTTTGTGACCTGCACAAAGCCTTGACATGATGCTTAGGCTTTCTGCTTTGTTCTGTCTTCCTCTTTCTCAAAAAATAACCAATCATTTTACTTTAGGACAAACATTTACTACACAAGATTATTTTCCAGACAAAATTTTCTCTTTTCTCTTTAAACTTTCTTAACAAATACATATCTTTATAATAACTATGACTTTCTTATAACCCCCTCCTTCACTCATTCCTTTTTATATTGTTTCTATTTTCTAATTTTAATTTTTGAAACAATCTTTAAACAACCTCCAAATTAGAAAAAAAAAATTCTCAATAAGGAACACATTTTTGGCTGGGCACGGTGGCACGCCTGTAATCTCAGCACTTTGGGAGGCTGAGGCAGGCAGATCATGAGGTCAGGAGTTCGAGACCAGCCTGGCCAATATGGTGAAACCTCGTCTCTACTAAGAATACAAAAATTAGTTGGGCATGGTGGTGCATACCTGTAGTCCCAGCTACTTGGGAGGCTGAGGCAGAAGAATCGCTGGAACCTGGGAGGCAGAGGTTGCAGTGAGCCAAGATCGCAACATTGCACTGCAGCCTGGGTGACAGAGGGACATTCCATCTCAAAAAAAAAAAAAAAAAAAAAAACACATTTTTATGTCTTTTTAAAATTTTTCTCATCAAAACACATCTTACTTTTTTGGCACACTTTGTATACATAATTACATACATTAACAAGAATTTTAACTCTTAGTAATCTTGATTTTTAGTGAAAATCTAGGAAGCAAGAAATTTTGAACTGTCTGTCACATACTAGTGTTTTATAGATAAGAATCTGTTAATAATTTTGAGAAACATCATTTTCCGTAACATAATTTTTACATGTATTAATAGACCCAAATATATATATCTATAAATTTTTAGAAGCAAAGAACATTTATGTTCAGTAATTTCAGCTTTTATCTTATTTCAAAATGACCCAGACATTTAATAATTTATCATTTTAACACAGCATAACCTTAATATTTAAAATTACATAAAAATTTTATCTGTAAGTATTTATTCCATTTATATTTACCTAATTTATTTTTAACAATTTACCCAGATCACTTATAAAAACTGAGATATTAGATAAAGCTAACCATTATTTCAAATTATTTCCCTGTTAAGCATTTTTATAGCCTGTGAATATTAGGTGTTCATCTAAGCAGAAGACTTAAATATAAGAACATGTTGTTAATAACTCAGCAGATACAGCTGTTTTTATTAAACTACAATATTAAATTAAGCTTACATATCAAAGAGTTACACAAACAAAGATTATTCTGCTTTTAGGCTGGGTTTATCATTTTCTGACCTTGAAACATCTTGAAGATACAAATATAAAACTGTCTAACCAGTAAACGCAGGCAAAAATGTATGCTGACAACTTTATTTTACTAATTTAAAAAACAGCTTCTTTATTATTATATATTTTATATGAGTGCTCATTTATCTTTGCTAATTTGAATAAAATTATTTAAGGGATTTCTGGCTAATTACATCAGATTTTATAATATAGACACAATATATAACAAAATTCGATGTACATATGTGTAAATAGACCTAAACATATATCCACACACAAATGCAATCTTATAAATTTCATTTTAGAATTTTGGTCATGAGATAGTAATACAAACTCACCAGTTTATAAAAGACTGCTGGACCAAAATTATATTTTGGAAAAAATAAGCCTTGTTCAAATAGCTCCCTTGTTCAAATGGTTATTTGCCCCAATACGTATCCTAAAGAAGGCTGTGGACCAATGTTTTGGGGAAAGTAAGCTGGTTTACAAAAACTTCTTTTGCCCCTTTTTGTTGTTTTCTTTTTTTAGCTTTAAATGGGTTTGACGTTAAATTTTAAGTTTACATTTTAGCCAGGATTGGCTGAATTGTATGAGAAAAAACAAAATCTCTAAGTAGCCTTGAATTAGTAATGAATCCACAATTTGTTTGCTGGTCTGATTACCAATTGAGAGTAATCAATGTAGGTGGAGAGGCATGTTGTCAGGGGTTTTTTGTTTGTCTGTTTTGTTTTGTTTTGTTTTTTGAAGTGGAGTCTCGCTCTGTCACCCAGGCTGGAATGCAGTGGCACAAACTCCGCCCACTGCAACCTCAGCCTCTCCAGTTCAAGCAATTCTCCTGTCTCAGCCTCCCAAGTAGCTGGGACTACAGGCACACACCACCACGCCCAGCTAATTTTTGTATTTTTAGTAGAGACGGGGTTTCACCATATTGGTCATTTTTTCTGGCCCCCACATGGCAAACAAAGCAATTTTTATGCATGAAAGAGCTACCTTTTATTATTGTGCTTAGCTCAAAATTTTGACCTGTCTGATCTGAGAGCCCCACTTCTATAAACATTTACCTAGTTTAAGACTAGTAATACTTGAATTAACTATTCCATAAGCTTAAGCAATTGTTAGTCAGGCAAACCTAAATTTGCATTTCCAAAAGATGTTTAGATTGTTGGTTGCCATGAGGCTGTTGTAATTTGTAAAAGCATTAATTTTAAAGTCTTTAAGACTTTTTTTTTAATCTTACCTGGAATGCCATAACAGAGAGTTTTATGGCGACATCAGCAGAAAAGTCAACAGGTTCAAAGTAGGTAGGAAAAGAAGCAGAGTGCTAGAGGATTTAGAAGCCTCTATGTGTTGACTCTACCATTGTATTCTCTTAATTTGGTGCAAAGAAGAAAACAAGCTTGGGAAGTTCAAATGATCCCAATGATTGCCATTGATCAAAAAACGTGCATGAGGAAAAGCCATGTAGCTGGCTGGAGACTCAGAAAATCTGATATGTCTAAATGTTTGAAATTCCCATTTTATTTCTTTTTAATCTCTTCAAAGCAAAGAAAATTCTATCAATCCTATGAAAGAATGTCAGGAGTTTGGATGAGTGTTTTAGATGCTGGGGACTGCTCAGATGGATTTTAATTAACAATCTTGCAGCCATCATTTAGAATGTTTATTTTTTTCTCTAAGAAGATTTTCAGAAATCAGCATGGGAAGAGACCCAAATCACTTGCAGACATGCAGAACCAAACCAAAATGAAACCAAGATAAGAGTGATCACAAAAATGTTAACCCAGGCATGCAGATCAAACAAAATACTAAATTAGGCACACAGAAACAAAAGTGAATTCACCAGAAATCACATTCTTCACAAGCAGAACATAAATTCTCTAAAAAGCAGGGTACTCAGACGAACAGACACTTGTCCTTATACAGTGAGGGCTTTCCAGAAAAAAAAAAAAAAAAAAAGGCTTTCATCATCCCAAGAGGAATGCAAGGTCCTTGACTCAGTTGGCCTTATAACAACACAAAAAGTGAAGCTAATCAGCCTCTACCAAAAATAGGGAGGCCTAACCTGAGAAAAGACTCACCGGGACAGAGAAGGTGAGGCCATGGAAGCAGAGAGCTCTAAGGACCTAAGTGAGTACTGTACACCAGGTCCCAGAACTGCCAATTTCTTTCACAAGTGATCTTTCTTCAGGTCTGACTTCTGGACACAATTTTTATCAATGTAAATAATAAACAGAGAGGGGGGTCTCTAAAAGACAATGACAGTTATTTGGGAATGAGGCATTTCAATGGAAATATGTGTGCCATAGTAAACTAGGTGCATATTCAGGGAAGTAAAGGAAAATGACAGTTTTTAAGGGAAACAGGAAAGAGGCTATATAACTGCTTCTGAGTGATATGGTTTGGCTGTGTCCCCACCCAAGTCTCATCTTGAATTTTAACTCCCACAATCCCCACATCTCGTGAGAGGAACCTGGTGGGAGGTGACTGAATTATGCGGGGAGGTATTTCTTGCAATGTTCTCATGATAGTGAATGGGTGTCATGAGATGTGATGGTTTTAAAAACAGAAGTTTCTCTGCACAAGCTCTCTTTGCCTGTCACCATCCATGTAAGATGTGACTTGCTCCTCCTTGCCTTCAGCTATGATTGTGAGGCCTCCCCAGCCACATGGAACTGTGAGCCCAATTAAACTTCTTCCTTTTGTAAATTACCCAGTCTTGGGTATATGTTTATCAGCAGTATGAAAATGGACTAATACATTGATATTATTATCATTAGCTACAAGGATGAATAACAAGGGTGACACCAGTCTAGGGCTGGAGAGGAAATTGCTGGGCAGATGCTCAAACAGAACTATTTTTTGTGTAAAGTTGAGATGGCCTTTGTGCAAGGTTGTGGTTTCTGCAGAGTCTTTTGTGATAGTTTTTATCAGGCATTAATGCATGAGAACCCCTCTTTATGGCCTTTCTCACCTCTGTTCATCAGGGTTTTTTTTTTTTAACACGAGTGACTTCATTCTGATTCTAACAACTTCTGCAACACCAAGACCATTTTTAGAAAGGGAAGAGGAACATTTGTCTGTGCTGGCCAAGGCGTCAATACATGCAAAGCTTTCAAACCCCAGGCAAGGACTGGATCTGGGGGCAGAACAAAAAAGCGAAGGAACAAACTTCTAATTTAAATGAGAATAATGGCTGCTTTTTCTCAGAGCTTCTCAACATTTCTGTGTCTCAAAATAGGTTTCTTCCTGGTATTTAATGTAGTTATGATATGAGAGTTTAACTTCATATTTTGAGGACCATTAGAAATCTTCCAAATGAATTGACGTTTTCATTGGCTTTACATTTTTATTAATTATTTTCCAAAATTTGTATGACCAATGAGCCAGTTCCCAAAAGATCTATGTGTGTGCATACAATTCTATATTTGTATTTCTAAAAATGTATTTCACATATATTTATCATGTGGAGTATCATAAGGAGAACTCACAATTTAGAGAACCTAAAATTTCGTGGTGGGAATAAGACATAATGTGAAGAAGGTCTTTTGATTCTGTAACGAAAATTGCTTATAAATGTGAAGAAAATGTTAAACAACCATAGCAGAGAGAATATGATTAGCAGTGGGGAGACAATGTGGCAGGTACTGCAAAGCTTAGGAAGAGCAGCTTCATGGGCAGGTGCCCCTCAGACAGGGCTGTGTTTTCATGAAGTCGGTGCCCGAGGGAGGTCAGAGTCTGAGAGACAGCCCCAGTGGACCAGCCAGGAGCCAAACAGCCGCGCAGG